>NC_134694.1:48649661-48987161 GCF_050947455.1 Rhinoderma darwinii
ATCACCAAAGTAGGCCTCACATGCGCATTTTCTCTATCACTCCTAAGCCCTGTCATATGTCCAGGCAAATGATAAATGCCTTGAGGGGTGTAGTTTACAAAATGGGGTCACTTCTCAGGGTTTTACACTCTACTCTGGTACCTAAGGGAGCTCTGCAAATGTGACATGGCACCTGTAAACCAGTCCAGCAGAATCTGCGCTCTAAAAGCCAAATGGCGCTCCTTCCATTTTGAGCTCTGCAATGTGCCGAAACAGCAGTTTAGGGCCACACATGGGGTATTGCCGTACTCGGGAGAAATTGGGTAACAAATTGTATGCTGTTTTTTCTCCTATTACACCCTGGTGGAAAAAAAAGTTGGCCGCCAAACTGCATATTTTTGGGGAAAAAAATGTTTCATTTTCACTGCCTCATTCTAATACAATCTCTAAAACACCTGTAGTATCAAAATTCTCACTATACCCCTAGTTGATTACCCTAAGGGGTATAGTTTCCAAAATGAAGTCACTTCTCAGGGGTTTCTACTGTACTGGTACCTCAGGGGAAATGCGACATGGCGCCCAAAAAAATATCAACCAAAATCCATTAAATATTGATCTCTGCTTTAAAGAGTGAAACTTTGTTATGCTTTATTTGCAAATAAACTGTCACAGATGTGCCTACCTCTAGAAATGTTTTCCATGCTATCTGATCCCCCCTGCACCCCCGGATCCCGACAACCCCTAGATACATTTCTTAAGGGGTGTAGTTTCCAAAATGGGGTCACTTTTGGGGGATTTCCACTGTTTTGGCACCACAAGACCAGTTCAAACCTGATATAGGGCCTAAAATATATTCTAAAGAAACAGGAGGCCCCAAAATCCACTAGGTGCTCTTTTGCTTCTGAGGCTGGTGCTTCAGTCCATAAGCACACTAGGGCCACATGTGGGATATTTCTAAAATATGCAGAATCTGAGCAATAAATATTGAGTTGCATTTCTCTGGTAAAACTTTGTGTTAAAGACTTTTTTTATTACCAATGGATTTTGTAAAAAAAAATTAAAATAGTAAATTTCCCCTCTACATTGCTTTAATTCCTGTGAAACACCTAAAGGGTTAAGAAACTTTCTGAATGCTGTTTTGAATGGTCTAGTTTTTAAAATGGGGTGAATTATGGGAACTTTTTAATATATAAGGCCCTCAAAGCCACTTCAGAACTGAACCGGTCTCTGAAAAAATTGCCTTTTGAAATTTTCTTGAAAATGTGAGAAATTGCTGCTAAAGTTCTAAACCTTGTAGTATCCTAGAAAAATAAAAGGACTTTTAAAAAACAATGCCAACATAAAGTAGACATATGGGAACTGTTAACTCGTAACTATTTTGTGTGGTATTACTATCTGGCTTACAAGCAAATACATTTAAATTTAGAAAAATGCTAATTTTTGAAAATTTTCTCTGAATTTTGGTGTTTTTCACAAATAAACACTGAATATATCGACCAAGTTTTACCACTAACATAAAGTATATTGTGTCATGAGAAAACAGTCTCAGAATTGCTTGGATAAATACAAGCATTCCAGAGTTATTACCACATAAAGTGACACATGTCAGATTTGAAAAAAATTGGCTGTGTCCTTAAAGGAACAGTGTCACCAAAATTATTTTTTTCATGTCAGTTTTATGTTAGTGTTTTATTAAAAACGTTTTTATTTATTTGTGTGTTTGTGTGTTACTTTTTTCTATTTTTTCACTTTTTCTTCCCTATGGGGGCTGCCATTTTTTTTTCCATTTCTGTATGTGTCGATTAACGACACATACAGACATGGAATACGGCAGCCACAGTCCCATAGGGACTGCGAACGGGGCCCGTCCCATCCACTTCTGTGTACGCCGTCTGTGTGGGAACGGCGCATGCGCCGCTCCCACACAGTCCAATTTGAAATGTGCGCCGTCCGGCGCCATTTTCCTGTGGACCGGAAGTCGCGGCCGGACAGTAAGATTACTACTTCCGGTCGCGGCTTCCGGACTTGTGCACTTGGACCAGCGGCAGCAGACGGAGCGGACGGGCCGGAGGGAGCCGCGGCGGCAGGAGCAGGTAAGAGATTTCTATGTATGTTCGTGTTTGTGTGTGTTTACTACTGTATGTAAACCTACTACACTCATTTTTTGAGCTAACACACAGTGTAGGAGGTTAGACCGTTCAATCCCCTCGTTTATCCCGGCACTAGCCAGGATAAAGGAGGGGGGGATTCTCAGAGCTCACTAGAGCGAGTGCTTTTTTCCCAATGTTGCAGCAAAAAGCAATGTGGTTGCTTTACCACATGCAATGCTGCAATTTTGGGAATAGCTCCATCTAGTGACCAGCACTGGGAAATATTATAAATTAGAATCTAATTTATAATATTTCCTGACTCGTGAAAAAAATAAAAAAAATTTGAACAATGTTTAATCACCTACACAGTAAATGTTTAACTAAAAAAAAAAATACATGTTTTGCTGGCAACACATTCCCTTTAAGGGGTTAACAAGAGTGGTGCTGTTTATGATAACAAAGCAGATTGTTTTTTTTTTTATCTCAGACATCCTCTTTAACCCCTTCAGGACCAAGCTAATTTTGGCCTTCAGGACCAGACCCATTTTTTCAAATCTGACATGTGTCAATTTATGTGGTAATAACTCTGGAATGCTTTTACCTATCCAATCGATTATGAGATTGTTTTCTCGTGACATATTGTACTTTAGGTTAGTGAAAAAATTTGGTCGATAAATTTATTGCTTATTTGTGAAAAACACCAACATGTAGAGAAAATTTGAAGAAATTATGATTTTTCTAATTTTAAATGGATCTGCTTGTAAAACAGATAGTAATGCCACACAAAATAGTTACTAATTAACATTTCCCATATGTCTACTTTGTGTTTGCATCATTTTTTGAACATCCTTTTATTTTTCTCGGACGTTACAAGACTTAGAACTTTAGCAGCAATTTCTCATATTTTTAAGAACATTTCAAAAGGCAATTTTTTCAGGGACGAGTTCAGTTCTGATGTGGTTTTGAGGGCCTTATATATTAGAAACCCCCATAAAACACCCCATTTTCAAAACTGCACCACTCAAGGTATTCGAATCAGCATTCAGAAAGTGTTTTAACCCTTTAGGCGTTTCACAGGAATTGAAGGAAAGTAGAGGTGAAATTTACAAATTATTTTTTTTTACAAAATTCATTTGTAATACATTTTTTTCTGTAACACAGAAGGTTTTACCAGAGAAATGTAACTCAATACTTATTGCCCAGATTCTGCAATTTTTAGAAATATCCCACATGTGGCCCTAGCGTGCTAATGGACTGAAACACAGGCCTCAGAAGCAAAGGAGCACCTAGTGGATTTTGGGGCCTTCATCTTTTAGAATATATTTTAGGCACCAATTTTAGGTCAGGTTTGAAAAGGTCTGGTGGTGCCAAAACAGTGGAAACCCCCAAAAGTGACGCCATTTTTGAAACTACACCCCTCAGGGAATTTATCTAGGGGTATAGTTAGCATTTTGAGCCCACAGGTTTTCTGCAAAATGTATTCGAATTAGTCTGTGAAAATGAAAATCTACTTTTATTGTGGAAAAACGTATAATTTTCGAATTTTTGCAAGGAATAAATGAGAAAAAGCACCCCAACAATTTTAAAGCAATTTCTCACGATTACGTAAATACCCCACATGTGGTAATAAACTGCTGCTTGGACCCACGGCAGTGCTCAGAAGGGAAGGAGCGCCATTTGGATTTTGGAGCACTGATTTTACTGGAATATTTTTCGGTGCCATGTCGTGTTTGCAACGCCCTGGAGGGACCTAAACAGGGGAAACCCCCCAAAAGTGACTCAATTTTGGAATCTATTCCCCTCAAGGAATTTGTCTAGTGGTATAGTTGGCATTTTGACCCCACAGGTTTTTGGCTGAATTTATTAGAATTAGTCTTTGAAGATGAAAATAGACTTTTTTTCTGAAAAAACATAGAATTTTCTAATTTTTATAAGGAATAAAGGAGAAAAAGCACCTCAACATTTGTAAAGCAATTTCTCCTGATTACACCCCATATGTGGTAATAAACGGCTGTTTGGACCCACGGCAGGGCTCAGAGGGGACGGAGCACCATTTGGATTTTGCAGCTCAGATTTTGCTGAATTGGTTTCTGGGGGCCATGTCGCATTTGCAGAGCCCCTGAAGTACGAGTACAGTAGAAATTCCCCAGGTGTGATCCCATTTTGGAGACTATACCCCTCAAAGAATTAAATTAGAGGTGTAGTGAGCATTTTGATCCCTCAGGTGTTTTACAGATTTTATTAGAATTGGGGCATGAAAATGAAATATTTTTTTTCCAATAACCTATAGATTTAGCACATAATTTTTAATTTACACAAGCAATACAGGAGAAAAGACACCCCAAAATGTACATCAGGATATATGTAAGCTGGGCGGAGCGCATCAGGGTATATGTAAGCTGTGCGGAGTACAATAGGGTATATGTAAGCTGTGTGGAGTACATCAGGGTATATGTAAGCTGTGCGGAGTACATCATGGTATATGTAATATGTGAGGAGAACATCAGGGTATATGTAAGCTGGGCGGAGAACATCAGGGTATATGTAAGCTGGGCGGAGTGCATCAGGGTATATGTTAGCTGTGAGGAGTACATCAGGGTATATGTAAGCTGTGCGGAGTACATCAGGGTATATGTAAGCTATGTGGAGTACATCAGGGTATATGTAAGCTGGGCGGAGTGCAACAGGTCATAATAGGATGATGTAATAATGGGGTAAATGAATAATAAAATTATACATGGATAGTGACGTACGCTATGAACCAATCCTTCATGCACAAGCTGGATTTTTGGGTGTAGGAGTCGCACTTCTAAAGGGTGTCCGTGGTATTGTACAAAATATCCGCACTCCAGCATTGTCTAATCTTTGACTTCTTCACTAGCCCCATATGTAGCACAGACTCCAAAATGTCATAGTTTCCGCTGCATATACAGGGTCTACCAGTGGGGGCTGCAAATGATGACGTGGGGTTTTAGGTGAAGAACTGCTGCACATATAAATTAGTCTGGGCCGTCGTTTTGCATTATTGCGTTCCAGGAGTCATAACTTTTTATTTTTCCGTTGACGAGCTGTGTGAGCGCTTGATTTTCTTGGGATGAGCTGTTGTTTTAATTAGTATCATTTTGGGGTAAATGTGATAATGTGATCAGTTTTTATTCTATTTTTTGGGGGGTGAGGAGACCAAAAAACAGAAATTCTCTCGGTTTTTTTTTAATCAATTTTTTACCGCCGTTCTCTGTGCAGCATAAACAAAATGTTTACTTTATTCTGCGGTTTGATACGATTATGGCAATACTAAATTTATATAGTTTTTATATGTTTTACTACTTTTACACAATAAAAACCCTTTTTATAAATAAAATGTTTTAGTGTCACCATCTCCTGAGAGCCATAAATTTTGTATTTTTCTGTCGACGGAGCTTTGTGAGGGCTTGTTCTTTGCGTGACACACTGTAGTTTTTATTGGTACCATGTTTGGCTACGCGCGACTTTTTGATCACTTTTTATTCCATTTTATTGGAAACAACGTGACCAAAAAAGGAAATTCTGCCATTGTTTTTTATGGTATTTTTTTTTCGGTGTTCACCGTGTGGGATAAATAATATGATATTTTTATAGGTCACGCCGATACGAACGCGGCGATACCTATTATGTCTAGTTTTTGTCTTTTTTTCCATTTTTTTCTAATTATAAAGGGCTTGATCAGGGAAACAAGACGATTATTGTTTTTATTACGTAAAACTTTTATTTATTTATTTATCTAAAACTTTTTTTAACCTTTTTTTTTACTTTTTATTTTATACATACTAGGGGACTGGAAGATCTGATCTTCTGATCCCCTGTACAATACACTGCACTACTTCTGTATGTACTTGTGTAGTGCAGTGTATTATAACTGTCATTTTATAACTGACAGTTGAGCCTATTACGTCCTGCCTCGGGCAGGACCTAATAGGCTCCCGTACCTGGCAACCAGGAAGCCATTGCTAGGCTTCCTGGTTGCCATTGCAACCATCAGAACCCCGCAATTTTTCACGGGGGCCAACGGGGTACAGAGGGAGCCCCCTCCCTCTGTATCAATCACTTAAATGCCGCTGTCGCTATTGACAGCGGCATTTGAGGGGTTAAATGGCGGCGATCGGACATAACAGTGATCGCCGCCGTTGCAGCGGGATGTCAGCTGTATATTACAGCCGACACCCGCTGAGGATGAAGCGCGCACAGCTCCTGTGCCTGCTTCATCCTCAGGGAGTTACTGTACGCCCATTTGCGGGAACGAGCCGATAAAAAGGACGTACAGTAACGCCCATTTGCGGGAAGGGGTTAAAGGGTTATCTGTTCGCTGTTTTGAATCCGAAAAACGTCTGACAGCACTATATAGGGGAGGGCATTGTAACGATACCTGTTGTCTCGGCATTTAATTCCCCTTGTGCCGCAGTCACAAGTGCCACTCTCTACTCCAATCAGAACTCCACTAAAGCCGTTGTTCAGATTTGAGAGGAGAAGCTAGCAGCATTCTCTAAAGAGAAGCCAGAAGAGTTGCACATTTAAGGCTTCTCTGGGTGCCAGAACCTCTTTGACAATGGAGAACCTGACACACTGCACAATAATTAAGGTTGCCACAGCTTATTTTCAGGGTTGACAAAAGATGGCACAGGTCATTAAGGGGTTAATTTTTTTGTGAAAAATTGTATTTGATGTTTTAAAAGTAGCAGCATAGAAGCAACACAAATCTATCTTCAAAACAACCATTGTATTGATATTTCTAGCATTATGGCAGTGAACTTTACATCTATAACATAAATGCATGTAACTTTCTGACTACCAAATCTAAAAACTTAAAAACACAATAAATAAAATACATTATATTCTCAATCAAAGCACTTGCCATAAACCAGACCTTTTGATTAGGAATATGTTTCCATTTAATAGGAACCGATCCAAGCATATGCTTATTAAAATGTCAAAGTTACAATTCTGGATAGGTAACACTTAAAAACAAAAAAACAAGTCCATGAATCAAGCATGTGCACATAAACTCTAATCTAAAATGCATGGTGCTAATATATATCCTAAGAAACATAACACAATAAAGTAAAAGATAAAATAGACTGCTTTACCAGTATATTCAGTGGAAATATTTAATTTTCTCAACCTGTGATTGGAAGCCCCTCTTGTGATCTCACATCTTGGCTTCAAGAAAAAAAGAATTCCTAGAACTCTTTTATCTTGGCATATGGTCAGGAGCAGAGCTGACAGCCATCATTTAACAAAATGCCTCTAAATGTTTCCAGGCAGAACAAAGTGTGAAAAGATTTATTATGGAAAGTTGCCCAAAGACAGAGGGACCAGAATTTGGCATAAAAAAGCAAACTTGCATAGGGATTTCATGTTCTTAGCTCTAAACATCTTGTTCTCGATCTTTTTCTTTTAGTGTTATTATTTTATTATAGTGCGATTCCTCGTTTAAACCCCAATTTACCACTATGTTCCTATTTAAGGAAGACGCAGGTATTTAAAGAGGCTCTGTCACCAGATTTTGCAACCCCTATCTGCTATTGCAGCAGATAGGCGCTGCAATGTAGATTACAGTAACGTTTTTATTTTTAAAAAACTGGCATTTTTGGCCAAGTTATGACCATTTTCGTATTTATGCAAATGAGGCTTGCAAAAGTACAACTGGGCGTGTTGAAAAGTAAAAGTACAACTGGGCGTGTATTATGTGTGTTACATCGGGGCGTGTTTACTACTTTTACTAGCTGGGCGTTCTGATGAGAAGTATCATCCACTTCTCTTCAGAACGCCCAGCTTCTGGCAGTGCAGATCTGTGACGTCACTCACAGGTCCTGCATCGTGTCGGCACCAGAGGCTACAGTTGATTCTGCAGCAGCATCAGCATTTGCAGGTAAGTAGCTACATCGACTTACCTGCAAATGCCGATGCTGCTGCAGAATCATCTGTAGCCTCTGGTGCCGATGTGTCCTCGCTCGTCTGACACGATGCAGGACCTGTGAGTGACGTCACAGCGTGATCTCTCGAGAACACGCTGTGTCTGCACTGCCAGAAGCTGGGCGTTCTGAAGAGAAGTGGATGATACTTCTATACACAACGCCCAGCTAGTAAAAGTAGTAAACACGCCCCGATGTACGCACATAATGTACGACCCATAAATGTCAAGTTATTGTTTTAGAATTCATAAACTTTGCATTGTAATTTTGAAGAAGAAAACAAGCTGTAGGAAGAATTAGAGAAGTGACTGCAGGCAGCATGCTACATTTTATTAATATTAGATTTATATGGTTTGCTACTACATTTTTTTTATAACTAAATATCAAGAGAGTACTTCAAGGATTGAAATACGAAGCAGACTAATCACTTTCATAATTTGAGACTATGATTATGGATATATCAGACAACCTTAACATCTGTATATAACCGGTTCCATAGTGTTCTCCCTGTGGGATTGTTCTTAGCTCTAATACAAATCTGTTTTCCGTTTCATTACTAATAATATGCTGGAAGTAGGATTAGGAAGTAAATGGGATGGTGGTTAGGAAAGTATAAGAACTATGGTTTGCATTAATAGCCCGTTCCAAGATAACATGTTGTTGAATTTGAACTGCATCTCAGACCAGGGACTATTAACTGCAATTCTTCCTCTGTTCTATAATCTGTTGTATTAAAGCATATTCAGCCAAGTATGAAAACTTTACTGTCCCCCCGAATCCTTTTGTGGAGAAAATATATGAAAACTCATCTGCCCATTATCTGTATTTATGTTTTTTCCTTCCCCAACCTACAATATTTCAGGCAAATATTTAAATAAGTCATTAAGACGGCATATATACACATGATACATATTATAATTGGAAGGCACAAGGGAAAGCCTAGATTCACTAAGATTCACTACTGCATTAGAAATTACAATACGAATCCTGCCCTTGTGGATTGTGCATTTGTCCCTCCATGGCCAATCTGCTTCTAATGGATGTCCTGTTTTGTGTCCTGAGTTTATTCCTGCCTCTTCTTCATGACTAGTATCCTTTCGAAATCTGTCCTGAGTGTCTTTAACTAACCTGGTCTCCCACTCCAGACTGCAGTTATCAGCTTCCATCTGACTAGTAATTCTCCCCAACACAACAACTGTACCTGCAAACATTAGCAGTGCAAATACTGGAGTTTATACAACTGGTGACTTTATTGGATTGTATATAGTATGGGTATGTGTCTAATATGTATGTATATACATGGGTATATGACTGTGGGTGTGTATGAGTAGGTGAGTAACTAAGTGAATGAGCAAGTACCTGTATGAGTTAATGAGAGCTAAAATAGGCACTGCACTTTGAACATACTTTTTAAAACAATTAAGAGATAGAACTTGCAGAGAGGAAAATTGCTAAAAAAAACAACCCAAAAAAACACCACAGGATAATGGCTAGAAATAGTGTTATTTCTCATGCATGTGCACACATATGACAGCTTATTCTGAAAAGTCACCTGAAACGGCAGACATGCTTTAAATAGGTGATATCTACATAATGGCATTATTTCGCATCTGCATGATGATATTAATTAGCATGTTTATGATATTATTTATTGTTCACTGTGTGGCTATAACAATTAACCCCTTCCCGACATTTGACGTATGGGTACGCCATGGAAAGCTAGTGCTACCCGCATTTTGCTGTATCCATATGCCAAATGCTTGGCACTTGTTCAGAAGCTGAGTCGGTGCCATTATCTTACAGCTGACATCCGGCTGTAATGGTGGGGACCGAAATTAACTTCGATCTCCGCCATTAACCCCTTAAATGCAGCGCTTTAACGCGATCGCTACATTTAAGGTGTTTGCATCTCATCGGAACCCCAGCAATGAAATTGCCAGGGTTCCGGTGGCTGCAATGGCAACCAGAGGCCAGTATTCTGGCCTTCCGGTCTGCATAGCACAGAAGACTTCCAGCCCCTTCCCTGTGGCGGAGCCTGAACGGCTTCCGTAGCCGCCGGCAAGATGGCGCCGAATCAGGAGCTGATCCGGCGTCATCAGCGATGGAAGTCAGCTGTATGTTACAGCTGACATCACCTGTAAGGGCAGGAACTGGAGCTAGCTCCGATCCCTGCCATTAACCCCTTTGATGCAGCGATCGAATGCGATCACTGCATCTTAGCGGTCGCTAGCAGATCGCCAGCCCTGACAGGCAATCAGGACTGGCGACTGCTGCTATGGCAACAGGAGACACAATGGCCTTGGCTTGTTGTCAGTGAATAACTGACAGATGTAATACATTGCACTACGTAGGTAGCGCAATGTATTAGAAAAAAAATAATCGGACAGTTGGACCTTCAAGTCCCCAAGTGGGACTTGAAAAAAAGTGTATAAAAAAGGGTAAAAAAAAAGGGAAAAAAATAAGTTTAAAGATATAATAAAAGTTTAAAGTAATAAAATAAAACACAATTGTCCTGTTCCCTTATCAAGTCCTTTATTTATGAAAAAAAATAATAAACCATAAGTATTTGGTATCGCCGTGACCGTTACGATCTTAGGTATAAAAATATAATATTATTTACTCCACGCTGTGAACAGCGTAAAAAACCCTGTAAAAGACTATACCAGAGTTTCTGTTTTTTGGTCACTTTGCCCTACAAATATTGAAATAAAAAGTTCTCAAAAAGTTGCACGTATCCAAAAATGGTACCTATAAAAACTATCGCTCGTCTTGCAAAAAACAAGCCCTCATACAGCTCCGTTGACGAAAAAGTTAAAACGTTATGGTTCTCACAACTTGGCAACAGAAAAAATACTTTTATTGTGCAAAATGTTGTAAAACATAAAAAAGTGCTATAAAATATGTATCGCCGGAATCGGACTGACCCGCAGAATAAAGGTAACATGTAATTTATAACGCGTGGTGAACTCTGTATAAAAAAAAACTAAACACACTATGGCAGAATTGCGGTTTTTTTGGTTATTTGGCCTCCCAAAAATTAGGATAAAAGGTGATCAAAAAGGTCGCATGTACCCCAAAATGGTACCAATAAAAACTACAGCTCATCCCGCTAAAAAAACAGCACTCATATCAATACTTCTATGAAAAAATAAAATTAGTTAAGGCTCCAATAAGTCAGGAAATAAAAAAATATGCAGTTGTGCAGCCCGAGGGGAACATTTCTTCTGTTTCAAGAGGCGATTTATCAAGGCCCTAAAATTAGGGAACCAGGAAGGGAAGGGCCCAAACATCTGCTGGAAGCGAGGGTGCCCGTATTATACCAGGACAACACTTCACAGCAAAATTCCCCAAACTGCAAAGGTGTGGAGTGTAGACCAAAAGGGGCATAAGAAAGGACGCTATACATCATTGCGACACTGGCCTGTGCAGAAAGGATTGCTTCACAGCTTAACACACATCTATGGATCATTTTATCGTTTTTTTTTACCCCATTATTATACCACCTGACTATGGCCCTGATACACTCTGCCCAGTTTACGTGTACCCCCACATTATAAATGGAAACACCAGCAATACTCAAACAAATCTACTACCAAGCAAAATCCGCTCTCCAAAAGCCAAATGGCGCTCCTTCCCCTCTGAACACTACAGCGTGCCCAAACAGCAGTTTCCTTCCACATATATGGCACCGCCATACCCAGGAGAACCCTTTTAACAATTTTTGGGGTGTGTGTCTCCAGTGGCATAAGCTGGTCACAACATATTTGCCACTGAAATGGCATATCTAGGGAAAAATATAATTTTTTAATTTGCACCATCCACAGCGCATTCATTTTTGGAAAATACCTGTGGGGTGAAATTGCTCACTACACCCCTTAATAAATGCCTTGAGGGGTGTCGTTTCCAAAATGTGGTCACTTTCTTTTTATTATTTCACATCAGAGCCTCTGCAATTGTGAACCAATACTTTGTAAATCGCCAAATTAGGCCTCAATTTTACATGGTAGTTGTAATGACGGAGGTAAGGAAACAGACAAGTGAGCCATAATCTACCCGCCACTCAGTCCCTGCCTACTTGCAACGACCCGCCCTAGGCGACGGGGTAAAACTGGGCGACGGTCCCTACGCTCAATAAGTGCACGACAGACAAGGGTACACAGAAGCAAAGGGGAAAAGGGGCAGTTGCCCACGGCAACACCGTGAGCAACAAGAGTGGTAAACGAGCCGAGTCAAACCAGGAGTGTACGAGGTGCCAAACGCAGAGCAGGAGTGTAGTGAACAAGCCGAGTCAAACCAGGAGTGTACGAGGTACCAAACGCAAAGCAGGAGAGAAGTCAGTAAGCCGGGGTCAATATGAACCAAGGACAAATAGTACAAGAAGCTGCAGCAGGGCCAGGAAACCAAACGAGAAGAATCACAAGCAAGGAGGAACAGGAAAGGCAGGTATAAATAGACAGAGGGCGGGAGCTAGCTCCGTCTGGCCAGGCTGTGATAAGCTCTCCCACTCCTAAGCCTGCCACCCTGAGTGGTGGAAGATGGAGTCAGTCTCACAGACATAGAAGCAGGTGCAGACTGATTACCTATGGGCGTTGACCCAGAAGCTGTGCCTGGCAGATCCTTTACAGTAGTCTTTCACTCCTGAGCCTGGTCGAATGTACAGGCAAAAGATTAGGGTCACATGTAGGGTGTTTTTAAAACCGGAAAACATTGCATAATAATTAGAGGGCTGTCTTGTTATGATGGCACTAGCTGGGCACCACATATTAGCATAGCTTTGGAAAAAATCCCATTTTTACTCTGCAACATCGAGTGCACACTAATTTCTAAAAAACACCTGCAGGGTTAACATACTCACTACACCACTAGGTGAATGCATTGAGGGGTGCAGTTTCAAAAATGTGGTCACTTCTGGGGGGTTTCCACTGTTTTGGTCCCACAGGCGCCTAGAAACCAATCCAGCAAAATCTGTACTCTAAATGGTGCTCCTTCCCTTCTGAGCCCTGCCGTGTACTCAAACAGCAGTTAAAGACCACATATCGGGTATTGCCGTACTTGGGAGAAATAGCTTAATAAATGTTTGGGTTCTTTTTTTCCTTTATTTGTTGAGAAAATGAAAAAAGTTGAGCTAAAGCTACGTCTTATTGAAGAAATAGGATTGTTTTTATTTTTACTGCCCGATTCTAATAAATTTTATGAAACACCTGTGGGTTAAAAATGCTCACTACACCCCTAGATAAATTCCTGAAGGGGTGTAGTTTCCTAAATGGAGTCACTTTTTGGGAATTTTCATTGTTTTGTCCCCTCAGGGGCTTTGCAAATGCGACATGGCCTCCGCAAACCATTCCTGCTAAATGTGATCTCCAAAAGTCAAATAGCGCTCTTTCCGTTCTAAGCCCTGCCGTGTGTCCAAACAGCCATTTATTACCACATGTGGGGTATTGTTTTACTCGGGAGAAACTGTTTTACAAATTTTGCAGTGCTTTTTCTCCTTTAGTCTTTGTGGAAACGAGAAAAAAATAGCTAAACCTACATTTTCTTTGAACAAATTTAGGTTTTAATTTTCACGTCCTACTTCCACTAATTTCTGTAATAAACCTGTGCGGTCAAAATGCTCACTATACCCCTAGATAATTTCATTGAGGTGCGTAGTTTCCCAAATGGGGTCACTTTTGGGGGATTTCCACTGTTTTGGAATCGCAAGAGCCCTTCAAACCTGACATACTGCCTAAAATATATTCTAATAAAAATAAGGCCCCAAAATCCACTAGGTGCTCCTTTGCTTCTGAGGCCGGTATTTCAGTCCAGTAGCATGCTAGGGCCACATGTGGGATATTTCTAAAAACTGCAGAATCTGGGCAATAAATATTGAGTTGCATTATTCTAGGAAAACTTTCTGTGTTACAAAAAAATTTCACCTCTACATTCCTGTGAATTGTCTAAAGGGTTAAGAAACATTCTAAATGCTGTTTTGAATACATGGAAGGGTTGAGTTTTTAAAATGGGGTGACTTATTGGGGGTTTCTAATATATAAGGCCCTCAAAGCCACTACACAACTGAACTGGCCCCTGCAAAAATAGCCTTTTGAAATTTTCTTGAAAATGTGAGAAATTGCTGCTAAGGTTCTAAGCCTTGTAACATCCTAGAAAAATAAAAGGATGTTCAAAAAACAATTCCAAACTAAAGTAGACATATGGGGGATGTTAATTAGAGACAATGTTGTGTGGTATAACTGCCTGTCTTACAAGCAGATACATTTAAAGTGAGAAAAATGCACATTTTTGCAATTTTTCGCTAAAATTTGGTGTTTTTCACAATTAAATACTGAACATATCGAGCAAATTTTGCCAGTAACATAAAGTCCTATGTGTCACAAGAAAACAGTCTCAGAATCGCTTGGATAGGTGAAAGCATTCCGACGTTATTACCACATAAAGTGAAACATGTCAGATTTGAAAAATGAGGCTCTGTCTGGAAGGTCAAAAGTGGCTAAAGAGGGAAGGGGTTAAACACTAAATAATACAAATTTGGGCACTTTATGACAGCATTATTTGTGTCACCCTATGTCTGTATCGATTGGGCATAGTACGACATTTGTGTACTGAAGTACTTTATTATTTGAGTACAGTAGGGTGGTATTATGTGTGCACTCCATAAGGATAGTATGTATGTATTGTATTGTGGTATTATTTGTGTATTATATAATGGAATGAGGGCTCTGTTTATTTAATAGATATCCATGAATCTGTTAAACATATTGCAAGATAAATCAAAGAAAATTTGGAGTCAAAGAAGATTTTACACTAAGGTATCTACTGCTGTCTTGATTATAGAAGGCTAACTGATACAGGTAAAGATTTCCTTTAAATATATTTAACAACTGACAGGTAGAATGCCAAATGTCTGCAAAGTTGTCATTGCTGCAAATGTTTTTTTTTTTTTATAAATGCAGAGTTTGATTACTGGAGCAGTTATATGATATAAAAGTAATAGATTTTGACATTGTCAATGTGTTGACTATAATTTCTGGAAAATGTATTGGTACCGTGATATTAAAAAATATATATAAAAAATATTATTTCACAAAAACAACAACATTTTTGATTGCAAACGTACATGCTAGTGTAAGTAAATATACTGCTGCATATAGGAGCAAATATGGAAAGTTGAGGATTATTTTTGAGAAGGTCTGTGAAATTAAACATACATTTGAGGGTGTAAAGGTGTTAAAAGGGTCGTATTTTAAGTCGGGTTCACTGACTTGTGTCTCCCACTCTTACTACCTCCTTTATATTAGGGTCACTAATGTTATGACTAGCTTCCCTACCTTTTTCCTTGTATAACGCTTATCTATCTGCTTTGCCACTAAGGCTGGGTTCACACGACCATGTTACGTCCGTTATGGACGGAATGTATTTCGGCTGGAAGTCCGAACACTGTGCAGGGAGCCGGGCTCCTAGCATCATAGTTATGTACGATGCTAGGAGTCCCTGTCTCGCTGCAGGACAACTGTCCCGTACTGTAATCATGTTTTCAGTACGGGACAGTAATTCCACGGAGAGGCAGGGACTCCTAGCATCGTACACAGTGGCGGATTATCATATGGGCGTTTCGGGCGGCCGCCCGGGCCCAAGGCTCCCAGGGGGCCCATCGCAGCCCGAAACGCACATCGGACTCACTAATGGCCGTTCAGAAGAAGCGCCGTTCAGAAGAAGCGCCGCTAATGGCCGTTCAGAAGTAGCGCCGCTAATGGCCGTTGAGAGGGTGGGATGGGCGGGCGGACTGCAACAGAATGCAGGGAGGGGGATGGATATGGACTAGCAGACGTGCGTCTGCAAGTCGCGGTAGAACACGCCCCTCTGACGCTTCACGTACCGCCAGTGAGGAACAGACGAGAAGGGCGGTGGTCGAGCGACGAGAAGGTCAGTGTTCATGTTCGTCTCCATCTTCATTTACATCTAAGTGACTCCAGAGGACTCCATGAAGGGGGGAATAACCTCCCATCCCCCATAGAACCCTCAGTATTTATTATACAGCAGGGAGGGTTGAGCGTGTAACTCACTGCAGAGGACTCTATGGGGGGACAATAATTTCCCTCCATAGACACTCAGCAGTGAGTTACACGCTCAACCCTGCCTGCTGTATAATAAATACTGAGGGCTCTATGGGGGATGGGATAGGGGGGTTATTTCCCCCTTCATGGAGTCCTCTGGAGTCACTTAGATGGTTAGAGCCTGCCAACTTGACATTCCTCTAAGGCCCCATGCACACGACCGTAAAAAACCTCAGTTTTTGCGGACCGCAATTGCGGTCCGCAAAAACAGAGCCATTCACTTTCATTGAACACTGACACCTTTCCGTAGCACTACGGAAGGGTGTCCGTGCCGTGGAAATGTTCCGGGAATTATGGAACATGTCCGTTCATTCGCATTTTGCGGCCCGTGCTCCCATATTTTGTATGGGAGCACGGCCCGAAAGTGCGGCTGTCAGTCAGCGGCCGGCCGTGCCCGCAATCGCGGGCCGTGATTGTGGGCATGGTCGTGTGCATGGGGCCTTATAAGGGTATGTGCACACACACTAATTACGTCCATAATTGACGGACGTATTTCGGCCGCAAGTACCGGACCGAACACACTGCAGGGAGCCGGGCTCCTAGCATCATACTTATGTACGATGCTATGAGTCCCTGCCTCGCTGCAGGACAACTGTCCCGTACTGAAAACATGATTACAGTACGGGACAGTTGTCCTGCAGCGAGGCAGGGACTCCTAGCATCGTACATAAGTATGATGCTAGGAGCCCGGCTCCCTGCACTGTGTTCGGTCCGGTACTTGCGGCCGTAATTAGTGTGTGTGCACATACCCTAAAAGTTCCTCTGCAACACAGTATATTGACAACGGCAGCAGCGCACAGGAGACAAACCATGATAGAAACACATTTTCTTTTCCAAAACAAACCAGTGTTCTTTTCTGTGAGATTTATTTGCATCTGCCTATATAAAGTGTGAAAGATATATAGACATGCAATCAGTATTCAAAGCCTAAATATAGTGCATCTCTTTCTATATTTACACCAAGGCCGTCGCTTCTGCCAGTAGCCTCGCACCTCCACACATCAGCCTCTCTTCCCCTTGAAGTCAATTGTCTCAACCAGACCTCGGGACACTTTGCTATTCATATACGTGTGGTAGAGTACTATAAGGCTATGTTCACACGGAGTATTTTGACGAGTTTTTTGACGCGGAAACCGCGTCACAAAACTCGTCAAAAATGGCCCGAAAATGCCTCCCATTGATTTCAATGGGAGGCGTCAGCGTCTTTTTCCCGCGAGCAGTAAAACTGCCTCGCGGGAAAAAGAAGCTACATGCCCTATCTTCGGGCGTTTCCGCCTCTGACCTCCCATTGACTTCAATGGGAGGCAGAGAAAGCGTATTTCGCTGTGTTTTATGCCCGCGGCGCTCAATGGCCGCGGACGAAAAACTCCGCGAAAAACTCAGCGAAAATCGGCGTGCAGGGAGAGGAAGATATTCCTCCTGCAAAATACTCCGTGTGCTTGCTGTGAAAGTGATTAGAATATGTTTAAAAGATAACATTTTGCATGGACTCCATCTTGTATGGTAGGCGTCCATTTTGGATTGTTGGAATCCATCTTTTGGCCTGAAGGAGCCATCTTGAGATTAATAAGTAAAAAGTAATATGTCAGCAGATGTCTTGAAGCAATTCTATGTTATGTGTTCTTGAATTGAATGTTTTATTACTCTTGTGAGGAGCAGATCAAATAGCCTTGGCCGAATGAACAATGGCATTGTTTACCATGAGGGAAGGGGATTCAGCCCTCTGTTTAAATGATTTAATCTTATCTGCAGTCTCCATTCTCTAGTGAGATAAGAAGTAGACAAATTAACTTGTGTCTCTGAAATGTGTGTCCTTCCCATGGGACAAGGTTCAGGCCACCTGGGGCTTGGAGGGTGAATAATTATTATAATGCATTGAAATATTCTCATTGGCTGAATCAGAGTCATTATCATATTGTAGATGATTGGCTGAAACCAAAGCCTACACCTTTCCTGTCATTATACTTATATACTTGTTTGGATCAATAAAGATCAGAGAAGGATTTTGAGCATACAAGCATGGTCTCTTGTGTCATCTTTTCTCTCAGATATATATATCTATCACCTATGATTTGGAAGCTGGATAAATCACTGGAGGGCGGGTATCGGTTGACATACCCATTACAAATTTCAGTCTAATATATTTTGGCCCATGATTGCGTTAACACTTGCCCAAAAAGGTAGTGTTAAAAATAGTTACGGCGCGACAGGGCGGCGGTGCGCAAGGGGGGCCCAAGTTTGGGTAACAGCCCAGGGCCCATCGTCTACTTAATCCGCCACTGATCGTACATACAGAAACTATGATGCTAGGAGCCCGGCTCCCTGCAGTGTGTTCGCTTCAGGACTTGCGGCCGAAATACGTTCCGTCTATTACGGACGTAACATGGTCGTGTGAACCCAGCTTTAACCCCTTCCCGACGTAAACAACTTTCAGATTTTCATTCTCGTTTTTTCCTCCCCACATTCCAGAAGCCATAACGTATGTATTTTTCCGTCTATATAGTACTATGAGGGCTTGATTTTTGCGGGACGAGTTGTAGTTTTTCATAACACCATTTATTTTGCTGTATAATGTATTAGGAAATGGAAAAAAAAAATATTTGTGGGGTAGAAAATGAAAAAAACAGCGATTCCTCCATTGTTTTTTGCGCGCCGTTTTTACGGAATTCACTGTGCAATTAAAACAACATGTTACCTTTATTCTGCGGGTCAATACGATTACGGTGATACCAAATATGTATAATTTTTTCTATATTTTACTACTTTTACAAGTAAAAACCTAAGTGTAAAAAAGATAATTTATTTTGCGTCGCCAAAATCCGAGCCACAACTTTTTTATTTATCTGTCGATTAAGTGGTATGAGGGCTTATTTTTTGCGTGATAAGCTGTAGTTTTTAATAATACCATTTATGTGGGAGATTAGGCGACCAAAAAATAGAGATTCTGGCATTTACAATTTTTTTTTTACGCCGATCACTGTAAAAAATAATATGATATATAATGATATATGAAATAATGATATATTATAATAGTTCAGACTTTTCCGAACTCGGCAATACCAATTATGTTTATTTATTTATTTACTATGCTCTAGGGGGAAAATGGGCAAAGGGTTTTTTTTTTAACTTTTAATTTGTAATTTTTTTTTTACACAAAAAAAAACTTTATTTAACTCATTATTAGTCCCCCTAGGGGACTTCAACCAGCAATCGTTAGATGGCTTGCACGATATACTGCAATACTAATGTAGTGCAGTATATCGTGATTCTGACAGGCACCTATTAAAGGGAATGTGTTGCTAGAAAAAAATTTTTTTTTTTTTTTTAGTTAAACAATTAGTGTGTAGGTGATTAAACATTGTTCTATTTTTTTTTATTTTTTTCACAAGTCAGGAAATATTATAAATTAGATTCTAATTTATAATATTTCCCAGTGCTGGTCACTAGATGGAGCAATTCCCAAAATTGCAGCATTGCATGTGGTAAAGCAACCACATTGCTTTATGATGCAAATTTTGAGAAAACTCACTCGCTCTAGTGAGCTCTCAGAATCCCCCCCTCCTTTATCCTGGCTAGTGCCGGGAGAAACGAGGGGATTGAACGGTCAAACCTCCTACACTGTGTGTCGCCATTTTTTGAGCTAACACACAGTGTAGTAGGTTTACATACAGTAGTAAACACACACTGAAACACGAACATACATAGAAATAACTTACCTGCTCCTGCCGCCGCCGCTCCCTCCGGTCCGTCTGCTCCATCTGCTGCCGCTGCTCCAAGTGCACAAGTCCGGAAGCCGCGACCGGAAGTAGTAATCTTACTGTCCGGCCGCGACTTCCGGTCCACAGGAAAATGGCGCCGGACGGCGCACAGTTCAACTTGGACTGTGTGGGAGCGGCGCATGCGCCGTTCCCACACAGACGGCGTACACCATAGTGGATGGAACGGGCCCCGTTCGCATTCACTATGGGACTGTATGTGCCGTATTCCATGTCTGTATGTGTCGTTAATCGACACATACAGAAATGGAAAAAAAAAATGTCAGCCCCCATAGGGAAGAAAAAGTTAAAAAAGAAAAAAAAGTAAAACACAAACACACAAATAAATATAAACGTTTTTAATAAAACACAAAAATCAAACTGATGTAAAAAATTTTTTGGGGGTGACACAGAGGCAGGGCTTAATAGGTGTACAGGGGGCGTGGAAGGAGGTAAAAGGGAGCAGCAGCAAGGAATCCCAGCTCTGTACATGAGGTGACTAAAACGGCTAAAAGCAGGCACGTAACTTACGAAAAAATCCTTCTGCAGCACACCGCTACCTAGCTGACAACCCAGGGTACCTGCTGACATGACTAGGATGAGAAGGAAGCCAGGAAGCCCTGCAAAACTCACCTTTTTCTTTGCCAGCACAGCACAGAGCCGAGATGGCGCCGGACCGCATGTCTTAGCCTCCTCGCGGCGGGCGCGCAGCCCACAGTCATCTCTTCGTTCTGACATGGTCGGAAAATCGAGGATCTCCAACCCGGCCCTACAGCAGACCAGCCAAGGTGAGACCCATAACCAGTCTCCCCTGCACAACAAGCCATGCTGCAGTGTCTCCATGTGGGAATATGCAGCAACATCTTCCCCATACAGGGACTCTCCCTCACTTTCAATGCCCTCAGCAGAACACCCTATTACTATCTCTAACATGAAATATCTGCTAAAAGAGCTGAAAGATACCATACATGCTGATATTCATGGTGCAATATCATCTCTCCACACTGAGTTGATCGCTATAGGAGAAAGAACAGCACATTTAGAAGACAAAATGGAGGATTTCACCACAGCCCATAACAGCTTAGTGGACGCTCATAATGCTACAGAGGATGATCTAACACTTATTAAGCTGAAACTAGCTGACCTAGAAGACCGCTCTAGGAGAAATAATATTAGATTCAGAAACATCCCTGAAAATATTTCAGACGACAAGCTAGAAGAATATTTAACCGACTTATTCACAGCACTGCTTCCAGACGCAGCAGAAAGAGATCTACTCATTGATAGGGCTCATAGAGTCCCCAAACCAAAGCACCTGGCTCCTACTATCCCTAGAGATGTTCTGGCTAGATTGCATTTTTTCCACTTTAAAGATAATCTGCTCAGGGCTGCAGCAAATACAAATACAAAAAAATCTGCCTGAACGGTTCCAGGACATTTCACTATACACTGACTTATCCATAGCCACACTGGCTATAAGAAGAGAGTTTGCTTCAACAACTCAGGTTCTGAGACGACACAACATTCCCTACAAGTGGGGCTTCCCAGTCAAACTGATAATAAGGAACAACGGAACAACTCACTCTATCTCCTCTCCGAAAGAAGCAGCTAACTTACTAAAGAAATGGTCCCTGGACCCGTCACTAGATGGCTACAACACAGCAGTAAAAATTAGGAAACCCAATACTATTCCACAGGAATGGTCCAAGACAGAACGCCAGGAATCTCCTCCTCGTCCAGATGTTTGATTAGTATCTTTCTGATCCGAAGTTTTCAATTGATGCTATGCTTATCTTCTGAAAAGTTACGTGCTTTATTCACCTCACCACCTTAATGTATCCTGCTGATACATAGTTTATCTCCGGTCCTTTTTACCTTTCTAATTTTATTGGTTCTACAATTTCCAGTCCACCCGAAGTCGAGAGACTATCCTAGGATGTCCAGACGAGTTCACTTAGAACCAAGACTTTCTTGTCCAAAATTTTTGAATATTTGGGAAGTTTTTCAAATGTTCAGTTTTTTGTCTTTGTTCTTTTTTGTCTTAAACCCATGGTATTTTCTAAGAAATGTATTATTATACTTGAACCTGAGCTTCTTTTATGCTAGATGTAATGTCATTAAGCAATGCGAAAGACAGCGTGAGCTCAGGGAGTTAAATGCATGGCTTAAGTCTTGGTGTAGAGGAGAAGGCTTTGGGTTCCTAGAGCACTGGGCTGACTTTTCATTGGGGTACAAACTGTATTCTGCAGATGATTTGCACCTAAATGGAAGGGGGTCCGTTGTGCTGGGGGAGAGAATTCTAGCTGGGGTGGCGGAGTATTTAAACTAGGGCTGAGGAGGGAGGTCAATGTAGAAAAAAAAAGGGGTAGCCAGGTTAGAGAGGGGTCAGACTATATTGGTGGGGGGAGAAACAGAATGTGGGGAGAGGACTAGGCAACAAGATAAGGAGATCCTTTCGTTACAGTACAGCAGTGTAAAAAAAAAATGCCCAAATGTCAAATCACATTTCTGATAAAAGTGAAAAACTGACAGGCAAGTTAAAGTGTATGTTCACAAATGCCAGAAGTCTAGCAAGCAAAATGGGGGAGCTGGAGGCCTTGATACTGGAAGAAAATATAGATATAGTTGGTGTTGCTGAAACATGGCTGGACTCTTCACATGACTGGGCTGTAAATCTACAGGGTTTTACACTGTTTCGGAAAGACAGGACAAATAGGAAAGGCGGTGGTGTATGTCTGTATGTGAGAAGTGATATGAAGGTGAGTGTGAATGAGACATTAGAGGGTGAAGATTGTGAGGAGGTTGAAACCTTGTGGGTGGAACTAGAAAGGGAGGTAAACACTGAAAAAAATACTTTTGCTGTAATCTATAGATCCCCCAATATAACTGAGGAGATGGAAGGTCAGCTATATAAACAGATGGAGCGGGCTGCACAGGCGGGTACTGTAGTGATAATGGGAGATTTTAATTTCCGGGATATTAATTGGTGTCATGGTTCAGCTTCAACTGCAAAGGGGAGACATTTCCTCAACCTGTTGCAGGAAAATTTTATGGGCCAGTTTGTGGAAGACCCGACTAGAGGTGAAGCTCTGTTGGATCTGGTCATTTCTAATAATGCAGATCTTGTTGGGAATGTCAATGTTCGTGAAAACCTTGGTAACAGTGATCACAATATAGTTATATTATACCTATACTGTAAAAAACAAACGCAGGCTGGGAGGGCAAAAACATTTAATTTTAAGAAAGCCAATTTCCCCAGGATGAGGGCTGCAATTCAGGGTATAGACTGGGAAGAACTAATGTCAAATAATGGGACAAATGATAAATGGGAGATTTTCAAATCTACTTTGAGTTATTATAGTGCAAAATTTATTCCTATAGGTAACAAGTATAAACGACTCAAATTAAACCCCACATGGCTTACACCTTCTGTGAAAGGGGCAATACATGACAAAAAAAGGGCATTTAAAAAATACAAATCTGAGGGTACAGCTGTAGCCTTTGTAAACTATAAAGAGCTTAATAAAATCTGTAAAAATGTAATAAAATTAACAAAAATACAAAATGAAAGGCAGGTGGCCAAGGATAGTAAAACAAATCCCAAAAAATTCTTCAAGTATATAAATGCTAAAAAGCCAAGGTCTGAACATGTAGGACCCCTAGATAATGGTAATGGGGAGTTGGTCACAGGGGATCAAGAGAAGGCAGAGTTACTAAATGGGTTCTTTAGCTCTGTATATACAACTGAAGAAAGAGCAGCTGATGTAGCCGCTGCCAGTGCTGTTAATATATCAGTTGATATACTGAATTGGATGAATGTTGATATGGTCAAAGCTAAATTAAATAAAATAAATGTGCACAAGGCCCCGGGACCAGATGGGTTACACCCTAGAATTCTTAACGAGCTTAGTTCAGTTATTTCTGTCCCCCTTTTCATAATATTCAGAGAATCTCTAGTGACTGGTATAGTGCCAAGGGACTGGCGCAGGGCAAATGTGGTGCCTATTTTCAAAAAGGGTTCTAGGTCTTCCCCGGGTAATTATAGACCAGTAAGCTTAACATCCATCGTAGGGAAAATGTTTGAGGGGCTATTGAGGGACTATATACAGGATTATGTGACAAAAAATAGTATTATAAGTGACAGCCAGCACGGTTTTACTAAGGACAGAAGTTGTCAAACTAACCTAATCTGTTTTTATGAAGAGGTGAGCAGAAGCCTAGACAGAGGGGCCGCTGTGGATTTAGTGTTTTTGGACTTTGCAAAGGCATTTGACACTGTCCCCCATAGACGCCTAATGGGTAAATTAAGGACTATAGGTTTAGAAAATATAGTTTGTAATTGGATTGAGAATTGGCTCAAGGACCGTATCCAGAGAGTTGTGGTCAATGATTCCTACTCTGAATGGTCCCTGGTAATAAGTGGTGTACCCCAGGGTTCAGTGCTGGGACCACTATTATTCAACTTATTTATTAATGATATAGAGGATGGGATTAATAGCACTATTTCTATTTTTGCAGATGACACCAAGCTATGTAATATAGTTCAGTCTATGGAAGATGTTCATGAATTGCAAGCGGATTTAAACAAACTAAGTGTTTGGGCATCCACTTGGCAGATGAAGTTTAATGTAGATGAATGTAAAGTTATGCATCTGGATACCAACAACCTGCATCCATCATATGTCCTAGGGGGAGCTACACTGGCGGATTCACTTGTTGAGAAGGATCTGGGTGTACTTGTAAATCATAAACTAAATAACAGCATGCAGTGTCAATCAGCTGCTTCAAAGGCCAGCAGGATATTGTTGTGTATTAAAAGAGGCATGGACTCACGGGACAGGGATGTAATATTGACACTTTACAAAGCATTAGTGAGGCCTCATCTAGAATATGCAGTTCAGTTCTGGGCTCCAGTTCATAGAAAGGATGCCCTGGAGTTGGAAAAAATACAAAGAAGAACAACGAAGCTAATTAGGGGCATGGAGAATTTAAGTTATGAGGAAAGATTGAAAGAATTAAACCTATTTAGTCTTGAAAAAAGACGACTAAGGGGGGACATGATTAACTTATATAAATATATTAATGGAACATACAAAAAATATGGTGAAATCCTGTTCCATGTAAAACCCCCTCAAAAAACAAGGGGGCACTCCCTCCGTCTGGAGAAAAAAAGGTTCAACCTGCAGAGGCGACAAGCCTTCTTTACTGTGAGAACTGTGAATCTATGGAATAGCCTACCGCAGGAGATGGCCACAGCAGGGACAGTAGATGGCTTTAAAAAAGGGTTAGATAATTTCCTAGAACAAAAAAGTATTAGCTCCTATGTATAGAAATTTTTCCTTCCCTTCTCCCGTCCCTTGGTTGAACTTGATGGACATGTGTCTTTTTTCAGCCGTACTAACTATGTAACTATGTAATATGTCATTCCCACAGATGTGTCTTTATAACGTGGTACACTCTCCCCAATGGTTATTACGATATGCACCTTGAATGTTAACGGTCTTAACATTCAACATAGTCCTTGTTTTGGAGAGAATGTGTTAAGCAAGAATGTGATGTCATTTGTGCCCAAGAAACCCATCTAAATAAAAAAGATGCTCCCAGAATGTACAATAGGCATTTCCCACATACCTTTTATTCTCATGCAATAGACAAAAAGAAGGGAGTATTGATAGCTATCAGGGACACTGTTGCATTTCAGTTGAAATTGATTATCTCTGATCCAGAGGGTAGATATCTAGTAATTATATGTCTCATTAACAATATGCCATTTACCATAGTCAATCTTTATGCGCCCAACACTCACCAACACAAATTCACAAAAAAACTGTTTGATTTAGTTCAATCAAAAAAAACTGGCAACTTAATTATTTGTGGAGATTTTAATAGAACTATAGATCCTGTTTTAGACAGGAACCCGCCTCAATCTAAAGACAAAAATTGTGACTTACGAAGCTTATTACATTCAGAGGAACTATACGATGCATGGAGAGTTAATCACGCGTCTGAAAAAGATTATACATTTTTCTCTAATCCACACAATACATACTCTCGCATAGATCTAATACTAGTGGACAAATGGTTATTGCAAAGAGTATCTAACACAAAAATTGATATAATCACGTGGTCAGATCATGCACCGGTATCCATAAGGTTTCAGGAATCCTTTAATTCTCCCCCAACATCTCCTTGGAGGTTAAACAATTACCTTCTTAATAATGATGTATACATATCTGCCATTGAAAAAGCGCTCTCTGAATATTTTTCACTAAACAATGTTGACAACATCTCTACAACCACTCTGTGTGGGGCCCACAAGGCTGTTATAAGTGGCCACTTCCTTAAAATAGCAGCGCTAGAAAAACGTAACAGATTGGTTAAAGTCAAGGAAATTTCAAATAAATTGGCAATCTTAGAAATCAAAAATAAATCCACCATTTCCTCTACTCAAACTGAAGAAATCAAATCCCTTCGGCATTAATTACACCTTATACTTCAGAACAATTACGAACTACATCTTAGAAAATCTAAACTGATAAATTACTGGCAAAACAATAAAGCTTCTAAACTCTTGGCAAATAAGTTAAAGAAAAAGGCCGCCAAGTCTAGAATCCCTTACCTATATGATAAAAACACAAACAAACTCCTCAACCCCCTCGATATCGCCAACGAATTTGCCAACTACTATTCTTCTTTGTACAATTTACAGGACGACCTTAACACTCCCCAACCCTCCATAGAGGGTATAAATGACTTCTTGGAAGGTATGAAATTGCCTTCACTTTCCAGCGACCAACTAAAAATCCTGAATAGAGACCTATCGGATAGGGAAATCACAGAAGTGATAAAATCCTTAAAACTCAACAAATCTCCTCGACCAGACGGTCTCCCAAATGAATATTACATAAAATTCTCACACATACTATCTCCTTATCTACTACAATGTTTAAGGACTATAGTATCTACCGGCTCCACTCCTACTGAGATGCTACATGCAATAATTGTCACTCTCCCCAAGCCAGGGAAATCTCCAGATACACCGGCAAATTTCAGACCAATTTCTCTACTAAACTCTGATCTTAAAATAATGGCTAAACTGATGTCGAACAGACTCATATCCATTCTCCCCTCCATTGTGCACCCTGACCAAGTAGGTTTTATAAAAGGTCGCCAAACCGTTGATGGAACGAGGAGATTTGTTGACTTAATTGACGTTGTGCATTCTCGTGGGACGCCTTCTCTGCTCCTATCTCTGGATGCGGAGAAGGCCTTCGACAGAGTCCACTGGGGACATTTGAAAATGGTCCTTCAGAAATTTGGTTTCAAGTGCTCCTTCTTATCAGCAATACACTCCCTATACTCATTACCGACTGCAACTGTATACTCTTCTGGGTTTATGTCCGCTCCTTTCAAAATCACAAATGACACCAGACATGGATGTCCCATGTCCCCTCTTCTTTTTCCGCTATTAATGGAACCATTTGCTCAAGCCAGTAGATCCTCACCTCATCTCTCTGGGATTTCAGTAGGCCAAGAAGACCACAGAATAGGGTTATTCGCAGACAATGTGATACTTGCTCTCTCAAATCCTGATTCCTCACTACAGACAGTTACCTCAATGATAAAACTATTTAGTAGCGTATCATACTGCAAGATAAACACATCCAAAAGCCAAATTCTTAATCTAGGGATACCCCAAAGAACAAAAAAGCTTCTAGAAGAAAGATTCCAATTCAAATGGGTTAAATCAGAAATGACTTACTTAGGAATTAAACTCGCATTCCATCCATGAAAATTGTTTAACTCTAACTTTTCCCCTTTACTGAACACAATCAAGCTAGACATAGCCAACCTCCGAACACAAGGTATATCGTGGCTGGGCAAAATTGCGGCAGTAAAAATGATAATCCTTCCAAAAATCTTATATATATTTCGTAATATGCCAATCTTTATTCCCATATCGTAACTAAAACAACTCCAAAATTTGATACTCAGATTTCTTTGGAACAATAAGAAAGCTAGAATCAAAGCAGACATATTGTATTTACACCCGAAAATGGGAGGTTCAGGATGTCCCTCCATACTGCAATACTACAGAGCAGCTATCTTGGACCAATTACGTTCACTGTGGTCTAATGACAAGTCCAAACGATGGGTTCAAATAGAAATGCATTCTTTGAAAACTCCCCACCGTAAAAACTTTCTACTCGCTGTCTCGCATTTACAATATGTACCTAGATCTCCGTTGTCCACTATAAAAGCCATATTATCCTTATGGCCTATTATAACCCACCAGAAGAACCCAATTCAAATGAATATTTATAAAAGCTCTTTAGAATTGTTGGAAATCACAATTCCTAATCTCGATCTTACTAGCTGGAAGGAAAAACAGTTGGATAAACTACACAAATTGTGGCATAATGGTGATTTCATTCTATTATCAGAATTGCAAAATACATACAATATTCCCATCGAGGACTTTTACAAATACCTTCAGGTCAGACATGCATTACAAAAAAACCCCCCTCCTCCGGGAGACCTTCATTCCCCATCCCCACTAGAGAGATGGATTACTTATTCAAATAGATCTGATAAAGGTCTCTCTAAGTGTTATAAAATTTTGAATACTCCTATTTCGGATCAATTATGTCATATTAAAACGCTGTGGGAAGCGGATTTAGCTCTATATTTTACTAATGACCAGTGGGCCTCCGCCCTCATGGCTACTACGACACATTCTAGATGTGCCAACCATATAGAAAATGCAAGAAAAATATTTTATAGATGGCACTTTACTTTTATTCATATGTGGTGGGAGTGCAAAAAAAGCCAACACAGTGTGGCTCAAAGTATTCCAATTGCTCTCTGAGCTTTATGGCTCAAATATCACACCGAAGCCGGAATTAGCGCTTCTATCCATAGGTTTGAATCTATTTCCAGCCTCTTTTCAAACCATTCTTCAACACTTACTGATTTCCACCAGGCGTTCAATAGCCTCCAATTGGAAGGAAAAGTCCTGCATCAAGATAGGAGATATTGTTCGGAGTATGAATGATAGTTGCTGGTTAGAATGTATGTCTGCATCCGCAGTCCAAAAATCTGCCGTGTTTGAGAAAAGATGGGATGTGTGGCTTAAGAGCAAATATAACCAATCTACCATTTCTCACAAGATCTGATAGCATAAAACTCATACTAACACCTCCTATAGATGTTAAAAATTCTATAAGTCAGTGGAACTGACATCTCAGGTTTATTTCACATTACCAGGGTTTATAGATTTCGGTTTTCTTGTTCTCTTTTGTTTTTGTTCCAGTCCATCTAAATGTACGATACTGCTTGCACCACATGCAATGTTTCTTCTTTTTGATGTCAATGAAGCTGATACTGTATAGGCTTGTCTAACCTTTGCTTGTGAATCAATCGTTACTTAATTGTATCAATTGTATCTGTACATTTTCATGGAAAATATATTTTCAATAAAAATGTAATGTTTAAAAAAAAAAAAAAGAAAGGTGTACAAAGATGGCGGACCTGGGGGTCTTCATTAGGCCCCCAGGCAGCCATAGCAACCATCGCCCCCCCTCTCCCGCGATTGCGTTGCGGGGGGCGCGATGAGCTCTTAGAGGGGGTCGCCCCCCTCTTTCTCACGATTTAAATGGTGCGGTCGATATTGACCGCGGCATTTAACTAGTTAAACTAGCAGGATCGCGCTCGAGCGCGATGCCGCTAGTTACTCTGAAGTGTCGGCTGTAACATACAGCCGACACCGTCATCTGTATGTCATATGTCATATGTCAACTGTATGTCATATGTCGGGAAGGGGTTAATGTGTGTGTAGGCCGTGATTCACGATACAATAGTATGGCAAGTTTATCACTAATACGAATCACACTAAGATATAAAACACCAAACACAGAACACAGTAAATATATATTCACGATATAGCATCAGTACACCGCAATACATAGAATAACTTAATATAAACTAAGTATTCTAATACTACGCACAGCACCAGTACAATATATTACAATACTATACTAACACCAACGTACCTAAACATAAATATATATTTACTATGCAGTATCAGTATACTTCAATACATATAATAACTTAATATTTACTAAGTATACTAATACTACACGTGGCAAAGTGCCAGTACATTATGTTACAATACTATACCTAAACATACATATACATTATAATGTACTCAATCACGCTTACTTCTGTGACCATCCACCGACCTGGCTCAAACTTTCCCTCTTGCTAGTGGTTTAAGTGCCAGGGAAAGTTGTAGACTAGGGAAGGAAAAGGGTTAAGTAAAGGATTACCAGGGGATGTGTAGTGTGCAGGAAAGGGTTAACCAGCCAAGGGGTTAACTATGGGGAAATGTGCAGATAACCAGGGGATGTGCAGGTAATGAGAGGGAAATTTGTCCAGGGGTAATTGCAGGACCAGGAGGGGAGGTTTGTAGGGGTTAAATGTATGAAGAGAAGGGTAGGAAAATAACCAGGGGAAATGCTCAATATATAGGGGGAGAGAAAGAGTTTAGTGCTGCTGCACATGGAGAGGGGGAGGATACTTAGCGGTCCATGGGGTCCTTGGTAGAAATCCGCCTTTGGTAGTCTTTGGAAGCAGGGTGGAAAAGAGAGAGCTCAGCAGGCCTGTTTGTCTTTTTAAACCCTCTCCGTACACTTCTGTATGACATCACACACTCATGCATGTGCTGGGTGGGGTGGCAGCCCCGTGGAAACCTCCTATGTCAAGGGATACAATACAGGATGTGTCCACTGTTTATGCCGATCCCCCGGAGTTTAACCCCTTCCCGCACCTTGGCGTAAATGCACGTCCATGTGAGCAGTAACTTTGCGCACCTGGGCGTGCAGTTACGTCCGCACTTTAACAGTTAACCGCCGCGCGGCGCTACACCGCAGCGGTGGTTAACTGTGCAGGGTGTCAGCCCTGCTCTCCCCGTTGCCGATCAGCGGCCTGTCGCCGCTGAAATCGGCAATTAACCCCTTCGATGCGGTGGTCGATTGCGATCACCACATCGAAGAGGTTTACATCGGATCGGCAGCCCCCCACATGCATTTGCGGGGGCTGGCGATCCTTATCATGGCAACCAGAGGCCAGACAATGACCTCCGGGTTGCCATGTACGGAAGCCTCGGAGGATCAGCCTCCGGCCGGTCCTCCGATGCTTCCTGTCATTGTGACAGTTACGTCACAATGACAGTTAGAACACATTACACTACGTGTGTAGTGTAATGTGTTCTAGCAGCGATCAAAGCTGCAAGTCTTGTAGTCCCCTAGTGGGACAAGTAAAAAAAGTAAAAAAAAGATAATAAAAATGTTTTTAAAAAGTGTAAAAATAAAAGTTAGAAGTGACATAAACAAAGAATGCTTTTTTTCCTATAATAAGTCTTTTATTATAGGAAAAAAAGTACACATATTTGGTATCGCCACGTTTGTAACGACCCCAACTATAAAACTGTAATATTATTTTTCCCGCACGGTGAACACCGCGAAAAAAATACACGAAAAACAGTGCCCGAATCACAATTTTTTGGTTACCAATAAAGATGAGCGAACTTATCAAAAGTTCGGTTCGGCTAGTTCGCCGAATTTCACAAAAAAGTTCGGTTCGGACCGAACTAGTTCGGACCGAACCTGTCACTTCCGTGCGCCGAGCATGCTACTGTCCGGGGTGCTGATAGAGTTAATGGGCTGCACTAACTCTTTCAGCAACCTTGACAGTACATGCTCGGCGCGCGGAAAATACAATTTAAATGTAATAAAAAAATAAAAATTATACGTTCGTACTTACTTTCCTCCTGTCCGGCCTCCAGCGATGACGTTTCATCCCTTTCGCCGCTGCAGCCAATCACAGGCTGTAGTGGCGGTCACGCACGTCAGGATGACGCTTCATCCCACGTGACCGCCTCTGCAGCCAATCACAAGCTGCAGCGGCGACATGGATGAAACGTCATCGCTGGAGGCCGGACAGGAGGAAAGTAAGTATGAACGTATTATTATTTTCTTTTGGCATGTATGTATGTTGGCATGTATGTATGTATGTATGTATGTATGTTGGAATGTATGTATGTTGTCATGTATGTATGTATATATGTGCATGTATGTTTGCATGTATGTTGGCATGTATGTATATATGTGCATGCTTGTATGTATATTTGCATGTATATATTTGCATGTATGTATGCATGTGTGTATGTTTGCATGTATGTATTTTTGCATGTATGTTGTCATGTATGTATGTTGTCATGTATGTATGTATGTATATATGTGCATGTGTGTATGTATATTTGTATGTATGTATGTTTGCATGAATGTATGTATGTTTGCATGTATGTGTGTTTGCATGTATGTATGTTGTCATGTATGTATGTATGTATGTTGTCATGTATGTATATATGTGCATGTATGTTGGCATGTATGTATATATGTGCATGTGTGTATGTATATTTGCATGTATGTATGTATGTATGTTGTCATGTATGTATGTATGTATGTGCATGTATGTTTGCATGTATGTTGGCATGTATGTATGTTGTCATGTATGTATGTATGTATATATGTGCATGTTTGTATGTATATGTGCATGTATATATGTTTGCATGTGTGTATGTTTGCATGTGTGTATGTTTGCATGTGTGTATGTTTGCATGTGTGTATGTATGTTTGCATGTATGTTTGCATGTATGTATGTATGTTTGCATGTATGTATGTTGTCATGTATGTATGTATATATGTGCATGTATGTATGTTTGCATGTTTTTATTTTTGCATGTATGTTTGCATGTATGTTTATATATATGTGCATGTATGTAATTATGTTTGCATGTATTTATGTTTGCATGTATATTTGTGCATGCTTGTATATATGTATGTATGTATCTTTGCATGTTTGTATATGCATGTATGTATGTATGATAGTTTGCATGTATATATGTGTGTATGTTTGCATGTATGTATATTTGCATTTATATATGTGCATGCTTGTATGTATGTTTGTATATATGTATGTATGTATGTTTGCATGTATGTTTGTTTGTATATATGTCTGTATGGCCATGTATGATACTGTCTGCTGGCGCCCTGTATCTAAGTCAACTTCACGGCAGGCTTCTATACATGGTATAACAGTCAGTATCACACATTAAACTGAATCTAAGCCTACGACATGTTTTATTTCATTTTTTTTATTTTTTTTACAGGTTTGGTGTTTGGACTACGTCGGTTTCGAGGACTACTTAGATGACGTTTTTTTTTCTACAATAAAATGGTTAATGAGGGTTGTGTTGGGGGTGCTTAATTTCAATAAAATATTTTATCTATATCTTTGTCTTTTCAAATTTTATTACTACCACTTTAGTAATGGCCGCTGTCTGAGTGACAACATCCATTACTAAGGCGAGGCTTAGTGTTAGCCGTTGCAGAGGCTAACATTAACCACCATTATTACCCCGGTACCCACCACCACCAGGGGTGCCGGGAAGAGCCAGGTACGATCCAGTACCCGACCATCTGTTGTGATGGTCGGCACCTGGGGCGGCCGCAGGCTGGTATTATGAGGCTGGGAAGGGCCAAAAACAGTGGACCTTCCCACCCTTGTAATGCTAGGCTGCTGCTGCTGCTGTGTTGTATCTGGCTGGTTATAAAAGTGGGGGGGACCCCACGTCATTTTTTTAAATTATTTTTTTATTATTTTTTTTTTTTTTAAACGACATGGGGTTCCACCCAATTTATCATAACCAGCCACATACAACACAGTGTTATTAGCCTGGGAATGGACAAAACCAGTGGCCCTTCCCACCCATGTAATGCCAGACTGCTGCGGCCTTGTATATGGCTGGTTATTAAAAATGTGGGGGACCCATCTATTGCTAAATTTGTTAAATTCAAAAAAAAAAACGACGTGGGGGTCCCCCCCATTTTTGCAACCAGCCCGATACAACACAGCAGCAGCAGCCTAGCATTACAAGGGTGGGAAGGTCCACTGATTTTGGCCCTTCCCAGCCTCATAATACCAGCCTACGGCCGCCCCAGTACCCGACCGTCACAACAGATGGTCGGATACTGGATCGTACCAAGCTCTTCCCGGCACCCTTGGTGGTGGTGGGTACCGGGGTAATAATGGGTGGTTAATGATAGCCTCTGCACCGGCTAACACTAAGTACCGCCTTAATAATGGATGCTGTCAATCAGCCAACTGCCATTATCTAGGCACTAATAAAGTTTAAAAAAAAACACAAAGACAATTCTTTTTTATTGAAATAAGAAATCCCCAACAAAACCCTCGTTAACCATTTTATTAAAATTTGAAAAAACGTAGATCTACGCAGAAGTCCAACGAATCGAAGATGTAGTCCAATCGGTACATCAAAATCTGCAACAACATAAAAAAACAGTTATCAATGTGAACAATACCAATACTTCTACTCACCTACACACATATATACACGCACACACAAACAAACAACCATACACAAACACACACATATATACACAAACACAACAAGATATACACACACACACATAAACACAAACACACACACATATACACGAACTCACACATATACAAACAAAAACACACATATCCAAACACACACACACACACACACACACACAGTTATACACACACATACACGAACACATATACACAAACACATATACAAACAAAAACACACATACCCAAACACACACATATACACAAACACATATACAGAAACACACCCATATATACACACAAACACACACATAAACACACACCCATATACACACATATACACAAACACACACATATACAAAAACACACACAAACATCTACACACAAACATATACACAAATACACCCATATATACACAAACACATATACACAAACACACACATATATACACAAACACATAAACACACACACACATATACACAAACACACATATTAAAACAAAAACAGACAAAGACACATACCCAAACACACATATATACACATACACACACATACACAAACACGGTTTCTTTTAAATGCTGCTGGGGAACCCGCTCGATCCACTATATAAGGCTGCGCTACAGTGCAGCATTTAAAAGAAACAGGATCCTGACCTGTCCATAGAGTTTAAGGCAGCACAGAGTATTTCAGGAGATGAGCACGGGCAGCCGTTCGTTTTTCCGAGCCGTGCTCCCATTATGCACATGACCGTAAAAACACCCATTATTGCGGGTCGTAATTACGACCCGCAATAACGGGCTCATAGACTTCTGTTACCCACGGGTACCTTTCCGTTTTCTCACATGTTCTATTTTTCTATTTTACGGGCCGTGCTGCTATAATTATAATGAAAGCACGGTTCGCAAAAGCGGCCGGCTGCCCGTGGCCGGCCGTGCTCGTAATTACGAGTCGTAATTACGAGCACGGCCCGTAAAATAAAAAAATAGAACATGTTCTATCTTTTTATCGGCACGGGCACCTTCCCGTGAGAAAACGGGAAGGTAACCGTGGCTAACAGAAGTCTATGGGCCCGCTATTTCGGGTCGTAATTACGACCTGTGATAACGGGTGTTTTTATGGTCGTGTGCATGAGTCCCCGTAATGACAGGTGGCTACATGTGTGCACCCGTCATTACGGCAGCGTTGCTAGGCGACGTCAGTAAGGGTATGTGCACACACACTAATTACGTACGACGTAATTGACGGACGTATTTCGGCCGCAAGTACCGGACCGAACACAGTGCAGGGAGCCGGTCTCCTAGCATCATATTTATGTACGATGCTAGGAGTCCCTGCCTCTCCGTGGAACTACTGTCCCGTACTGAAAACATGATTACAGTACGGGACAGTTGTCCTGCAGAGAGGCAGGGACTCCTAGCATCGTACATAACTATGATGCTAGGAGCCCGGCTCCCTGCACTGTGTTCGGTCCGGTACTTGCGGCCGAAATACGTCCGTCAATTACGGACGTAATTAGTGTGTGTGCACATACCCTAAATAGTCACTGTCCAGGGTGCTGAAAGAGTTAACTGATCGGCAGTAACTGTTTCAGTACCCTGGACAGTGACTACCGATCACAGTACCTGTAAAAAAAAAGACGTTCATACTGACCGGGAACTCCCTGCTTCCTCCAGTCCGGTCTCCTGGCCGTTGCCTTGGTGACGCGTCCCTCTCGACATCCGGCCCGACATTCCTTGATGACGATGCAGCCCATGTGAGCGCTGCAGCCAATCACAGGCTGCCGCGGCCTCTGCAGCCAATCACAGGCTGCAGAGGCCTCTGCAGCCAATCACAGGCTGCCGCATCAGAAAAGGTCGGACTGGAGGAAGAAGAGGGACTCGTCACCAAGACAACGACCGGGTACGTATGAAATGCTTTTTATTTTATTTTTAATCAGCAGCCTCTTTTCTCTATCAGTGTTTGATAGAGATAAGTGGCTGCCGATTTGTATAATGTTTTTGACCGGGTTCGGTCAAAACGGGTTCGGCCGAACCCGGTGAAGTTCGGATTCGCTGCGAACCGAACTTTTCCGGAAGTTCGGACCGAAACCGGGTTCGGTTGTCCCGGTTCGCTCATCTCTAGTTACCAATCCTCCCAAAATATACAATAAAAAGTGATCAAAAAGTCGCATGTACGCCAAAATGGTACCAATACAAGTACATCCCGTCCCGCAAAAAACAAGCCCTTACACCGCTTTCTTGACTGAAAAATAAAAACGTTATGGCTCTCAGAATATGGTGACACAAAAATGTATTTATTTTATAAATAAGTGATTTTATTGCACAAACGCTGCAAAACATAAAAAAAATTATATACATCTGGTATCGCCGTAATCGTATCGACCCGCAGAATAAAGTATAATGGTCATTTATAGCCCAGGGTGAAGGCCATAAAAAAACGAATAAAAAACATTGTCAGAATTGATGGTTTTTGGTCACCTTGCTTTCCAAAAAATGGAATAAAACGTGATCAAAAAAATTTCTGGTACCCCAAAATGGTACCAATGAAAACCTACAGATTGTCCCGCAAAGAATAAACCCTCACACAGCTCAGGTGGTGAAAAAATAAAAAAGTTCTGGCTCCCAGAATATGGCGATTCAAAATGTGCAGTGTTCCAAAAGCATATAAGATCGGGCACCATTTATCAGTGCGACACTGGCCACATATCTGCGGATTATTATTTATTTACTGCATTATTATACCCTCTTATTATACCCTGATGTACCCCGCACAGATAACATATTCCACCACATTTTAAACTGAAACACCAGTAAAACCCCAAACAGAACTACCACCAAGCTACATCTGCGCCCCAAAAGCCAAATGGCATCCCTCCCTTCTGAGCCCTGCAGCATGCCTAAACACCAATTTACGTCCACAGATATGGCATCGCCATACCTGGGAGAACCCGGTTAATATTTTATGAGGTATTTGTCTTCAGTGGCACAAACTGGGCATAACATATAGGGCACTAAAATGGCATATGAGTGGAAAATTGTAATTTTCACTCCGCACCATGTGCTGCGCATTAACCCCTTCGCGCACCACAACATAGCATGTCTTAGTGTGGGGGGTGATGTATGGAGCGTCTCACGTGAAAAATAAAGAATTTAAAATGGCAAAATCGCTGTTTTTTTGGTCACCTTCGCTCTACCTAAAAATGTAATAAAAAGTGCTCAAAAAGTTGTATGTACCAAAAAAATGGTACCAATAAAAACGAACGCCCGTCCCTCAATAAATAAGCCCTCACACCGCTCTATTGACTGAAAAATAAAAAAGTTGTGGCTCTTGGAACGCGGGGAGGAAAAAACTAAAAAGGAGAAGAAAAAAATGGATCAGTCCAGAAAGGGTTAATTACTTTCTAATGAAAAACCATTTATCACTACACGTGGGGTACAGCCGTACTCGGGAAAAATTGCTTTACAAATGTTGGGCAGCTTTTTCCCCCTTTATCCTTTGTGAAATTGAAAAAAATGCAACATTTTAGTGGAAGAAATGTCGATATTCATTTTCACGGCCTAATTCTAATAAATCCTGCAAAAGACTTGTGGGGTCTAAATGCCCACTATATCCCTAGATAGATTCTTTAAGTGGTGTAATTTCCACTTTTGTGGGGTTTCCACTGTTTTGGCCTCTCAGGGGCTTTGCAAATGCGACATGGCACCCAAAAACCATTTCAGCTAAATTTGAGCTCCAAAAGCCAAATAGCGCTCCTTCCCTTCTAAGCCTTGCTGTGGGTCCAAACAGCAGTTTATTACCACATATGGCATATTTCCGTAATCGGGAGAAATTGTTTTACAACTGTTGGGGTGCTTTTTCTCCTTTATTCCTTGTAAAAATAAAAAATGGCTACCTTTCGATTTTTACCTTTACAGAATAATTCCAATGAATTCAGCAAAACAACCGTGGGGTCAAAATGCTAACTTTACCCCTAGAAAAATTCCTTGATGAGTGTAGTTTCCAAAATGAGGTCACTTTTTGGGGTCTTTTATTGTTTTGGCCCCACAAGACCTCTTCAAACCTGACATGGTACCTAAAATATATTTCCGGGGGTTTCCACTATTTTGTTCCCTCCAGTGCATTTCAAACGCGACATGGCACTGAAAACTATTCCAGCAAAATCAGAATTTCAAAATCCAAATGGTGCTCCTTCCCTTCTGAGTCCTGCTGTGGGTCCAAACAGCAGTTTATTACCACATAATGGGGTATTGCTATAATCAGGAGAAATTGATTTACATATGTTGGGGTGTTTTTTCTCTTTTATTCCTTGAAAAAATTAAAAATTTCCAGAAAAAAAGTAGATTTTCATCTTCACAAACTAATTCAAATAAATTTAGCAAAAAAACTGTGGGTTCAAAATGCTAACTATACCCCTAGATAAATTCCCTGAGGGGTGTAGTTTCCAAAATGAGGTCACTTTTGGGGGTCTTTTATTGTTTTGGCCCCACAAGACCTCTTCAAACCTGACATGGTACCTAAAATATATGCTAAAAAAAAGGAGGTCCCAAAATCCACTAGGTGCTCCTTTGCTTCTGAGGCCTGTGTTTCAGTCCATGACCGCACTAGCGCCAGAAACTGCAGAATCTGGGCAATAAATAATAAGTTACATTTCTCTGGTAAAACCCTCTGTGGTATAGACAAAAATGTATTACAAATGAATTTTGTAAAAAAAAAAATGAAATTTGTAACTTTCACCTCTACTTTGCTTTAATTCCTGTGAAACGCCTAAAGGGTTAATACACTTTCTGAATGCTGTTTTGAATACTTTGAGGGGTGCAGTTTTCAAAATGAGCTGATTTATGGGGACTTTCTAATATATAAGGCCCTCAAAGCTACTTCAGAACTGAACTGGTCCTTGTAAAAATCGCCTTTTGTAATTTTCTTGAAAATATGAGAAATCGCTGCTAAAGTTCTAAGTCTTGTAACGTCCTAGAAAAAGAAAAGAATGTTCAAAAAACGATGCCAAACTAAAGTAGACATATGGGAAATGTTAACTAGTAACTATTTTGTGTGGTATTACTATCTGTTTTACAAGCAGATACATTTAAATTTAGAAAAATGCAAATTTTTGCAAATTTTCTCCAAATCTTGGTGTTTTTTACAAATAAATATTACATTTATCAACCAAATTTTTTCACTAACATAAAGTACAATATGTCACGAGAAAACAATCTCAGAATCGCTTGGATAGGTAAAAGCATTCCGGAGTTATTACCACATAAAGTGACATGACAGATTTGACGGTCCGAGCATTCCTAGATGAACAGTTTCCTGGAAAGTGTATTGGTCGTCGTGGGCCAGTTGAATGGCCCCCTAGGTCTCCCGATCTGACCCCCTTAGACTTTTATCTTTGGGGTCATCTGAAGGCAATTGTCTATGCTGTGAAGATATGAGATGTGCAGCAACTGAAACTACGGATACTGGAAGCCTGTGCTAGCATTTCTTCTGCGGTGTTGCTATCAGTGTGTGAAGAGTGGGAGAAGAGGGATGCATTGACAATCCAACACAATGGGCAGCACTTTGAACACATTTTATAAGTGGTCAGAAACTTGTAAATAACTCATGAAAGAATAAAGTAACGTTAAAACCAAGCACACCATTGTTTTTCTTGTGAAATTCTCGATAAGTTTGATTTGTCACATGACCCTCTTCCCATTGAAAAAACTAAAGTTGGATACAAAATGGCCGACTTCAAAATTGCCGCCATGGTCAACACCCAGCTTGAAAAGTTTCCCCCCTCCCATATACTAATGTGCCACAAACAGGAAGTTAATATCACCAACCATTCTCATTTTATTTAGGTGTATCCATATAAATGGCCCACCCTGATATAAATATATAAAACACTTCCCATTACAATCACTCTGTTGTCGGGACAATGAAATTTGTGGAAGTGTTAGTCAGTCTGTATTTACCCCCTCAACTTCACTTGTAACTGCTAATGGTCTTAGATGGAATTAAGTATACTTTTGTATTCAGGTACTCCGGACATCACTTATCCCCTCAAGGACACCTTCCTGCTAGTCTTCGAACTCAAAAGTCCATATAATGAAACTCACAGTCCATATAAATGCAAAGCCCATCGAACAAACCCCAAAGTCCATAAAACGAAGCTGAAAGTCCATAGGAAATCAAAGTCTATGAACTCAAAGTCCTGGATCTTCTACTTTCTTGGAATTCCTTTCTCTTTAGCGGCATCAGCAGGTCTTTCCAGTGGCCGATCCCATTTTAGCATGCCGACCCGTGTAAGGCTACTTGTTCCCTCACTCGGTCAGCCTTGGAATGGTTTTTCGACAACCTTCCTTCAACACAGTCCGTTAGTCGACCCTTGCGGCACCACCTTCAAGTGGGTTTGTGGTCAACTTGACTTTTTCCAAATCTCCCAGCACCTTGATTAAAGACAAAATGCAATCCATGTGGGCCGATACCCTGGTCTCTACTATGACAGGTTATCATCCCTGAGTAGGAGGCGATGTCTTGGTACCTGAAATGTAATTGTGGGGCGGAGCATGCTTCCATTTACCCTCTACCTGACATTCAATCCATCATCTTATGAACCATACCAGTTCTAAGGTTGAGGTGGCAATTACATACAAGAGTGTGTGTATCCTACCTGTCCCTAAGGATTCCCACACGATTCCCAATCATACAAACAAAATGTAAGATAATCAAACATACAAAAATATTCCCCCATACGTATAGAGATTCATGCTTAAAGGAACAGTGTCACGAAAAAAAATATTTTGATATCAATTTGCATTTAGTGTTTTATTATAAAATCTTTTATTTATGTGTGTGTTTGTGTTTTACTTTTTTCTTTTTTCTAACTTTTACTTCACTATGGGTGCTGCCATGTTGTTTTTCATCTCTGTATGTGTCGATTAACGACACATACAGACATGGCAGCTACAGTCCATAGGAGTCAATGAACGGGACCCGTTCCATTGACTTTGCTCTATGGCTCTGTACTGCGCAGACGCAGGTCAGAGTCAAACAGAGCAGAGCAGCTGTTTGCAGGGAGAGAGCAGGCGCCATCTTGAAGACCAGCTGCACTGCAGGTAAGATGTGTGTCTCTGCATGTCCCACTCTCTCTCTCAAAGACCGCCGCTCTGGTGACCCCCGACGGCCCCCCCACGGCCCCCCCCCCCGACGCCCCCCCCCTTAACGGGCCCCCCCCCCCTTGTGTGAAGGACACACAAAGAAACTGTACTGGGAAAGCCCTGAACGATAAATCTCTAGTTGTGCTGAGACTGTTTGGGGATGTGACTAATGAACCTCTCAGTCTCAGCACAATTAGAGAGATTTATCATTCAGGGGTCTGGGAAAGCTGGGTGACCACCATTACCCCTCATACTGGAGTGTGAGAGGTTCATTAGTCACATCCCCAAACACACTCCACTAGGAGGGGTAATGGTGGTCACCCAGCTTTCCCAGACCCCTGAATGATAAATATCTCTAATTGTGCTGAGACTGAGAGGTTCATTAGTCACATTCCCAAACAGTCTCAGCACAACTAGAGAGATTTACCGTTCAGGGGTCTGGGAAAGCTGGGTGACCAACATTACCCCTCCCACTGGAGTGTGAGAGGTTCATTAGTCACATCCCTAAACACTCCAGTAGGAGGGGGTAATGGTGGTCACCCAGCTTTCCCAGACGCAGATATAACCAGGAAAGGTCTGGATGGACGGGCTGAGGGTGCACAGGGTTTTTGGTGATCCCCCTCTGTCATTTGATCGGACCTAGGTTACCGGTTCATCAGACGGGGTTCATGTGACTATAAGGGTACGTTCACACGACAGCGTCCGTAACACCTGAAAACATCCCCGTAATTTCAGCCGTAACGGCATGTGCAGGCGCTTGAACGCCGCGTCCATTACGGGCGTAATTGACGCTGCTATTCATTGGAGTCAATGAATAACAGCTCCAATTACGCCCAAAGAAGTGACAGGTCACTTCTTTGACGCGGGCGTCTATTTACGCGCCGTCATTTGACAGCGGCGCGTAAATATGCGCCTTGTGTGAACAGACAAACGTCTGCCCATTGCTTTCAATGGGCAGATGTTTGTCAACGCTATTGAGGCGCTATTTTCGGACGTAATTCGGGGCAAAAACGCCCAAATTATGTCCGTAATTAGTGTGTGTGAACATACCCTAAATCTGTCCATAACAAGAGACAGTGCACTCAAGACAAGCCCTGCCCTCATGCCGTAGTTGTGTGGTTCTGTCTGCAGTGATGGTGGTGGGTGGCTCTGACACCCGCCTCCCCCGTCGGGTCATCTCAGGACAGAAGGGGTGTCTGGACTGGAGACACAGCGCCGCACCTGTCCTCAGGTTGTGTCTGGTATTGCAGTTCACCTCCATTGAAGTTCATAGGACAGAGTTGTAATACCACACACGACCTGAGGACAGGTGCGGCGCCATGTTTTCCTGGACGACCCCTTTAAGACTGTGTGTGTGTGGCAGAGCGGAGTGTGCACGGGCTCCGCTGATACTTCATAGCCGCTTATTAGCTGTTTTGAAGAATCAGCGGCGAGCACCCCCCCCCCCACACACACACACACACACAAATCCCCCAAACACGCAAAATCAAGTGTAATCAAGCGTTTTTTATGTGTTTTTTTGCACGTAAAATGTGCAAAAAAAAAACATGTCAAATACACGGCGTGTGAACCGGTCAACTGAAAAGTCATTCACTTCACTTTCATCATTCTAAGGCTGGGTTCACACGACCTATTTTCAGGCGTAAACGAGGCATTTTACACCTCGATTTACGCCTGAAAAGACGGCTCCAATACGTCGGCAAACATCTGCCCATTCATTTGAATGGGTTTACCGACATACTGTGCCGACGACCTGTAATTTTACGTGTCGCTGTCAAAAGACGGCGCGTAAAATAACAGCCTCGGCAAAGAAGTGCAGGACACTTCTTGGGACGTAATTTGAGCCGTTTTTCATTGAATTCAATGAAGAACAGCTCCAAATTACGGCCGTAATTGACGCCTCGCAAAACGCGAGTACGATCAATTACGTCTGAAATGACGGAGCTGTTTTCTCCTGAAAGCAGCTCCGTCATTTCAGACGTAAATGCAGTTACCGTGTGCACATACCCTAAGGGTATGTTCACACACAATGTTTTCAGCTGATAAATTAGGAAGCAGAGCGCGTACAAGCATCTGCCCATTGGTTTCAATGGGAAATACGGCGTTCTGTTCCGACAGGGCGGTTTTTACGTGGTAGTTTTCCAAAAACAGCACGTAAAAAGACGTCCGACCAAAATGAAGTGCACATCACTTCTTGGGACATTTTTGGAGCCGTTTTTCATTGACTTTATAGAAAAACAGCTCCAAAAACGGACGTTAAAAAACGCGAGTTTGATTAAAAAATGGCTGAAAATCAAGAGCGGTTTTCCCTTTGTTTAGTAAGCGTGTGAACATACACTTAGCCTTTTGGTGTGTCCTATAACTTCTTCCAGCTGCAGAATCACACCCAATATGGCTGGCGGACACTGCTTAGTAATTTGAAGACACCTTTACCTGGCTTGTGAGAGGGGGGGTGAGGTTCCCTCCCACATTTACAGCAGCTGTGAGTCAGGTTGCTTTGCCTTATTCACCTTGTTGTAATTCTGGGAAGTGCTCCCCCTGGTGGCCAACATTGGAAAACATGTCAAATTATTATTTAATTTTTAATACTTTCCACCATACGGAAAAAAAAAAAAAATACAGCTAAAAACTTAAAAAATATAATAGAAATAAGTAACGAAACTTAAAAAAAAGGTTTCATTTGCAACACATTCCCTTTAAACAGCATCTCTCACTACTCCTCCACAAACATGTGAAAAGTACACATGTAAATGTGGTAACTACAGGTGGTAAATATATGTCCGCTGTGATGATTGCCAATCTCAGGTCACGTCACAGGGGTGAACTACACTACTGAGCTTATTAATTTACCACATAAATCCACGCCCACCTACTCTAAATGACAGGATTATGCTGAATTACTCCCGTAGTTTCCAACACCCCAATAATTTATACCACAGTATGCTACCACCACCTATACTTATCTAGGCAATAGGGGCCTATGTCTTTATGTTCTCTTACACCAGTTACAATAACAGATTATCTAAATGGAACATAAAATACAGGTAACGTTCCTCACCTTCGGAAGATTAAGTTCTGTAAGACTACAAGGAAGAGACTTATTAATATTTGAAATTTAATTCACAATAATGCAGAGCATTAAAAAAAATAGTTTTCAGATTAAAAGATGAAAAATATACATACAGTTACAATGCATTCAGTTTATAAAAATAAAAGGGATAAAAGAAACAGAACAAAACCTTACTGATGTACAGCAGTGATATCCTGGCTGTGGGGACAGCTGAAAATATGGGCGGCAGTCACTCCAACTGAGATATGGATCCTCAACGACTGACACTGACCCTCACTTCTCCTGGCATTTTAAACCCAGTTTTTTCCCTCCAGTTCACTGGCTGGTGATGTCACTGAGAGGAGGCTGTACATATGATAATGAAGCATTACACAGTTGTATTTCTATAGAGAAACATAAAAGTGGTCATGTGTTCTTGCAGGAATCCCCTAGAAATATAATATTACCTGCATACACATGTGCAGACATTTACCAACCAGGGCATATCAAACACCACTGTAATAGGGCCATGTTTTTAGCCAACAGCAAATTCCAGGTAGTTCCTCTGGGTGTAGGGATGTGAATTTGACCGTATTTTTCGGACTATAAGACACAGTTTTTAGCAAGAATAAATCTTGCTAAAAATTCCCTGCATCTTATAGTCTGCAATCAAGGGACACGGCATCGCCGGGCACCATGACCGCTTGATTACTTAAAGAGGCTCTGTCACCAGATTCTCAAACCCCTATCTCCTATTGCATGTGATCGGTGCTGCAATGTAGATAACAGTAACGTTTTTTTTTAAAAAAAAACGTTAATTTTTGGCCAAGTTATGAGCTATTTTATATATATGCAAATGCAGTGGCGGATTAAGTAAACCATGGGCCCTGGGCTGTTCCTCAAGCTTGGGCCCCCTTCTCCACCACCGCCCTGCCACGTCATGTCTATATTAAACACCACCTTTCTGTGTGAGCATTGACAAATGAGTGCTACGATTCCCCATGTCAAAGGGCTGTGTCCCTACATATTGACAGTCTCCAACCATCGCTGACAGTATCACACTGTGTAGGGACACATCCTCCTGACAAGGGCAATGGTAACACGCATTTGTCTATTAGTCCTGGGTACACAAATACTTTATGTGGAATACAAGGATTTCCGATAACTGACATGTCAGGAGAGGTGACAGATCTATAAATGCAATGACTCACAGGAGATGTCTTCACTGATGGGTCGATTTCTTTTCTTCTCCATCTGACACAGACCGCTATGGCGACTTCTCCTGATGACTGCAGAGTTTCCTGATGAGAAATCTTTTCCCCTTGATTCTGTAGCCATTTTCAGCATCTATAGCAACATAAAAATTCAGACATAAACACCATAAATGGTCTTATACCCCAGACCCCTAAGCAAATTAAGACCCAGGCCCATACATTAACTCAAACCAATAAATTCAGACCCCAAGAGGTAACTAAACTTTTAAAAAACATTTGGCGTGTCATAGTGAGAGTGATATGTCAGAAGTTTTGATCGATGGGGGTCCCAGCATTGAGACCACCACCGATCACTAAAACAAAGCAGCAGGAGTGCTCGGGTGAGCGCTGTTCCACTTCATTTCTCATTGTCTTTCCTCGTCGCTGTGTACGGTACTCATAGACTTTCTGTTGTGCCCATACATCTGCATGCTCGGCTATCAGAGGAAAGACGATCAGAAACAAAGAGGCTCCTCACTCACCTGATCGCTTCTGCCACTTTGTTTCAGCGATTGGTGGGGTCTCAGTGCCTGGACCCCCACCGATTAGAACATTTGACATGTCACTATGACATGTAATTTTTTTTTAAAAGTTTTGTTAGTTACCCTTTAAGCAGTCAGACACCCCTCCCTAGTGCATCTGACTGACTGCTGAGTGCCCTATGGGAGGGTCTAAGCGTCTGACGCAAAAAATGCGGCGTTTTGCGCGCGCAAAAGACACTTAATAGCTTCGTGTGTCATCACCATAAGATGCGCGGCTGCGTGCCTTTCGCGCAGCCGCCATCATTATGACACTCTGTTTGTATGTTTGTAGCACGTGGTGCTTTTCTGTTTGCAATCATAGTTTTACTGCTGTTGAGCAAATCACGCACGTCCCACGGAGGTGCCTCCGTGTGGCATGCATGATTTTCACGCACCCATTGACTTCAATGGGTGCGTGATGCACAAAAAACGCAGAAATATAGGACATGTCGTGAGTTTTACGCAGCGGACACACGCTGCGCAAAAATGACTGACGGTCTGCACTGCCCCATATACTTACATAGGTCCGTACGACACGCGTAAAAAGCACGCATGTTGCACGGACGTATTACACGTTCGTGTAAATCCGCCCTTATGGCTCTGGGGGGGAAGGAGTTATTCCCCTATAGAACCCTCAACAGTCAATCAAACGCTCTGACCCCCCCCCCCTGCAGTATAATAACTACTGAGGGCTCTATGGGGGAGATTATATTGCTTGGGGGGTTCTGAGCATCTGACTTACTGCAGAGGGCTCTATGGGTGGGAAATTATTTCACACACAAAAAATGTGAGATTAAACACCCTATATACAATTCACACTTACACCACACACTATATATTCAAACCACACACACTACACGCACACACTATATAGACTTACATTATAGACACTATAAACACAGCACACACTATATACACAGCACACACTATATAGACTATATACACAGCACACACTATATACACAGCACACACTATATACACAGCACACACTATATACACAGCACACACTATATACACAGCACACACTATATAGACTTACATTATGACACATACACACACACACACTTACCACAGTCTCTTCCTCTGCGGTGCTTGTCTCTGGCAGCCTCCAGGACCTTAATCATGTGACTGTGACGTCACCACAGGTCCTTCACCCTCTAGTTTCAGTTTTGCCGTTATCAGGCAGCTGCTGGAGATTTAAACAGGAGGGAGAGTGTACAGCAGCACAGAGGAGCAGACTGTCAGGGAGACTACAGCACCTGCCAATCACAATCTCTGACAGTCTGGTCTCTACAGCTGATGTGCTGTGCCCCTGTTCCCTGGCCGCAAATGACTCCCCCTGCACATCCCCCCCTCCTCTTCATCAGCAGCACGTGGGACCGATGACCGCTAGAATGCGGCCGGCAGCAGCCCTGGAGAGTTTTTTTTCACTTGTGTGCGGTTTGGGCAGCTATGGGCCCCGGTGCAGCCTTGGGCCCCGGGCGGCCGCCTGAAACGCCCATATGAGGATCCGCCACTGTGCAAATGAGCTTTGAAATGGACAACTGGGCGTTTTTTTTTTAGTTATGTCCAACTGGGCGTGTATTGTGTTTTTAACTGGGCGTGTTTATGTATATGACACTGACCAATCAGTGACCAGTCAGCGTCATACACTCCTCAACATCTGCACACTCCTCTCCTGAAATATTCTGTGCTCCTGTGAACTCTGCTCTTACCATTACGTAGCTCTCAGTCTGTTACCTCTCCTCCACTCCTGTCCTCAATAACAACTTCACATGATTGGCAAGTCACCACCACCATCCTACTGCACTGCTGACAGCCGTCAGCTGTATAGCTAACAGCACGGTTGTGTTGGAAGCGCGCCCTGCTGTGTCTCACTTAGCAGACCGGTGAATTCTCCGTGCGGTCTTCGCAGTGCTGCTACCCCGTTTACCTACGGGAGCAGAACGCGGCTCCTGAAATACTCTGTGCTGCCTTAAACTCTGTGGACAGGTTAGGATCCTGTTTTTTTTAAATGCTGCTGGGGAACCCGCTTGATCCACTATATAAGGCTGTGCCTCCATCCTCTTCTGCCCCAGTTACTTATTTCCAAGCACTGTAAACTTTCAGATTGGTTGTGCTGTGAATATTCTGAGAACGTAATTGGTTTATGTGCAGGGTAAAGAAGAGGCTGGACGCAGCCTGCAGGGCTTAGGAGGGAAGCCTCCATGACAGCCCTAGGAGGGAAAGGGTTAAGTGTTGAGGGAAAGTTAGAAGGAGGTGGAGGAGGGACAAGGAGGAGTTGGGGGCCGTTACTGAGCTTCCCGCTGTTTTCGGCATTGAGCCGGAAGCAGCGGGAGGAGTAACACGCAGCTAGACAAGCTCCCCGTTGCCCCGCTCTGTGTGCCATGTCAGAGGCTGCAATACTTGCGCAGCTGCGCGCCGCTGCTGTGCACCACGGTCCCGGATGGTTGGAGGAGACCGTGGCAGCACTGACAAGAATCCCGGACGCCGAATCGCCACGTCAGGCCCGGCGTTCGAGGTCTGTTTTCGGGGACAGGCTCCCCTCCCCCGGCCCCCTTCCTAGCAGTAATATGGCGGCGGGGGGGGAGTCGGCAACACCCGCTCCTGCTCAGCGCAGGCTGGGAGCGTCGCCAGGGGTGATGGTGACTCAGGCTGGGTCTACCCGTCGCTCTCGGCGGTCCCGACCTCCAGAACGCCTCAGCCCGGAAGTGGTCCCGCGGACACGGCGTCGCAGGGGGAGCCCTAAAATGGACACTGCAGGCCAGGCAGCTGGGAGGGCCGCCTCTTCCCAGGCCCTGCGTCCTGGCAGGAATCCCCGGCCGCGACGGGGTCCGGCGGTTATCAGGGAGTCGCAGGCCGGGCTCCCTGTCACCCCTCCCCCATCAGATGCAAGATTTGGAGGACAAGTTACAGCTGCCCCGCCTGGTGATGTTCCGGCCAGGGGGCAGGCTTCATCAGGATCGTCGAGACGGACGCCTAGACCTGCAGCGACGTCGAGGCAACAGGTCCGGTCGGAAGTCTGGGTCCCTGCGGTCGGGCGGCAGGTGGCCGGCCCATCGGTCAGCGCGTCATCATCCCCGTTTCGAAGATGTCGGTGGGATGGCCAGTCGGCTGCGAGAGAGGAGCTGGAGGAAGGGGAACTGGACGTGTATCGGCGAGGTCAGGATGGTCCGGCTGATGGGAACACAGCGCCTGTGCAGCCCGGTGAGTGTATAACTCCATCTTTGTCGTATCCAGTGATTTTTATGTCAGGTGTCGGTGGGGGGGCTGCTAGCGTCGCATCGGTGGCCAGTAGTGGCGCGAGCGGGCGCGACGGCGCAGGTCTGGCGGACTTAGTGGGTTGCTTGCGGGAGCTGGTCGGGCGCCTAGATAGGGCGGCGGCGCCAGTAGTTACGGAGGTGTCCCCGGCAGTAGTTTGGGAAGGCCCCAGGGACGGGGGATCGTTGCAGGCGCGGCCCGGGATGGCGGCTAGAGAGGCGGTCGCGGTGTCGGTACAGACTGAGGCACAAAAAGAAGGCGATCGGGTGCGTATTGATGATCGTGCTCGTGGGGAGGTGTATGTTTGCTTCGAAGGTCCGTTAGGGGCGCACTTAAAGCAGGAGGTGCGTGAGCGGATCTGGAAAGACGAATATGTCGAGATTTTTTCTCTCCTGCCGCTTGCAAAATTCAATTTGGATAAGAGCAAGCGGGACGAGAGTAAGAAGGACGAGGAGGAACGTCGGCGGTATAGGCTTATCCCGCAGACGTTCGTTAATTGGTCGCAGGCGTTCGCCATATTAGCCAGTGTAATAGGAGAAAAGGCGCCGGAAAATTGTTCGGCGTTGTTTTGTTATTTTGATGCCATTGGGGAGGCTCATAGGGCGTACGGGGGGCAGGCGTGGCTAAGATACGATGAGCAATTCCGTCAGCGGAAAGCAGTTCGGCCGGCGATTCGGTGGGACCAGAAGGATATTGCTCTCTGGTTACGGGTTACGGCTCCGGTTAGGCAGTCCTTTCCCGGGAGCGCTGGCCAAGGGGGCCAGTCCAGTCAGGTCGGACAAGGGGGCGGGGCGAAGTTGGGATTTTGCTGGCAATTTAACGAGGGCCAGTGTAAGTTTGGGGCCACGTGCAAGTTCAAGCACGTGTGTTCAGAGTGTAATGGTGCATCACACGGGGCTGCAAAATGTATGCGAAAAAAGAGGTCAGGGAACCAGTCCTCTTCGGCTGGTCAAGGGGTTGTCACCGGTGAGGGTGGAAAGGATGGCCCCTTATCTAAATGAGTACCCGGATAGGGCGGCGGCCAAGTTGCTTTACGAGGGGTTTTGTGTTGGTTTTATTATTCCTCCGCCTCCTTATGAGGTCCCGGTTACGCGGAGGAACCTTAAATAATCGGCCTACTTGCATGCTGAGGTCGTGTCGGAAAAATTGTTTAAAGAAGTTTCGTTGGGTCGCATGGCGGGGCCTTTTGTTGATCCGCCAATAAAAGATTTAGTGGTGTCCCCGTTGGGCATTATTCCAAAGCGCGAGCACAGGAAATTTCGTTTGATTCAGCATTTATCGTTTCCCAAGGGTTCGTCGGTAAATGACGGGATTGATCACGAGCTGTGTTCCGTAGTGTATACCTCATTCGATAAGGCGGTGGGGTTGGTTCGTGCTGCGGGTCCAGGCGCGCTGCTAGCAAAAACCGACATCGAGGCGGCGTTCAGGTTGCTGCCAGTTCATCCAGAAAGCCAACGGCTGTTGGGTTGTTTTTGGAATGGGGCTTTTTACGTGGATCGTTGCCTTCCGATGGGGTGTTCCCTTTCTTGCGCATACTTCGAGGCGTTTAGTAGCTTCGTGGAATGGGTGACGAAGGGAGTAGCCGGGGTCGACTCGTTGATACATTACTTAGATGATTTCTTGTGCGTCGGCCCGGGGGGTTCGCCGGTTTGCGGTAATCTGCTTCATGCACTGCAGAAGGTGGCGAGGGATTTTGGGATCCCTTTGGCGCCAGAAAAGACCGAGGGTCCGGTACCGACGATTTGTTTTTTGGGAATTGAAATAGATTCGGTAGCAATGGAGTGTCGTCTTCCTGCGGATAAGTTGGGGGCTTTGAGTCAGGGGTACGTCGGGCTTGTAAGTTAAAGAAAATTACGCTGCGTGAGCTTCAGTCGTTGCTGGGGAAGTTGAATTTCGCCTGCCGGATTATGCCAATGGGGAGGGTGTTTGGTAGACGGTTGGCGGCGGCAACGGCAGGAGTGCGTGCGCCACATCATTTTGTGCGGCTTAAGGAGTAGCATCGGGCTGATCTGCAGGTATGGGATGACTTCCTGGGCCAGTATAATGGTCGCTCGCTATGGATGGCTCCAGCGCAGGATACGAGTGATTTAAATATCTTTACGGATGCGGCTGGGGCGGGCGGTTTTGGAGCTTACGGGGGGGGTCCGTGGTGCACAGGTCGATGGCCGGTTAGTTGGGTGTCCAGTGGACTCACGCGGAATCTGGCCCTGCTCGAGCTGTTCCCCATCGTGGTTGCGGCGACCATTTGGGGGGACAGGCTCAGGGATAAGAAGGTTCGTTTTTACTGCGACAATATGGGGGTGCTGCTGGCCATTAATAACATCACGGTGTCCTCTCCTCCGGTAGTGCAGTTGTTGCGACATTTAGTATTGGTGTGCTTGTCGTTGAACGCTTGGGTGGTGGCGGTGCATGTGCCGGGGGTACGGAATTGTATCGCTGATGCTCTTTCTCGATCGCAGTGGGACCGGTTTCGGCAATTGGCACCGGGAGCGGAACGTCTCGGTTTGGCTTGTCCGGAACATCTTTGGGATCTGGTCTCGGTCCCGTAGAACGATTGGTAAAGTGGTCCTTGGCGCGCACGACGTGGAGTGCTTTTTCTGCTTGTTGGAGGCAGTGGGAGGAGTGGGTAAGAGAGTTGGGTGATGTCAACACAGATAGAGACAGGTTAGTGGCACTTTTGTACTGGTTAGGGGACGCCTGGGAGGCGGGGTTTTCATTGGCAAAGGTTAACCGTTTCATGTCTGCGGTGGCGTTTGGTTTTAAGTTGCGGGGCTTTCAGGATGTATCTAAGGAATTTTTAGTGGTACAGGCTTTGAAGAGTTTGCGCCGAGGTAGGGTGGAGGCGGATCGTAGAAGGCCTGTGTCGTTTTCTTTGCTTGGCTCTTTGGGTGGTTCATTAGCATCGGTCTGTCGTTCTTCGGCCGAGATGAAGTTGTTTCGGTTAGCTTTTTCTTTAGCGTTCTTTGGGGCATTTAGAATTGGCGAGTTGGTGTCACCGAGTACCAAGCAGGCAGGGGGGTTGAGACTGGGGGAGGTGAGCCTATATGCTGATCGGCTTGAGGCATGGTTGCGTCGGTCAAAAACTAGGAAGGGGAAAAATTAGGAAGGGGAAAGCTGATAGTTTTGTTCGCCCTCCCGGGTTCGGCTATGTGCCCGGTCGCGTGCATGCGGGGGTTTAAGCCACGAGCGGGGTCTCCAGAGTTGCCATTGCTATGTCACGAGGACGGGTCATTTTTGTCCAGATTTCAGTTTGGAGCTGTATTTAAAAAATGTTTGGCGGCGGTTGGTGTCGCAGCGGGCTCATATTCATCTCATTCCTTCAGGATTGGCGCAGCAACAGAAGCAGGGCGCTGGGGGTTGGATGATGAAGGGGTGCGGCACATCGGTCGTTGGGAGTCCAACAGATTTAGGTCTTATGTTCGCCCCCATCTGTTATGAGTCTTGTTGTTAGCGCTTAAAAAATGTTTGTGTGGTGGTGTCTAATTGTCTTTTCCGTTTCAGATCCACCTCTGTGTTTGGTGTGGTTGCTGGGTCACTCGTACGTGCATTGGGGGGCTTTGAGGGCGGACGTCCGCCCGGACGGTCGCCAGTTGCGCATTCCGCGGCAGGATGCAGTTTTGCATTGGCTGGGATTTAGAGGTATGTCATGGAGCAGGGTGTTAGCAGAATTCCAGACATATGCCCGGCTTGATAGGGTCCCAGAGGTATTAGTATTGCAAGTGGGTGGGAATGACTTGGGAGTCCGCCCTTTTCGTGAGTTGGTGCGTGATATAAAACACGATATGTTGTGTTTGTGGGTGTCTTATCCCAGGTTGGTAATAGTGTGGTCGGACATTGTCCCAAGAAAACATTGGCGGTTGGCTAGGTCAGTGGAAAGAGTCAGTAAGGCACGCATTAAAGTTAATCGGGCGGTGTCCCGTTTTGTAGCCAAAAACGGGGGCATTTGCGTGCGGCACAGGGATTTGGAAGCGGGAGTGGGGAATTACTGGAGGAGTGATGGGGTTCATTTGACCGAGGTTGGTATTGATCTGTGGAGCCTGGCAATAGCAGAGGGAATTGAAAGGGCGGTGGTGGTGTGGCGGAACTCCCAGGCTTAAGGTGGTCAAGGCCTGTTTCGCTGTGGCGGGGGGAGTCCTTGAGGCCAGTCAGTACAAAATGGTGGGGGGGTCGCATCGGGGGTATGCGTCCCCCAAAAAAGGTACATGGTTGAAGACTTCATCGGGTGTTATCCCTTTGAAGTGGTCTTCTGGTGGAAGGTATATCACTTGAAGGCTTCATCGGGTGTTATCCCTTTGAAGTGGACTTCTAGTGGTTGGAGCCATCTGCAGAGGTGAGCGGTGCCTCCAAGCTGGTTTACGGCTGGTGGTAATTGGTTGGTGGTGGTTGCAGATGGCTAACTCGGGGTGTGTTTAAAAGGAATATCTAAAATGGCTTCAAGGACTTCCTCTGCTCGGATTAATGTTAACGTTAAAACTGTTATTTATGATTCTGACCCATGTTGGGTCATGTGAATTATTAGGAGGAATTCTCTGGTGGATTCCTAATTAGTTATCCGAACGTTTCGGATTTAAATTGTTTTTATAAAACTGTGAAATTAATAAACGGCTGCTGTGGCCATTTCACATCCAACCTCGGTGTCACGTGTCTTTTCTAAAGGTGGGGGTGGAGGGATAGGAAGGGATAAGGGAAGGTTCACTAACACACGACTCTACTTAGGCAGGTCAAGAAGAGGCTGGACGCAGCCTGCAGGGCTTAGGAGGGAAGCCTCCATGACAGCCCTAGGAGGGAATGGGTTAAGTGTTGAGGGAAAGTTAGAAGGAGGTGGAGGAGGGACAAGGAGGAGTTGGGGGCCGTTACTGAGCTTCCCGCTGTTTTCGGCATTGAGCCGGAAGCAGCGGGAGGAGTAACACGCAGCTAGACAATCTCCCACCCTCCCGCCCTTTTGTTCGTTATCCCTGGGGGTCTTTATGTACGTCCGTCTATGAGTGTTGTGATTTTATGGTGCTTATTGAACATGTTTTTTTTGTTTTTTTTTCTTTTCATTCGGAGTAGGTCCTGGTGTCATGGCAGCTGTCGGGGGGAGTCCTTGAGGCCAGTCAGTACAAAATGGTGGGGGGGGTCACATCGGGGGCATGTTGGGTCATGTGAATTATTAGGAGGAATTCTCTGGTGGATTCCTAATTAGTTATCCGAACGTTTCGGATTTAAATTGTTTTTATAAAACTGTGAAATTAATAAACGGCTGCTGTGGCCATTTCACATCCAACCTCGGTGTCACGTGTCTTTTCTAAAGGTGGGGGTGGAGGGATAGGAAGGGATAAGGGAAGGTTCACTAACACACGACCCTACTTAGGCAGGTCATGAACATACAGACAAGCAGTAGAAGACTGACTAAGGGCTGAGCATTTCATTGAATTCAGTCTTCTACTGCTTGTCTGTATGTACATTACCCTGCACATAAACCAATCACGTTCTCCAAACACGCCCAGTTAAAAACACAATACACGCCCAGTTGGACATAACAAAAAAAAAAACGCCCAGTTGTCCATTTCAAAGCTCATTTGCATAAATATAAAATAGCTCATAACGTGGCCAAAAATGAACGTTTTTTTTTAAAAAAAACGTTGCTGTTATCTACATTGCAGCGCCGATCACATGCAATAGGAGATAGGGGTTTGAGAATCTGGTGACAAAGCCTCTTTAACCCCTTCCCGACCCATGACGTGCCGGCACATCATGGAGCTGGAGGGGGATGATGTATGCCGCTCCATACACTGCAGGTTTCAGCTTCTGACACGCTGCTCTAACGGCCAGGAACAGCAATTTTGCTGTTCCTGGCAGCTTAAAGGGGTTGGGCCATAAAACTCATGTATCCCCTACCCACAGGATAGGGGATACATGTGTGATCGATAAGGAGAACGGGGACTGAACGTTACCAAGAGCGCTGCATGAGAAGCTGTGACTTCCACGTTCTGAGATCGGCAGCTTCATAGAGATCAATAAGAGCGAGCGGCTCTCCATTGATCTCTATGGAGCTGCGGAACAGATAAGCCGGACACAGAACCCGGAATTCCAGGGTTCTCATGTAGCGCTTTGGGTGACTTTCGGTCCCCTGTTCTCCTTATAGCTGGGGGTCCCAGCGGTCGAACCCCCAGAGATCTCACATGTAGCCCCTATTTTGTGGATAAGGGATAAATGTGTTTTATGGCTAACCCCTTTAACTAGTTAAGTGCTGTTGTCAATAGCGACCGTGGCATTTATAGGGGTTTTTCTATGAAGGACATTTATGACATATTCACAGGATATATCATAAATGGCAGAAAGATGCAGGTCCCAACTCTGGGGCCCGCACCAATCTCTAGAACGGGGCCCCTTAAACCTCGTTCTAGCTTTCTGTGCTCTCCCAGCCACTTGATTACATGTGGAGTTACTGAAACAGCGTAACTCGCGGACCTACCCTGTTTCCGTAACTCCCATAGAACTGAACAGTAGTTACGGAAACAGCGTAGCTCACGTGCTGCGCTGCTTCCGTAACTGTCATTCACTGCTATGGGAAACAGTGTAGTTACGCTGTTTCAGTAACTCCACATGTAGCCAAGTGGCTGCTGGTTTAAGTCCCCTAGGGGAGCTAATAAAATGTGTAAAAAAAAAATGTGATACATTTTCAGGAGTGTAAAAAAAATATAGATTGAAAGTTAAAAAAAAAACTTTTCCCATTTTTTCCCAAGCACAATGTAAAAAATAAAATTATTTGGTATTGCTGTGTCTGTAAAAGTCCGATCTATTGCAATATACCATTATTTAACTTGCACGGTTTAAAAATGTAAAACATCAAAATTGTTTTTTGGTCAACTAACTTAGTGGTTACATAGTTACATAGTTACATAGTTACATAGTTAGTACGGCTGAAAAAAGACACATGTCCATCAAGTTCAACCAAGGGAAGGGAAAAGGGAAGGAAAAAAAAATTTCTACACATAGGAGCTAATATTTTTTTTGTTCTAGGAAATTATCTAACCCTTTTTTAAAGCCATCTACTGTCCCTGCTGTGACCAGCTCCTGCGGTAGACTATTCCATAAATTCACCGTTCTTACTGTAAAGAAGCCTTGTCGCCTCTGCTGCTTGAACCTTTTTTTCTCCAGACGGAGGGAGTGCCCCCTTGGTTTTTGAGGGGGTTTTACAAGGAACAGGATTTCACCATATTTTTTGTATGTGCCATTAATATATTTATATAAGTTAATCATGTCCCCCCTTAGTCGTCTTTTTTCAAGGCTAAATAGGTTTAATTCTTTCAATCTTTCCTCATAACTTAAATTCTCCATGCCCCTAATTAGCTTCGTTGCTCTTCTTTGTATTTTTTCCAACTCCAGGGCATCCTTTCTATGAACTGGAGCCCAGAACTGGACTGCATATTCTAGATGAGGCCTCACTAATGCTTTGTAAAGTGGTAATATTACATCCCTGTCCCGCGAGTCCATGCCTCTTTTAATACACGACAATATCCTGCTGGCCTTTGAAGCAGCTGATTGACACTGAATGCTGTTATTGAGTTTATGATTTACAAGTACACCCAGATCCTTCTCAACAAGTGGTTAAAATATAAAATAAATATAAAATTAAAAAAAATGTGATCAAAAAAAATTGTATGTACCAAAAATAGTGGCAATAAAACTACAGCTCGTCCCGCAAAAAATAAGCCCTCACACCGCTCAATCAATGAAAAAAATCAAAAAAAAATTTGTCTCGCAGAATGTGGTGAAACAGAATAAATAGTTTTTTAACAAATAATTTTTTTCCTATTTTCTGTTGTCTAAAACCTGGGTGCGTCTTATAGTCATGTGCCTCTTAGGGAGAATTTACACGAGCGTGTGCGTTTCGCGCGCGCAAAAAATGCAGCGTTTTGGGCGCATTTCAGGTGCGTGTGGCCGCGTTTCAGCATTTGATACTCGCGTACGGCATGCGTTTTTCCCGCGCGTTAAAAAAACGGAAGGAGGTGTTATTAAGAGGCCAGCCTACAAAAAGGCACCCTTGCTTTTTGCCGTCTAATCCACATTAATGGTGTCTACCTCGCTGGCCCGTGTGCTGCTAGTGTGGATGATTTCTCGCAGATTTGGCGACCGGCGTCCCATGCTACAGGCACAACCGCGTAGAAGAGGTAGGATTTGGGTTCATCCGCTTGTGGCCCAACGCACTTCCAAAGGCCACTTTCATACCCTCTATGATGAGAAGCGACTCCATGTGACCTTGCGGTATGTAAGTTTCTTAAATACTGCTTACACGATGGTTTCTGTATTTCATGTCCTACATAACATGTGTTCTTTGTGTTTTTGAGGTCAATAGTTACCATTCGCTACATTTCGAATTTCTTCTTGGAGTGACCACTATTTCCTGCATTGTGACATCAACCTGTGTCGTACTGTGGCAGAGATTAAAGAGCACGGTGATGCCTCAGCCCACGGCACAACACTGGCTTAGTATAGCCGAAGATTGTTTTACTGCCATCCAATTTCCACATTGTTTAGGTGCACTAGATGGGAAGCACGTTCGTGTGAAGAACCCCCCCCCCACGCTGGCTCCAGATACTATAACTACAAGCAGTATTTTTTTATCGTCTTGTTGGCCATGGCGGACAGTAATTTTTGTTTTACTATAGTAGACATTGGGCCGTATGGAAGCTCTGCTGATGCACGCATATTTCGCTCATCCAGAATGGGACAGCGGCTTCTGACTAATCAACTTGCTGTGCCTCAACCTACCATCCTCCCTGGCTCCAGCAGGCCACCAATAACATATGTCATCGTTGCAGATGAGGGTTTTGCACTGACAAGGCAAGTAATGCTTCCATTTGCAAGAAGGGGCTTGGATGAGCGTAGGCACATATTCAATTACCGCCTATGCAGAGCGCGAAGATGTGTCGAATGTGCCTTTGGCATCATCTCAAACAAGTGGAGGGTCTTTATGGCAACTATGCAAATGTCGCCGCAGAATGTGACACGTGTCATCCAAGCGTGTGTAGTTCTGCATAACTTTACCCGCATACATGATGCCAGGTTTTATGCCGAATATATGCAAACAAATGCAACCAACACCAACATTGTGCCACCTATTCCACTAGGGCAAGCACAAACATCTGGACGCTGAGTGCGGCAACGATTTGCGGTATATTTTGACAGCCCTGCTGGAGCTGTACCATGGCAGCACAATGCCATTTAAAGGGTGGCGTAGTTATTAGTATTGTCTACAAAGGTCCTTACTGACCCGTGTACTTAATGTTTTGTTGGGGGTTAGTTGTGTTAGGGACTCACAATACATGAGGACCCTTGATGTGGGTTGCGAGCTTATATCTTTAGGGGTTTGGAGTTAGCATTTATCTGGCAAACAAGTAATTGTAACAGAATAACATGGCCTATACCAATGTTTTCTGATACAATCACATCTATCCTTTGTGCGAGAACTATGATAGCACTTCACGACCACATAGTAACACCTTTCGCCTACTAAATCCAAACCCCTACAGATGAACTAATGCCTCAATGAAGGCATGGAACAATGTTGGGCCCTGTTAAACCGTGTGTAAATATGCAATTATACAGTGAGAATCACAAACATTTATAAAAAAAATTAGTACAAAAGAATGGCCACACTCAATTGTAAATATAACACGTGAGTTTATGTTCTGCTCACAAAAACCCAAAAGCCAAACATATGAGAAGAACAATGACAGTTTTGCACCAACATGATGCTACAATAAACATAATCAAACAGTCATGTATAACAAAAACAAACATCCAACTTCCTTCACCGCGCACGCCTATAAGTCTTGATATGACTGTGGCGGGGATGTGTAGGCTCAAATTTCAGCACCACTATGCTGTCCATGGACCTGCAGAGGATGTTCCTCAACAGCATAGTGGTGCTGAAGCTGGGGCTGGTAGCCGTGAGTCTGTATAGGAGGCTGATATGTTGGTGCGCCTCTGGTGTAGGTTGGAAAATGTCGCTCCCGACCAGCTATCGGACCAGGCGAGAAGCGGGTAGGCAATGGCCTGTATTGAGTTTGGCATGCGATGGGGTTCGCCGGTTGGGATGGGCCAGGTATATTGTACCCCGCAGAAGGCAGCGGTACTTCACGCCAATGCTTTATAGCGTCAAAGCAGTGGCGTGGATTATTGGGTGGTGTGGCACTGTCGATGAGGGACAGCATTGCCGCCTGGAGGCGCACCAGCCTATGCTCCGGTACCTTTCTTAGTAACGGTGCCATGCTGCGGCAAAAAAAATAACATCCGTCCTCATCTGCACACATGCGGAAGGCATGTTTGTGCGTCTGCGTTTGGGTGCTGCAGGATGTGGTCGCACTTCCTCCATTGCCACACGTTCTGCCGCGGACGCTAGTGGCGCAGGTTCCTCAGGTGTTGGATCCGGGGTTAGGGGCACCAGGGGAGTGGCATGATCTGACGCTTGTGAGGACTCAGGGCCAGGCTCCTCTTGTGAATCCTCCAGATTGTCGCTGGTTCTAGAATAGAAAAGTATGATGATTCAAGCCTTTTCTACAAGGAACACACAGCCCCTTTTGAGTACATGACATGTGAGCACATTCACATTTTTCAGGCGACATGACGATTACTTACGGTCGCATCTCCATGATGTCTTTCAAAAACATCAGCTGCTGGGTGTACATGTACCTTCTTTTTTTCGAAGCACTATCTCCGCTTCGCCCTCTGGCGCCATATTCCCTGTGGAACTGATCCCTAGTGCTCCGCCAGCGTGTCTTCATATCATCTACTGTAGAATGAACCCCAAAAATATGGTTACTCATTATGTTACAGCACACACAGCTACAGTTCAAACTATTGCAATTGACCTACACAGAAACATACATTACACAAGCTGATGATGCAGCGACACAAACGAAACGTTGGGCATGTTGGGAAATGTTAGCACAGGGCCACACTTTTGAATATGGATGACATTACATATATAAAGACATGTACTCACCAATAAGCTTACGGTCTCGTGTGCTGCTTTTTGCCCAATCCTGCCTGAACAGCGACTCGGCTATGTGGTCCCATGCCACTTCTTTCGCACTTCTGTCGTGGTACGACTCCCCACGGGTGTCCCACACCTCGGGCCTCTCCTGAACAAGGCAGATCAGTTGTTCCACATACATATGTCTCGGCATGTCTGCAGTTCTGTGTTTCTAGCCAGGTAAGTGGGCAAAACCAGGTCTAAACAACTTCCTGGTTTGTGCTTGTTTGGACAAGTATTCTAAGTCATTTACATACAGTTACCAAGTGTTGCGTGAAAAACGCACGTCCCACAGAGGTGCCTCCATGTGGCATTCATGATTTTCATGCACCCATTGACTTCAATGGGTGCGCGATGTGCGAAAAACGCAGAAATATAGGAAATGTTGTGAGTTTTACACAGCGGACTCACGCTAAGAAAAAATCACGGACTGTCTGCACGGCCCCATAGACTAACTTAGGTTCGTGCGACGCGCGTGAAAAGCACGCGCGTTGCACGGACGTATTTCACGTTCGTGTAAATCCGCCCTTATAGTCCGAAAAATACGGTACATATGAGAGCTGCACTACTGTTCAAAAGTTTGGGGTCACCCAGACAATTTTGTGTTTTCCATGAAAACTCACACTTATATTTATAAAATGAGTTGCAAAATGACTAGAAAATATAGTCAAGACATTGACAAGGTTATAAATAATGATTTTTATTTGAAATAATAATTTTATCCTTCAAAATTTGCTTTCGTCAAAGAATGCTCCATTTGCAGCAATTACATCATTGCAGACCTTCTAAGTGACCCTAAACATTTGAACAGTAGTGTATTTCCCCTGATCATAACTAGCTGTGTGGGTTGCTACAAATATCAATTATGATGGGGTTTGCCTTGATGTATCATATTTTCTTTAAGCATAGGCCATTGTCCCATGCTTCATCTTGTGCACATGGCAGATACACCACAGGCATCCATTTGCATAGCTTTAGATGTTTGGTCAGGATGTGTGGGCAATTACTTCTAACCCTGGTTGAGAAGGTTATCTGATGCTAGATGTAGGCCCTGGTGACAAATTCTTAATCAACACATCTCGCACCTTGGTGAGGAAAGGGCCAATTAAACATTTGCCTGACACTGGACGTCCTTTGATGGCCAAAGATAGATTTCTTAGGTAAAACAGATGTATCTTCTGTGTCAGAAGAGGTTATGAACTGACCACTTAATAACCTACTTTTGATGATATTACCTATAACACCACACACATTAATAGTCGTCACTCTCGTGGCACGGTGGAATCTCTGCCATATAGCCAACTTCTTAGGGTGAAAAGAATAGTGTCAGATGATAGTGTCGTTGATGAGAGGCTTAATATTATGTGTAAAAAATTATTTGACAGAGGATATCCTAGACCTGTGCTTAAAAGAGCCATAATTAAAGTTAGGGAACGTGACCAAGGGCATCTCTTTGCCAAAAACTCTGGTAGGAAGATACATAACAGAATTTCCTTTGTATCTACATTTTCACCTATTAGTAGCAGGATTTCCAGAATCCTTAGGGACTATTGGTGTCATACCTATGGCCATGGGCCGCCAGGTTTTCTTACCTCCTGACGGCCGCAGCCATGGATCTGTGAGTGCTGGTCCGCATCTCCTCCTCAGAAGATGCCAGGTCTCACTTCCGCTTCACTCTGCTGTGTCCCGTAGGGTGCGAGCTCACGCAAGTGCCTGCTCTTAAAGGGCCAGTGTGTGCACCTAAAATAAGGAACAAATTAGTCCATGAGCACCCTCGACTATAAGAAGGGCTCTGCCCCTTCCTGCATTGCCTAATCATTGTTGTCGTAACCCTAGTTTTTCTCTGCAAAAGGTCTCTTAAGTGTCTTCCAGTTCCCAGTGTTTCCCGTTCATGCTACCTGTAAGCTGTATCCCGTGCTATCCTGGTCAAGTGCCGTAATGAGTTGAAGTCGTGCTGTATACCACGCCTGTCCTGCTATGCCACGCCTGGTGTCTGCCTGCTGCCAAAGTCCCTTCCGAGCCTGCGTCGCTACTATCTGAAGCTACCACAGGTACACCTATACGAACTATAGACTTTGACCTGTGTAATGTTGGCCAGCTGCCATAACGTTAAGGCGGTATGGCCCAGTGGGTCTACGCACCCTATGTGACACTACGCTCAGGCCATGGACCCCGCTGGTCAATCCACGACAATGATGACGTAACAAGAGATGCGGGCGGACATGCTAGACCTCCGGTCTCGACAGGACCAACTTCTCCAGGCATTGAACATTATTGCACATCGGTTGAATGTGCAAGCTGCCGTTCCTAATACTACAACTACTGGCAGTACTGATCCTCTGACTACACCTCCTTGCAGTGCTGATCCCCGATTTTCTTTGCCGCTACCTCACCGCTATGATGGAGACGCGAAAACCTGCCGTGGATTTTCGAACCAGTGCCAGATCCACTTTAGCCCGCATGCTAGGGCATTTTGAACTGATGGCGCAAGGGTCGTTTTCATCGTCTCTCTCCTCACAGTCAGGGTCCTAGCATGGGCGAACCCTATCTGGGAGAAACAAGGACCAGAGACCCGTGACTTCCAGGTTTTCATACGAACATTTCGCACAGTGTTTGAGGAGCCTGGACGAGTCTCGTCGGCAGTGGCCTCTTTGCTGAACCTACTCCAGGGAGACACTTCTGTGGGCGAGTACGCCATCCACTTCCGCACCCTGGCGGGAGAATTGTCATGAAACAATAAGGCATTGGTGGCTACATTCTGGCAGGGACTGTCTCCTGAGATTAAGGGCGAGCTTGCCACCCAAAATCTACTAGCTACCCTGCATGACCTCATCCTTCTGGCCGTCCGGATTGATATAAGGATCCAAGAACGGTTCCAAGAAGCTTGTCGAGAGTGAAGACTCCCTAGCCCGGTGCCTTTTTTACAGTAACCCCTTCTGTCCTCAGATGCTGATCCTCCAAAGCAGTCTGTGATTATGGACCAGTTCAAGCTGTCTACCCAGGAGAGACAACGCAGACACACCTCGGGACTCTGTCTATATTGCTGCCTCGGAGGCCATCTTTTGCGTCTGTGCCCCAAAAAGCCCCGGAGCCTAGGGTTGGTGGGAGAGACTACCCTGGCTAAAGAAGGACTTTTGTCTAAATTGACCCTAGTGTCTGGCGAAAAAATGCACCGGGTCTCTGCTTATCTGGACTCTGGATCCACTGCTAATGTCATACGAAGAGACCTAGTGGATCTTCTCCATTTGCCCACAACGCCTCTGGAAAGGCCTTTAATGGTTGCATCTGTGAATGGACTACCTCTGCCATACCCAGTTGTAGCTGTGACCAAGCCGTGGAGGCTCCAAGTGGGAGCCCTCCATTCCGAGCTCCTCTCGTTCTTTTTCCTGGCAATAGCCGTCAACCCTGTGCTGCTGGGCCTGCCCTGGCTCCGACTATATGCCCCAGTCCTTGACTGGAATTCTGGAGAGGTTCTCCAGTGGGGTTCCGAGTGTCTCAACCGCTGCCTGGTACAGATTCATCCGACTCAGCCTCCTCTGCCTCAGTCCTTGGCAGGATTGCCTTGTCATTATTCTGCATTATCGGGTGTCTTTAGCAAGAAAGAGGCGGGCGTATGACTGTCCTATCGAGCTGGTTCCTGGTGCATCCCTTCCCCGTGGGCAGAGACTCTGTCCATGTCCGCCTATGTTAAGGAGAACTGGGAGAGGTGCTTCATACGGAAGTGGCCACATCCCCATTACCGGAGTCCCTAAATAGAGCTGCTTCAAGTACTCTGCCTAGGACTCCTTCTCTCCTCCTGACATCACTGTTCATATATGGGCTGTAATGTCAGGAGCAACCCCAGAGCCGGAGTCTATGAGTAATGGCTCTTGAGAGCTACAAACGCGTCAAAGGGGATGGACGCTTTGTGTAATTTGTCAACTTCAAGCCGTTAAATAAAGGAGATTTTGTTTCAAATTCCACAAGGAGTGCTGATCTTTTCCTCCTGAATATTGTTCCTGTAGCGTGGAGATCGCTATTTTCTTCGTGCATCTGGGTGGGTGAGCTGACATTTCTACTTTTATTTATTACTGTATTTACACACACACACACACACATGTGCGCACAAAACGCACACGCTCGTGTGAATCCGGCTTTAGATCGAGACAAGGTTCGTATGCTGCCCTGTTACATTTTCATGAACAGGGTTCGCTATAAGAAATACCTAATACTCGTGTAAGGGTATGTTCACACGCACTGTATTCAGACGTAATTTGGGCTCCATTACGCCTACAAACATCTGCCCATTGCTTTCAATGGGTTTTATGGTGTTTTGTTCCCACGAGGTGTAATTTTAAGAAGTGCATGTCACTTCTTGGGATGTTTTTGGAGCCGTTTTTCATTGACTCCATTGAAAAACAGCTCCAATAACGGCCGTAAAATACGCAGTGAAAAACGCGAGTTGCTACAAAAACGTCTGAAAATCAGGAGCTGTTTTCGCCTGAAAACAGCTCATTATTTTCAGATGTTTTTGGTCACTGCGTGTGAGCATACCCTAAGAATAAGCAGAGAAAACTTCATAAGTGTCACTATATATATAAAAACATGCTCACTCCTATACATTGGTGAGACTACCTGTGATTTCAAGACTTGCTTGAATAATCACAGATATTCTATCCGTAATAAAAAATGTGATTAGCAAAACATTTCTCGGATCTGGGACATACAGAGAAAGATCTTAGGTACATGATATTAGAACATATTCCCAGCCCCTATAAGGGGGGTAACAGATCTATATTATTACATAAATGTGAACTCAAATGGATCTTCCTATTAGAATAGTTGAAACCAAAGGGCCTCAATGTGGAGTTTAACCTCTTCACGCGCTGCTCCGCAATAGTACATCGTAAGCAGGACTGCATTCCCGCACTCCTACGTACTATTGCAGAGCAGACATAAACTGTCACAACCAGTGACATCTCGGCGATAGAACAGAGATAATGGCTGTCATTGACAGCTGACCATCTCTGTCTTCGGCCGTGGGACCAATAAGAGCGGTCCCATGCCGACGATCGCTGTTATTGTTCTGTCAATTGTGACAGGCCAATCACAGCACTTCAGAAGCGATAGACTAGTAAACTGTCACTGTTAGTGACAGATTACTAAATGAGACAGTGATGGTAGCTGTCATAGACAGCTGACCATCTCTCTCATCGGCCGGGCGAACAATCAGAGCGATCATACGATCATTCCGGCGGTCGCTGTGATTGGTCTGTCAATTATGACAGGCCAATCACAGCACTTTGGAAACGATATGCTAGTAATCTATCACTGTTCGTAACAGATTACTAAATGAAACAGTGACGGCAGCTGTCATAGACAACTGACCATCTCGTTCATCAGCCAGGGCACCAATCAGAGCAGTCCCTTGCCGGCAAACGCTGTGATTGTTCTGTCATTTCTGACAGAACAATCACAGCACTTTAGTAAATAAAGATCAGTAAACTGTCACTGCTAGTGACAGAATAGCAATAAGACAGTGATGGTAGTTGTCATAGACAGCTGACCATCTCTGTCATCGGCCAGGGGACCAATCAGATCGGTCCCTTGCTGGCAAAGGGATTGGTCTTTCAGTTCTGAAAGACCAATCACAGTATTATTTAGTAAAAATTAACCGGCTGGATACAGTAACCAGCTCTGATCTCGTCATTGTGTGACAGAAATCTGAGATTAGAGCTGTGTTACCAGAAGAGCCTGTGAAAAAAACAACAACAGTTATCCTATACTGTGTCCCATCCATTACCCTTTGAATCCCCCAGTGATCCCTCTCACAGCCCCACTGTGATCCTTCCTTTTTTTTTTTTGAGTAGAAAAAACGAAAAAAAAAAAAAATATATAGTTTTAGGGTTAGTTCGTTTGTGATAGTTAGGGATTTTATAGAAAATACCCCCAAAAAACAGATGATATGTCTCGCCGCCTTTATGCCGCCGAGGAGGTGTATGTTATTGTCTGTTCGGACACAGACAGTGACGAGGATTTCCATTTTTTTTTATCATCTTCCTCCACTGATAATGTGGTGCAGCAGAAGAGGTGGCTTTGAGAGTCAGCCTACCGCAATCCTGGCTGCCCCCCTCTATGTATACATCCCATATTCCTGATTTTGTTGCACATTCAGGACTAAAAGTGGACATCATGGGTAACAGGGAAATAGATTTCTTTAGAATTGTTTTTTCTTCTGAGTTAGTTGATCTAATAGTTGCGCAAACCAACTTATACGCAATGCAGTTTCTTGCCACTCGTCCCAACTCTCATTTTGCAAGGACCCAGAGATGGCAACCTATAGATTCATTTGAAATGATGACATTCTGGGGGTTTCTGCTAAATATGGGCCTAATAAAGAAACCTACAATTAGGTCATATTGGACTATAGACGTCCTCTAACATACCCCAATGTACCGGGGTGTAATGCCCAGAAAACTTTTTGAGGCCATCTTAAAATTCTTGCACTATAGTGATAACTCCCTGTGTCCCCCCCAAAATGACCCTAAATTTGACCGGCTAAATAAAATAAGGCCACTGATAAATTTTCTGAATGAAATTCCAGGAGGCTAATTTCCCAGAAAAAATATAAGCATTGACGAGTCCCTAGTCCACTTCAAAGGGAGGCTACACATTCGCCAATATTTACCTAATAAAAGGGTTCATGATACCTCCCTTCATTACTAAATTAAATTATAATTATTTACTAGTATACCCCTTTAACTATTTTGTCCATTAAAAATGATATATTTTTAAAAATTCTAAAGTATTATTTCTATTATCAAAATGCCCACAGATAAATTGGATTTCCACCAAAATACCAAACAAAACTAAAAATTTTTATTATACCCCTAGATGAATACTTTGGGGATGTAGTTCTCTAATTCGTTTCTGGTAAATAATTCTATGTTCTGGCACCTGAGGGCTAATTTTAAAAAAAGGAATTCAGAATTCTATCTCCAGTTTCGTATTCATGCCTCAAAAAACGGTGGGTCAGAATGATCACCCTTTGATAATTACTTTGAGGAGTGTACATTCCAAAATAGGGTTACTACTCAGGTTTTTTTTATTTTACCTTGGAGCCTATGCAATTGTGGGCCAATACTGTGCAAATCACAAAATTTCACCTAAAAATGCGCATATTGCTCTTTCACTCCTGAGTCCTGTCATATGTTCAAGCAAAAGAGGTAAAGTTGTAAGTCCAGGCACCTCAAAGACTTTGCCGATGCAACATGTTGGACAAAAGCCATTTAATTTAAATCTGTGCTTCAAAAGCAAAACGGCGCTCTAAGCCCTGTCGTGTGTCCAAACAGCAGTCTATTACCACATATGAAGTATTGCTGTGCTCAGAAGACTTTGCTTTACAAATGTTGACTTTTTTTCTCCTTTATCTATTGTGAAAATGAACAAATGTGAGCTAAAACGACATTTTATTGGAAAACATTTTAATTTTCATTTTTCCAGGACTAGCTCCAATAAATTCAGCAAAACACCTGTGGGGTAAAAATGCCCACTATGCCCCTAGATAAAGTCCTTGAGGGCTGTATTTTCAAAAACAGGGTCACTTTGGGGAGTTTCCACTGTTTTGGTCCCTCCAGGGTGTTGCAAACGCGACATGGCACCGAAAACCAATTCAGCAAAATCCGTGCTCCAAAATCCAAATGGCGCTCCTTCCCTTCTGAGTGCTGCCATGGGTACAATCAGCAGTTTATTACCACATATGGGGTATTGCCGTAATCAGGAGAAAATGCTTTACAAATGTTGTGGTTATTTTTTTTCTTTTATTCCTTGTAAAATTTATACATTTCTATGTTTTTTCAGAAAAAAAGTAGATTTTCATTTTCACGGCCTAATTCCACTAAATTCTGCAAAAAATCTGTGTGGTCAAAATGCTAACTAAACCCCTAGATAAATTCCTTGAGAGGTGTAGTTTCCAAAATGGGGTAACTTTTGGGGGGTTTCCACTGTTTTGGTCTCTTCAGGGCGTTGCAAACGCAACATGGTACCGAAAACCAATCCAGCAAAATCCGTGCTCCAAAATCCAAATGGCGCTCCTTCCCTTCTGAGCGCTGCCATGGGTCCAATCAGCAGTTTATTACCACATATGGAGTATTTCCGTAATCAGGAGAAAATGCTTTACAAATGTTGTGGTTCTTTTTTTCTTTTATTCCTTGTAAAAATTCAGATTTTCAGGGGGGGCTGTATGGCGTTATCTACAGGGGGGGGCTGTATGCCGTTATCTACAGAGGGGGCTGTATGGCGCTAACGCCATACAGCCCCCTTGTAGAGAATGCCATACAGCCTTCCCTGTAGAGAACACCATGCAGCCCCCCTGTAGGGAACTCCATACAGCCCCCCTGTAGGGAACGCCATACAGCCCCCCTGTAGCGAACGCCATACAGCCTCCTGTAGGGAACGCCATACAGCCGCCTGTAGGAAACACCATACAGCCCCCTGTAGGAAACGCCATACAGCCCCCCCCTGTAGGGAACGCCATACAGCGTCCCCCCCTGTAGGGAACGCCATACAGTGTCCCCCCCTGTAGGGAATGCCAAACAGCGTCCCCCCTCCCAAAAAAGTCTGACCTACAGTGTGTCCTACTAAAAGACATGTATCCCCTATCCACAGGATAGGGGATACATGTGTGATCGCTGGCGGCGATAGGGAGAACGGGGGACCGAAAGTCCCCCTGAAGTTCTCCATGACTAACCTTTGACTTCCGGCGTCTGTGCAGCTCACTAAAAATGAAAGGAGCGCTGGTCACACATGTGCACAAGCGCGGCCGGCACTCCATTAATTTCTATAGAGCTGCAGACAAAGTCCCTGGAAGTCTGAGGTTTGTGATGGAGAACTTCAGGGGACTTTCAGTACCCCGTTCTCCTTATCGCTGCTAGCGATCACACATGTATCCCCTATCCTGTGGATAGGGGATACATGTCTTTTGTTTAATGGCAGAGCGGGGAGATACCTCCCTGCTCTGCCGTAGTGTTCAGTGACGTCCCGCTGTAGCAGCCATAGCGGCTGCTAGCAGAGCCTCCGGGCCATGGTGGGGGCCCGTTCCGGCGGGCGACACGGGCCCCCTCATGCCGCGGGCCCCGTAGCAGCCGCTACGGCAGCTATGGCGGTAGTTACACCACTGCCCTCTATATTTAGTTACACATCACCTTATCCAGTGAGATTCCTTCCGTACCTCTCACACCTGCTTAGTATGTTATGCTTTGTGCGGTCGCTATGCAACAAGATACTTCCGCTATGACTACACGAGCATGTGCAGTACTATCTGGAGGACGCCAGATAGTTAGATAACACATGGAAAGTCAGTACGAAAATGAAAATCTGGATTTACATACATGGTCTATGATTGGTTAGTGGCCTGGTTAACTCAACCCCTATACACATGGTTGCATTTTTGAATATATTCTAATCAAGCTCTAATATGCTTGTTTTTAAATGTATGTTTATATTTAACACTTGATTTTTATCACTCCACGTATACGTCATAATTGTAGCAAATGTCTTTATACAATTATTTATATCTTGTACAATATTTGACTGTTTACTTTGTTAAAGAATCCTCATTATGGTAATGAGTCACACGCTTTATATACTGCATGTATTGTTGTATCACAGAAAAAGAGACTGGAAGCAGCACTCAGCAAAAAAATGTGAATTTATTCACCCAACACAGCAACGTTTCACTTCCTCCATGGAAGCATTTTCAAGCATAAAAACGACACATACAGATTAACGACACATACAGAGATGGAATACGGCACATACATCCCCATAGAGAATGCGAACAGGAGCCGTTCCATTCACTATAGTGTACGCCGTCTGTGTGGGAATGGCGCATGCACCGCTCCCACACAGTCCGAAAGGAAGGTCTTCGGCAGAGCGACATCCGGCACCATTTTCATGTGGACCGGAAGCCGCAGCTGGACAGTAAGATGACTACTTCTGGTCGCGGCTTCCGTCCATATGTTCAGGGAGCGGAGGCAGCAGCAGCGAGAGCGGCGGCGGCAGGAGCAGGTAAGTTATGTTTGTGTATGTGATTTGCCCGATTCAGGTGCACCACTGAGCGAGCATGTTGCCAAACCCTCCGAGGGACAATCTCCGACCACACTACCACTATCCCGGGAAAACAGGTCCAGAGGCAGAGAAGGTCATATTTAAAGTCCCAAATCAGCTCCCTGAAAGGGCGCACCCCGAGGTTGTTGTCATCCACATGTAATACCAAGATATCAGGGGCTCTATCAAGCTGCGCCCAATGGTGAAGAGCAGGTAGAACCCTATTCCATGCTATACCTCGAATTCCGAGCCAGCGAACAATTGCCGCGGACCGGGAAATACCCAGTTCTCGACCATCCGGGCGGACATCAGCCCGTTCAGCCCCCCAATGCACATAGGAGTGCCCGAGTATCCACACTAACCGTAGGGCTGAATCTAAATGATAGAAAAAAGAAAAAAAGAGGGGGGTTAATAGTTAAAGACAGTTCAAGCAGAACCCCAACCACTCAAAAGAATCACATTATTAATTCACAAAAACTGTGGACGCACATAGGAGCGGAATCTACCCGCTTCCCAATGACCTATCCGCTTAACCACCTAGGCCCCAATCCCCAAGAAGCCGCCTCTGTAACCACCACTATGCGAAAGAAATAAGGAGCAAAAACAGACCCGTCCAACCCCAACATCACCAGGCATTTCCGAAATACCCACGTAAATTGGTACCCAGACAAAAACGACCCATCCACGTGGCACAGAAGCTGGCTCACAGAACAGGAACGAATAGAATGATATTGCATAAAATAGAACACCGGGCATATTAGCGCCCTGTGTACCTTCCTCAACACTACCCTCTTACCCCGACCAACCTGATCTGTTTTTGACTGCCGAATCCAAAATGTGACCCTATCGTCTAGCAACACGACATCCTCGAACTGCAACACCCAGGTCTAACAGTGCTGGGAACCACCAATTTCCCTATGCGAAGGGCCTCAAAGAAAACCCATGAAAAAGTCAACCTGTAAAAAAACATCTCATTAGGCGAAAAACAAACATGTCACTCAAAACCTACCACAATTGTTCCATAAATTAAAAAGAAACCGGGCGACGCCTATCTGGTAGAATCCTACCCCTGCGATAACCCCTCAGGTCCTGGACAACCAAGAAATGTTTTGTAACACCTTCGAAACCCCGATGTAAAGGATTTGCCAGACACAGGTTCTGTGTCGACGCCCGTGGGCAATCAGCCTGCATCTGCTCCTATGTCTGTGAGACTGACTCCATCATCCACCACTCAGGATGGCAGGCTTAGGAGTGGGAGAGCCTATCACAGCCTGGCCAGACGGAGCTAGCTCCCACCCACTGTCTATTTATACCTGCCTTTCCTGTTCCTCCTTTGCCTGTAATTCTTCTATGCTTGTTTCCTGGCTTGCTGCTGCTGCTTGTACTACTGATCCTCTGCTTGTTATTGACCTTGGCTTTCTGACCACTCTCCTGCTCACCGTTTTTTACCTCGCTCACTCCTGGTTTGACTCGGCTCGTTCACCACTCTTTTTGCTCACGGTGTCTCCGTGGGCAGCTGCCCCGTTTCCCTAACTTCTGTGTACCCCTGTCTGTTTTGTCTGTCTTGCACTTACTGAGCGTAGGGACCGTCGCCCAGTTGTACCCCGTCGCTTAGGACGGGTCGTTGCAAGTAGGCAGGGACTGAGTGGCGGGTAGATTAGGGCTCACCTGTCTGTCCCCCTACCTTGTCATTACACCCAGAGTTTAAAACCGAAGGCCAAAGCTGACACAAAATGATTCACCCTCGACACTGATCAACCCGATACAGAAACCTGCTCCAAGAATCCCAGCAAAGCTACCACCCGGTCCCCATCCAAATTTGCCAACCACCTTACCCAGTCCCCCCCATGCCGTATCGTAAGCTACCCAAGTACCAGGTGCTAGAGAAGACCGAATCAGTCCTCTTGCTGCTCAAAAACCAAGCCCCACAGATGCTGTGGGCAGTCGATCCCCACCAAGTCCACCTCTGAAGCCAACAAACGTTCCCACTGCAAACGAGAAAGAGAATCAGCAATGGAATTGATAACTCCGGGTACATGAACTGCAACTACCCAAGCATTCAGGGAGAGGCACCGCAGAACCAGATAATGCAAGAGACAAATCAATGGGGGAAAGGATGCAGACAAATTATTAATGGGAATCACCCACCCCATATTGTCGCAATCGAAACAAACCTTGCTGTTCCGGAACTTGTCACTCTAAATTTCTACAGCCACCAAAATAGGAAAAAGTTCCAGAAGGGCCTGGTTTTGTAACAGACCAAGCTCCGACCACTCCAGCATCCACCGAGCCACACACCATTGCCCCTTACAATATGTGCCGAAACCCATTCTGCCAGAATCATCAGTAAACAATTCCCAGTCGATACTATCCACCACCGTTGCAATCAACAGTGACTTACCTTTGTATGAGGGCAGAAATTCAGACCTGTGGTGCCTAGTTAGGCGAACAAAATGATCCAGCACCCGCACGCCTGCCAGCCGCCTCGAAAATACCTTGCCTATAAGCATGATACGGCACACAATAATGAGTTTGCCATGGATGGACTGCAGATCTCTAAGAGTTATCTTGTGCAAATGTCTGGCCCGCACCACCTCCGCCTGCAGTGCAAGCTGTTTATTCTCAGGAAGTCGACATTCCATGTGAATAGAATCAATTGTGATTCTGAGAAACACGATACAGGAGCGCGGACTCTAAGGAGCGAATGGGACGCCGAAACGCTGAGCCACCCACTAGGCAGTGCTAAGCAGAACAGAACAAACTAAAGACTCCGAAGGCTCTATGCATAAGAAGTCGTCCAAGTAATGGATAACCGCGATGGCACCCGCCACGTCGCAAATTACTCATTCCAGAAAATAACTAAAAGCCATAACGTGCAAACACAGATCATTATCTTTGTTATCCCACCTGATGTTAGGACGAACCGTTTTACTTTGTCGGAATTGCTCATTATAAGGAAGCAATGACTGACCCACGTAAACACGATGCGCTTCCATATAACAAAAAAGGCCAGAAAAATTGTCCGGTGCCTTTTCCCCTGTAACACTCGCCAAGATGGCAAACGTTGCAACCCGTCCACGAAAGTTTGGGGAATTAAACGGTACTGACGCTTCTTTTCCTCCCCCTTCTTGCTCTCAAACCGTTTCCCCTTATCAAGATTAAACTTCTCTAGGGGAGGAGGGAAAATATCTCCACATACTCATCCTTCCATATTTTTTCCCTAACCTCTTGTTTCAAATGCGTGCCTAAAGGGCCCTTAAAGCACACATAACCTCCCCCTTAGCTTTATTGTCCAGCCGCACCCTGTCCACATCCTTATCCCTTTCCGTTTGGACATGTCACGAGGGGTATGTGGACCCACTGGGCCGTACTGCCTTGATGGTATGGCAGTTGGCCAACAAGACACAGGTCACAGTCTACAGTTCGTATAGTGTACCTGTGGTAACTCAGACAGTAGCAAGATAGGCTCGGCTGGGACTAGGCAGCAGACAGGCGCCAGGCGTGGTGTAGCAGACAGACATGTAACACAGCACAGCACGACTTCAGCTCAACACGGCACTTTACCAGGATAGCACGGGATACAGGTTACAGGTAGCAGGAATGGGGAACACTGGGAACTGGAAAATAGTAGGAGACCATTTGCATAGACATACTAGGATAACGACAACAAGGCTCAGGCAAGATAGGAAGGGGCACAGCCCTTCTTATAGTCCAGGGTGTGCAGGAAGCAATCAGTTCAATATCACACCAGTGTGCGCGCCAAGGCTGATTGAGCTCGCGAGCGCACCCTGGGGTTCACTGTGGAACAGGACGGCCGCATGTGCAGACATCACTGGAGAGAAGGGAGATGACCGGATGGAAGGAGTTTGTGGTCAGCGACCACAGATGTTACATCGTCACCACTGGCTCTTTAGCCAAAGACCTAACGTCCACGCACTGAGTCCCCCCCCCCAACAGCCAACCCCACTGGCGCCGGCACCGGAACCCACGCTGTAACAGGCGAGTAGGCACGCGATAAGCCGCCACCATCGCAACAAGCCACTCAACAATTCCCTCACACAAAAAAGCAATTCCTGCACATCCCCTACCCCACCCCGCCCCGACGACAGCTGCACAACACAATTACCTACGTCTACCGCTGTCCCAAACTGGGATCCACCCCCCCACCCCAGGGGACCTGAACACCCTGGGAAAAGAAAATGAAGATGAAATTGACTCACGATGACCGCCATCCCCTGTGAAATCCACATCCACGTAGTCGACCGAATCATCAGGGGCTGGACAGGCATGAACGGCAGCCGTGACGCATCTCGGGGGTCCCAGAGTAGGCCTCAGACGTCAGAAAGCCCACATCCCGTCCGACCGGCACCACCTCAGGCTTGGTGCCTGTGGGGCGCCGCCCACTAAAAGCACATCGTATGACCGCCGACTGCGGCCTACATGAAGAACCAGGACTTACATCTAGGCGACGGACGGCTGCCCGACAGGAGCCTCGCCAGGCCGGCCCGCCGCAGGTCCGCGTAGTAGAAATCTGGAGACAGAGGGCGGTCCTCGATGCAAGGAAGTCTGCGCCCCCATCTCCACAGAGTCAGGCCGGTGTGCTGGATTCCTCTCAGCCCGATGCCGCCGACCCAGGCAGTGTAGCCGGGGGCCCGAGGCGGATGGTCCCTGGAGGGGCTCCTAATTATGTGCCTGACTCACGACAGGACATCCGGGCCCAAACGCGCTGGAGGATGCCGCCACTGGGGAGATGCTGACTCGACTTGCTCCGCAGCAGGAGGCAGGTCAGAGACCGCAGGAGAGGAAGACCCCAGCGACAAGCTTTGCCCGGCTGCCTCCCACACTCCTCCGGACATTTCTTGTGGACCAGTTGTCCCCAGCTCCTCTTCAAGCCAGCTGGACCAACAAAGCCTCCATCAAAGCAAGGTAAGTTAGCAGACAGAGGAGACAAACTGACACCTGGTGTCTGCTCTGCTAAAGGCAAGAATCACTCACTGCACTGACCTTTTTATCACCCCTGACTCACGCATAGCATCCCCCCTCCAAAACCCCTCCTATTTCTCCTTGTACTTATAATTAACTCTTCCCTACCTGCAACAGTATTCATGCTGCCTCCCTTTATGGCTTTCAGCCTAGGTCCAGCTATTAATATATAAATTTGGTATGGCTGTAATCGTCTTGACCCGCAGAATGAAGTTAATGCACTGTTTTTACTGCAAAGTGAACGCCGTAAGAACAAAACCACTCAAAATATTGAGGAATTGCTTTTTTTTCCGTATTTTACCACACAAATATTTTTATTCCAGTTTCCTATTACATTATATGGTAGAATAAATGGTGCAAAATCTACAACTTATCCTGAAAAAAGCAAGCCCTCATACGGAAAAATAAAAAAGTTATGGCTTTTGGAATGTGGGGATGAAAAAACAAAAGTGAAGTATGTGTACACACACACACGTGTCCGTGTGCGTACGCACGCATCATGCTATATAATAGCATGATGCAGGGATCCAGTTATTGCCACACTTGTATGTCTTTACACTTGCCTTGCAAAAGATGTCTGTATAGATACTATATGCTGGGGAGAGAGTGCAGCAGGAGATTCTGTGACCTGATTAGATGAGCTGATTTGCTCATGCACAAGTTAAAAGCAAAGCATCCTGGGATATAAGGGCACAAGCTCTGGCTTCAATTCCCTTAGCTGATGTCACAATTAAGAAGTGCCCATCCATTTCAATGTGCAGCGAGGGAAGATTTTATATTTACTCTCTGAAGTAGCTATCTGCATAATATAGGTATCGTTGAAATTGTAGTGAACGACTCTATTCAACGGCGCAAAAATGTTTTTTAGGCAATGTCATTGGAGGTACGGTTTAATCAACATACGACGCGTTCCAAATTATTATGCAAATGTTATTTTTCGCTGATTTTCCTTAATAGTCGATGCAAATGACAGTCAGTATAATCTTCAAGCCATCAACCGTTGGAGTATAATGCAAATTTTATTGAACAAATCTCCTATAGATAACAGATTTTTTTTTAGAAGTAAAAAACTCAAAATACACTGTTTCAAATTATTATGCACAACAGAGATCAAAACATTTTAAAGGTGGTAAAGAGAAGTAAAATGGTAATTTGTTGAATTTGCAGCATCAGGAGGTCATATTTACAGAAATCAAAAGCTCTTTCAATAAAAAAAAACTTAGCAGGCCAAGTTACATGTTAACATAGGACCCCTTCTTTGATATCACCTTCACAATTTTTGCATCCATTGAATTTGTGAGTATTTGGACAGTTTCTGCTTGAATATCTTTGCAGGATGTCAGAATAGCCTCGCAGAGCTTCTGTTTTGATGTGAACTGCCTCCTACCCTCATAGATATTTTGCTTGAGGATGCTCCAAAGGTTCTCAATGGGGTTGAGGTCAGGAGAACATGGGGGGCACACCATGAGTTTCTCTCCTTTTATTCCCATAGCAGCCAATGACACAGAGGTATGCTTTGCAGCATGAGATGGTGCATTGTCATGCATGAAGATAATTTTGCTACGGAAGGCACGGTTCTTCTTTTTGTTGAGGTCAGGGGAACATGGGGGCCACACCATGAGTTTCTCTCCTTTAATGCCCATAGCAGCCAATGACACAGAGGTATTCTTTGCAGCATGAGATGGTGCATTGTCATGCATGAAGATAATTTTGTTCCGGAAGGAACGGTTCTTCTTTTTGTACCACGGAAGAAAGTGGTCAGTCATAAACTCTACGTACTTTGCAGAGGCCATTTTCACACTGTCAGGGACCCTAAAGGGGCCTACCAGCTCTCTCCCCATGATTCCTGCCCAAAACATGACTCCGCCACCTCCTTGCTGAAATCGCAGCTTTGTTGGGACATGGTGGCCATTCACCAACCATCCACTACTCCATCCATCTCGACCATCCAGGGTTGCACGGCACTCACCAGTAAACAACACGGTTTGAAAATTAGTCTTCATGTATTTCTGAGCCCACTGCAACCGTTTCTGCTTGTGAGCATTGTTTAGGGGTGGCCGAATAATAGCTTTATGCACACTTGCAAACCTCTGTAGGATCCTACACCTTGAGGTTCGCGGGACTCCAGAGGCACCAGCGGCTTCAAATACCTGTTTGCTGCTTTGCAATGGCATTTTATCAGCTGCTCTCCTAATCCTATTAATTTGTCTGGCAGAAACCTTCCTCATTATGCCTTTATCTGAATGAACCCGTCTGTGCTCTGAATCAGTCACAAATCTTTTCACAGTATGATGATCACGCTTAAGTTTTCTTGAAATATTCAATGTTTTCATACCTTGTCCAAGGTATTGCACTATTTCACGCTTTTTGGCAGCAGAGAGATCCTTTTTCTTTCACATATTGCTTGAAACCTGTGGCCTGCTTAATAATGTGGAACGTCCTTCTTAAGTAGTTTTCCTTTGATTGGGCACACCTGGAAAACTGATTATCACAGGTGTCTGAGATTGATTACAATGATCCAAAGAGCCCTAAGACACAATACCATCCATGAGTTTAATTGAAAAACTAATAATTAAATGTTTATGACACTTAAAGGGAATGTGTTGCCAGCAAAACATGTATTTTGTTTTTTTTTAGTTAAACATTTAGTGTGTAGGTGATTAAACATTGTTCAAATTTTTTTTATTTTTTTCACGAGTCAGGAAATATTATAAATTAAATTCTAATTTATAATATTTCCCAGCACTGGTCACTAGATGGAGCTATTCCCAAAATTGCAGCATTGCATGTGGTAAAACAACCACATTGTTTTTTGCTGCAAAATTGGGAAAAAAGCACTCGCTCTAGTGAGCTCTGAGAATCCCCCCCTCCTTTATCATGGCTAGTGCCGGGATAAACTAGGGGATTGAACGGTCTAACCTCCTACACTGCGTGTCCCCATTTTTTGAGCTAACTCACAGTGTAGTAGGATTACATACAGTAGTAAACACACACAAACACGAACATACATAGAAATCTCTTACCTGCTCCTGCCGCCGCGGCTCCCTCCGGCCCGTCCGCTCCGTCTGCTGCCGCTGGTCCAAGTGCACAAGTCCAGTATAAGGAAAAAAATCGGGGAAATCCAAGGGCGCAGCCGTGTCCAGATAAAATTATTTTTATTTTATACATATAACAACAAAAAAGATTCTGTTTCGAAGCCGTACCGGCCTCTTCGTCAGGTCAAAGTACAAGTGGTTGTCAAATGGACACAGCCAGGTCAGAAACGCGTTGTCCATTTGACAACCACTTGTACTTTGACCTGACGAAGAGGCCGGTACAGCTTCGAAACAGAATCTTTTTTGTTGTTATATGTACAAAATAAAAATAATTTTATCTGGACACGGCTGCGCCCTTGGATTTCCCCGATTTTTTTCCTTATACTGGATTTATTCAGCGGATATTGTGTCTTCAAATCTCCGGATTGGGAACTGTGGCTGCAACCGACTTTGACAGAGTTACCTCTGAATGCACGTGTGGGATGTTGTGCCCCTAGCATAACATCACCAGGTCAGTACGTTTGACCCTTTTTCTTTTTTTGTTGTACATACAAATTCAGGCACGATGTGCGCTTTGTTTTTTATCTTTATTTCTGTAGCGTGATACAAGTGCACAAGTCCGGAAGCCGCGACCGGAAGTAGTAATCTTACTGTCTGGCCGCGACTTCCGGCCCACAGGAAAATGGCGCCGGACGGCGCGCATTTCAAATTGGACTGTGTGGGAGCGGCGCATGCGCCGTTCCCACACAGACGGCGTACACAGAAGTGGATGGGACGGGCCCCGTTCGCAGTCCCTATGGGACTGTGGCTGCCGTATTCCATGTCTGTATGTGTCGTTAATCGACACATACAGAAATGGAAAAAAAAATGGCAGCCCCCATAGGGAAGAAAAAGTGAAAAAATAGAAAAAAGTAACACACAAACACACAAATAAATAAAAACGTTTTTAATAAAACACTAACATAAAACTGACATGAAAAAAAAAATTTTGGTGACACTATTCCTTTAAATCCAATGTGCATAAGAATTTGGAACACGGCGTAATTACACTATTAGGAGTAATAAGGCAGATTTGCCTGTCGTGGAACATTTTATTAGACACAGACATAACATTTCACAGCTATGATTTAAAATAATTGATTGGGTGGCCCCAATGAGGAGAGGGGGCGATAGGGAAAAGGCCCTGAAAAAACTTGAATTAAAGTGGATTTATGAACTGGGCACCCTGGAACCTAAAGGGTTGAATAGGGAGTTTAGGACCACAGGTATTGATTGGCCGTGTGTTCCTTAACGTGGCTCCGGCCACATTATCATTAAGAGTATATTTATGATTTAGTGCCCGACCACAGGTCGTGTTATTGTGGGTAATTGTCAGATGTTCTTTGATTACTTACTTGTTTTTATATATTTTAGGTATTTTCATATTGTCTGGGAGAAAAATTTGGAATACACTATGCGGAAGCTTTGAGAATTTCTAATCAGTCTTGAACTCTGATTGTTCCGTTTCCTGGGATTATCTGTTTGCCTCATGGGGAATATAGTTGTTGTCACATTGGGTGCGTCGACCCACTGGGCCATACCGCCTTGACGGTATAGCAGCTGGCCAACAGGGTACAAGTCAAAGTGTATAGGTGTACCTGTAGTAACTTCTGACAGTAGTGAAGACGGGCTCGATTGGGGCCTTGGCAGCAGGCAGACACTAGATGTGGTGTAACAAGGAAGGCGTAGTACACAGCAGAACACGACTCCAACTCTAAATGGCACTTGGAATAAGATAGCCCAGGATACAGGTAGCAGGAACGGGAACATTGGGAACTGGAAAACACTTAAGGTACCATTTGCAGAGACGAACATAGGTAAACGACAACAATGCTCAGGCAACACAGGAAGGGCAGGGCCCTTCATAAAGTGCAGGGTGCTCATGGCCTGATTTGAGTATCAAATTCAGGTGCGCGCACTGGCCCTTTAAGACCGGGCACGAGTGTGCGCATGCACCCTACGGGACACAGCATAGTGGCTGCGGCCGTCAGGATGTGAGTAATCAGGAGGAGGCCATGGGTGTTACAGTATACCCCTCTTACACCCCCTCCTCTTGGGACCAGAGTGAGAGAGAAACTTCTTCAGGAGGGCAGGGGCATTGAGGTTCTCCTCTGGCTCCCAGGATCTCTCTTCTGTACCAAACCCCCTCCAGTCTATCAAATAAAAAGTTCTTCCTCCTACTCTCTTGGTGTCCAGGATCTCCTTCACCTCGAAGGTATCTGATGAACCGCTGGGAGCAACTGCAGGACAAAGAATCTTGGTGTAGCGATTCAGGACTACAGGCTTCAGGAGGGAGACATGGAAGGAATTGGGGATCTTGAGAGTAGAAGGCAGACAAAGCTTTTAGGAGACAGGGTTGATCTGTTGCAAGATCTCGAAGGGTCCGAGTAACCTGGGAGTGAACTTGCATGATGGCACTCTCAGCCGGATATTTTTGGAGAACAACCAGAGCTTGGTACCTGGAATAAACTGAGGAGGTTTTCTTCTCCTTGTGTCTGCCTTACGTTTCATGCGGTCGACTGCCTGCAGAACGGAAGATCGGGTCTGCTGCCAGATCTGCAGGAAGTCCCTGAAAGCAGAATCAGCTGCAGGCACCTCGGACTTAACGGACACCGGGAGAGGAACTCGTGGGTGTTGGCCGTAGATGATGAACGGTGTAGTTCTTGTGGACTCGCTAGTATAGTTATTGTATGAGAACTTGGCCCAAGGAAGAAGCTGCACCCAGTCGGCATGCTGCCTGGAGATGAAGTGTCGTAGGTAGTTCTCCATGATTTGTTTTATCCTCTCTACTTGACCATTGGACCGAGGATGGTAGACTGAGGAAAAGTCCAACTTTACATTGAGGAGTTTACAGAGGGCTCTCCAGAACCTTGATATCAGAAACATGATATGCCGAGGTAGGCCGTGCAGGCGGAAGATGTGTTGGGTGAAGAGGTTGGCCAGTCGAGAAGCAGAAGGTAGACCGGTCAGCAGAACAAAGTGAGCCATCTTCAAAAATCGATCCACCACCACCCAGACCGTACTGCATCCCGCGGAAGGAGGCAGGTCTGTAAAAAAGTCCATTGGAGCAGGCCAGCAGGTTTGGAGTGAGCAACCTCGTTAGCTGCGCACACCGAGCAGGACAAAACAAAGTCCATGATATCTTTGGGCAGCATGGGCCACCAGAAATTACGGGCAATCGGGTCTCGGGTCTTACGGGTACCCACGTGACCTGCCAGTTTGGAGCTGTGTCCCCAGCGGAGGATTCTCCCCCTATCTGCCAGGTGCACAAAAGTCCTCCCAGGAGAGACAACGCAGACGTACTTTGGGACTCTGTCTGTATTGCGGCCTTGGAGGCCATCTTGTGCGTCAGTGCCCCCAAAAGCCCCAAAGCCTAGGGTTGGTTGGAGAGACAAACCTGGGTGAAGAAGGACTTTCTTCTAAATTGTCCATCCCCTTGACCATAGTGTCCGGCAAAAAGACGCACCAGGTTTCTGCTTATCTGGACTCTGGATCCGCAGCTAACTTCATTCAGAGAGACCAGGTGGATCTTCTCCAGTTGCCCAGTAGCTGTGACCAAACCACTGAAGCTCCAAGAGGGAGCCCTTCATTTCGAGTTCTTCTCGTTTTTTTGTCCTGTCCAAGGCCGTCAATCCTGTGCTGCTGCCCTGGCTCCGACTACATGCCCCATTTCTGTACTGGAATTCTGGAGAGGTTCTCCAGTGGGGTCCCAAGTGCCTCGACCGCTCCCTGGGGCAGATCCATCCGGTCCCGCCTCCTCGTCCTCAGCCTTTGACAGGATTGCCTTCTCATTATTCTATGTTCGCGGATGTCTTCAGTAAGAAGGAGGCGGAGGCGCTGCCCCCACACTGGGCGTATGACTGTCCTATCAAGCTGGTTCCTGATGCATCTCTTCCCCCGTGGTAGGGTATATCCTCTCTCCTTACCAGAGACTCAGTCCATGTCCACCTTTATTAAGGAGAATCTGGAGACGGATTTTATACAGAAGTCCTCCTCCCCGGCAAGAGCCGGGTTTTTCTTTGTCAAGAAAAAGGACGGTTCTCTGCGATCCTGCATCGACTACTGGGGTCTCAACCAGATCACTGTCAAAAATAGATACCCGTTGCCATTGATTTCAGAGTTTTTTGACCACATATGAGGAGCCAACTAATTTTTCAAACTAGATCTGCGTGGGGCTTACAGTGAAGGAAATAAGTATTTGATCCCTTGCTGATTTTGTAAGTTTGCCCACTGTCAAAGTCATGAATAGTCTAGAATTTTTACGCTAGGTTAATTTTACCAGTGAGAGATAGATTATATAAAAAAAAAAAACAGAAAATCACATAGTCAAAATTATATATATTTATTTGCATTGTGCACAGAGAAATAAGTATTTGATCCCCTACCCACCATTAAGAGTTCAGCCTCCTCCAGACCAGTTACACACTCCAAATCAACTTGGTGCCATACAGCTGTCCTAAACGGTCACCTGTATAAAAGACTCCTGTCTACAGACTCAATTAATCAGTCTGACTCTAACCTCTACAACATGGGCAAGACCAAAGAGCTTTCTAAGGATGTCAGGGACAAGATCATAGACCTGCACAAGGCTGGAATGGGCTTCAAAACCATAACTAAGACGCTGGGTGAGAAGGAGACAACTGTTGGTGCAATAGTAAGAAAATGGAAGACATACAAAATGACTGTCAATCGACATCGATCTGGGGCTCCATGCAAAATCTCACCTCGTGGGGTATCCTTGATCCTGAGGAAGGTGAGAGCTCAGCCGAAAACTACACGGGGGAAACTTGTTAATGATCTCAAGGCAGCTGGGATCACAGTCACCAAGAAAACCATTGGTAACACATTACGCCGCAATGGATTAAAATCCTGCAGTGCCCGCAAGGTCCCCCTGCTCAAGAAGGCACATGTACAGGCCCGTCTGAAGTTTGCGAATGAACAGATGATTCTGAGAGTGATTGGGAGAAGGTGCTGTGGTCAGATGAGACAAAAATTTAGCTCTTTGGTATTAACTCAACTCGCCGTGTTTGGAGGAAGAGAAATGCTGCCTATGACCCAAAGAACCCCGTCCCCACTGTCAAGCATGGAGGTGGAAACATTATGTTTTGGGGGTGTTTCTCTGCTAAGGGCACAGGACTACTTCACCGCATCAATGGGAGAATGGATGGAGCCATGTACCGTCAAATCCTGAGTGAAAACCTCCTTCCCTCCACCAAGACATTAAAAATGGCTCGTGGCTGGGTCTTCCAGCACAACAATGACCCGAAACATACAGCCAAGGCAACAAAGGAGTGTCTCAAAAAGAAGCACATTAAGGTCATGGAGTGGCCTAGCCAGTCTCCAGACCTTAATCCCATCGAAAACTTATGGAGGGAGCTGAAGATCCGAGTTGCCAAGTGACAGCCTCGAAATCTTAATGATTTACAGATGATCTGCAAAGAGGAGTGGGCCAAAATTCCATCTAACATGTGTGCAAACCTCATCACAACTACAAAAATCGTCTGACTGCTGTGCTTGCCAACAAGGGTTTTGCCACCAAGTATTAAGTCTTGTTTGCCAAAGGGATCAAATACTTATTTCTATGTGCACAATGCAAATAAATATATATAATTTTGACTATGTGATTTTCTGTTTTTTTTTAAATATAATCTATCTCTCACTGGTAAAATTAACCTAGCCTAAAAATTCTAGACTGTTCATGTCTTTGACAGTGGGCAAACTTACAAAATCAGCAAGGAATCAAATACTTATTTCCTTCACTGTATAACCTAATCTGGATTCACCGGGGTGACGAATGGAAGACGGCATTTAACACCTGAGACAGGCACTATGAATATCCGTTGATGCCCTTCGGCCTGAGTAATGCTCCCGCGGTCTTCCAAGAATTCATCAATGACATCTTCTGGGATCTCCTCTATGTTTGTGTTGTGGTCTATCTCGATGATATCTTAATTTTTTTCCCCAGACCCGTTGACTCATCAGGGACATGTCCGTCAAGTTCTGCTGTGATTGAGAGAGATTCGCCTGTAGGCCAAGCTGGTTCTTTACCCTTCCTGGGCTACATAATCTCGGACCAAGGTCTCAAGATGGATCCGAGAAAGTAAAGGCCATACGGGAATGGCCACGCCCTCAAACCTTAAGGTTCATAAGGCGTTTCTTGGGATTCGCCAATTTTTACCGGCAGTTCATCCCAAACTTCTCCTCACTGATATCTCCCATCTCTACCCTTACCAAAAAAGTCATGAACACCAGGGTGTGGACTCCAGAAGCGGAATCCACATTTAATAGCCTGAAGAGTGCCTTCACGCCAGCCTCTATCCTCCATCATCCTGATGTATTTAGACAGTTTTAGTTGGAAGTGGACGCCTCCATAAATATCCGGATGGGATGAACTGCGCCTTCTAGTAGATGTCTCCATTCCTCCAGAGCAAATGTGATGACCAGTAACTCCCGATCCCCAATTGAGTAGTTGCATTCTGCGGAAGAGAAGAGTTTATAGTAATAGCCACATGCCCTTGGGACCTCTCTGGAACAGGAGTGCACCAGCACTAACAGAGACCACAAGAATCTCACTTATCTCCAGACGGCCCAATGGCTCAACCTTCGTCAGGCCAGGTGGTCGCTGTTCTTTGCCCGGTTCCAGTTTGAGCTCCACTATTGTCCGGCTGACAAGAATGTGAGGGCCGATGCCTTATCCAGATCATTCGAGACAGAGAACACCATGGAGTCTCCACAAAATATTATTGATCAGTCTTGCATTGTCTCTGTCAACCCCCTGCAAGTTAGAGACATCCCTCCTGGGTTGACTGCTTGAGATGGTCCATCCTCAAAGACTCCTTTGGAGGAACAGCTAATGAGGTCAGCAGGGGTTGCTTCAATGTAGGAGCCGGGCTAGGGAGTGCTCCCAACGGGTCTCTTGGAACTGTTCTCGGATCCTAATGTCAATCCGGGCGGCCAGAAGGTTGAGGTCATCCAGGGTACATGACAGATCTCAGGCATCAAGCTCATCCTTGATCAAGCTCATCTCCCCGCATCTCCATCATAGCGATGAGGTACTGTTAGAGAAAATCGGGAATCAAAACTGCCAGGAGGTGTAGTCAGAGGGTCTATACTGCCAGGAGGTGTAGTAGGAGGAACGTCAGCTTGCACATCCCGCCGATGTGCAATAATGTTCAACGCCTGGAGGAGTTGGTCCTGTCCAGATTTTCTATACTTTGCCAATCTCAAGTCAAATTCTTATCCGTCCTTCTCTTTCTTCCCAATAAAAAATGTCAGGTGACAGTCAGACTGTACATTGCTGGTGGACCCATCAAAATTGGTGAAATCTGAATAATCTGGCAACAAATTTTACTACCCGCAGATTGGGTGCATAACCTGGCAATGGATGAGTGAGCACGCGTGTAAGCTCGTCAACCACTACAAGCCTAGACCGCATACAGAAAAAGCCACCTAAAAGGCGCCTAAAAAGATGAAGCTACATTGCCGTGCTGCAGTCATGCTACAGCCTATACCCTATACAATTAAGTGGCTTTTGGATTAAGTGGAGTTATTAAACCAGATTGGCTTGCTGTGTTCCTGGGTGTGATACTCCGTGTGATAATTGAATTGAGTGCTTGCAAATAGAAAAAAGCAAAACTGACACAGTTTAAAACCCTTTTTTTCTTCTCAAGCTACTGTACTGCTGTGCAGCTGACAAAGGGGAGGGGCTAATAGCTCTCAGGTGATATAAATTATCCTGCAGGCCTCAGTTGAGCTTGGTCTGTTTTGGGGTTTACTAAATTAAGTGGCTTGTGGATCAAGTGGAGTTATTAAACCGGAGTTGAAAAGAGGAGTTAAAGTCCTTGTAAGTAATCTTCTTTTCTTTAACTTTTTCAATTGCTAACTGTTTTTTTCTTTTTTTGTAACTGGGATAATGGACAGTAAGTTTGGAGGTTTTCTTCAGTGCGCAGTTTGCCATATGTATGCACGACTGGAGCCGGAGCTCCAGGGTGAATACCTCTGTGGTAGATGTGAGCATGTGGTTCACCTGGAAGCTCGCATTAGAGATCGGGAGGAGCAAAGTGCAACCCTGAGGGCGATAGACAATCTAGAGCAGAGCATGCCTCTCACTGAGCAAACAGTTAGTGGAGTAGACCTGGAGGGTGAAGACATGGGTCAGCAGGATCAGGCAAATAGCTGGGTTAATGTAGTTAGGGGCAGTAGAAAAGGGTCCAAGAAAAGGAAGGCCAATCTTGTTTCTGTTATTCCAAGCAAAATTGCCAAGTTGGGTGTTGATGCGAGGGTGTCGGTCTGAGAAATGGCAGCGCTAGTGGATACAGATCTACCTAACAGCCGGGAGAACAGCCCAGCTAGTAGTCGGCGGGATGGTAATGCAGGTAAGGCAAGACAATTAGTAGTTGTAGGGGATTATATAATCAGGAAGACAGATAGAATAATTTGTCGCCAAGACCGCCTCAACTGAATGTTTTGCTGTCTCCCTGGTGCCAGGGTTCGGCATGTAGTGGAACAGGTGGATAAATTACTGGGAGGGTCTGGTGATGATCCAGCTGTCTTGGTCCATGTGGGTACTAACGATAGAATACGTGGTAGGTGGAGGAGCCTTAAGAATAATTTTAAAGAACTAGGCTACAAGCTGAAGGGAAGGACCTCCAAAGTAGTATTCTCAGGAATACTGCCTGTGCCATGTGCATCACAGTAAAGACAGTGGGAGCTCAGGGAGTTAAATGCATGGCTTAAGTCTTGGTGTAGATGAGAAGGTTTTGGGTTCCTAGAGCACAGGGCTGACTTTTCATTGGGGTACAAACTGTATTCTGCAGATGATTTGCACCTAAATGGAAGGGGGTCCGCTGTGCTGGGGGCGAGAATTTAAGCTGGGGTTGCAGAATATTTAAACTAGGGCTAAGGAGGGAGGTCAATGTAGAAAATAAAGGGGTAGTAAGGTTAAAGAGGGGTCAGACTATATTGGTGGGGGAGATATAGACTGTGGGTGAGGACTAGACAACAGGATAAGGAGATCCTTCTGTTACAAAACAGCAATGGAAATAAAAATGCCCAAATAATGTCAAATAATCACATTTCTGTTACCAAATGTGGCAATTTGAAATGCAAGTTAAAGTGTATGTTGACAAATGCCAGAAGTCTAGCAAGCAAAATCCTGGAGCTTGAGGCCTTAGTACTGGAGGAACATATAGATATAGTTGGTATTGCTGAAACTTGGCCTAGACTCTTCACATGACTGGGCTGTAAATCTATTTGCACTGTTCAAGAAAGACAGGGCAAATAGGAAAGGCAGTAGTGTATGCCTGTATGTGAGCAGTGATATGAAAGGTAGTGTGAAAGAGACGATAGTTTGTGAAGATTGTGGGGAGGTTGAAACCTTGTAGATGGAATTACAAAGGGAGGTAAACACTGAAAAAAAATTACTTTTGGTGTAATCTACAGGCTCCCTAATATAACTGAGGAGATGGAAGGTCAGCTATATAAACAGATGGAGCAGGCTGCACAGGGGGGTACTGTAGTGATAATGGGAGATTTTAAGTTTTCCTATTAATTGGTGTCATGGTTCGGCTTCAACTGCAAAGGAAAGAAATTTCCTCAACCTGTTGCAGGAAAATTTTATGGGCCAGTTTGTGGAAGACCCGACTAGAGGTAAAGCTCTATTGGATCTGGTCATTTCTAAAAATGCAGAGCTTGTTGGGAATGTCAATGTTCGTGAAAACCTTGATAACAATGATCACAATATAGTTATATTTTACCTGTACTGGTAAAAACAAACACAGGCTGGGAGGGCAAAAACACTTAGTTTTAAGAAGACCAATTTCCCCAGGATGAGGGCTGCAATTCAGGACATAGACTGGGAACAACCAATGTCAAATAATGGTACAAATGATAAATGGGAGATCTTAAAATCTACTTTGTTTAATTATAGTGCAAAATCTATTCCTATAGGTAACAAGTATAAACGACTAAAATTAAACCTCACATGGCTTACACCTTCTGTAAAAAGGGAAATATATGACAAAAAAAGGGCATTTGAAAAATACTAATCTGAGGGTACAGCTGTAGCCTTTGTAAATTATAAAGAGCTTAATAAAATCTGAGGGGGGCGGAGCTAGCCGCTGACTGGAATGGCGGTGTAGTGCACTTTCTCCCGCTTCAGCAATAGCATTACAACGGCTCACAGCGGCATAAGACCTGCTACGGAAGTCTTACTTACCGGAACAGATCCCTGATACAACCGACATCGATGTGGAACATGACCAGGAGACGACAAGTCAAAGCGGAGCCCAAAAAACTCCCGGATTATTTCTCTGCGACGAGCCGGTCACAAGATGGCGCCGACTCCCTGTCTGAGCCGGACGCGCGGCAACATCACAAGCAGCTATCGGCTGCACCAGGTCAGTCTGCAGAGGGAGACACACAGGGCAGGATGGAAGAAGTGTCAGGCCCCGGTAAACGGGGAGCGACTAGATCGGGCCCATCATCGCCCAACAGTAAAGGCCCTGCTTTTAAAAAGGCGCTCTTCCCTCACAGCTTGCCATCACAGGATACTCACCTCATGGCTTCTGATATGTCCGGATTGTCTGAGATTTCAGATGATGCTCCCCTGACCACTGCCGTCATGAAGGGGTTAATGCATACATTGCAGACTTCCATTTCTGGAGTGCTGGATCGGGTACTGGCACAAATTCACACGACGGTGGATGACCTAGGATATCGCACGGATCATCTAGAAAGCAGCATGGGAGATCATGCCAAGGCCCACAATGATCTTATCGACGCACATGCTGAGCTTAAGGATGAGGTGAAATGGCTAAAAGACAAGCTCATGGATCAAGAAGACAGGTCGAGGCGAAATAATCTAAAAATCAGAGGGATCCCTGAAGAAATCTCACCCTCTGAATTAACCAATTTTCTGCAGACCATGTTTAAAGCCTCGGTTCCAATGTTTGCTCCACTGGATATAACTTTGGACAGATCACACAGAATTCCTAAATCTAGGGCTGCTCCGGAAAACGCTCCCAGAGATGTTCTCTCGAGGGTACACTTTTACCAAGCCAAAGATCGTATCCTTCAGGAGTCCAGAAAGTTGGGGAAACTCCCATCCCCATATGCTCATATTTCAATATACCCGGATCTGTCAGCTTCCACCTTGATGCTAAGAAAGCAGTTTCACCCGATCACTTTGGCTCTTAGGGAGCAGAATCTGAGATATAAGTGGGGTTTCCCGGTCAAGTTAGTGGTTTCTAGGAATGGTTCCACACATGTGATTCCTACTCCTTCTGATGGGATTGATTTGCTACACAAGTGGAATATTCCCGTCCAGTCTTTGGGAACGGGGTCAGCTAACAAGCCACCGAGACGTCTTCATCCGGAATGGGAATTGGCACAGGGACACTCTGCCACCTGATTTTTCTGCTGGTAGTATGGTCATGCAATAATGCTATTTGTTGTGGTTACCTTTATTCTCTCTCTCCCCCACGGAGGTCTGTACGGCGCAGTGTAGGCGCCATGTTTTTCTTCTTTGCACTGTTCTTATGTTAATATTTCTGTATTTAGTAATATGGTACTGTACATTTCATGGTCCGCAAGATCCTATATCTTTGTTTCGAATTCATGCTTCTTACCCAGTCAGACATAGTATGTTCTTATATGCTGCCTCATGCCGATTAATATATCCTCTTTAAATGTGAAGGGGCTCAATAGCCCTTTTAAAAGGAGACAGCTGTGGAAGGAAGCCTTGTCTCTTCACAGTGATGTTCTCTTTGCTCAGGAGACCCACTTCTCCTCCCTTCATCCACCGAAATGTACGCATTTTAGATTTCCCCACATATTTCAAGCATCTCATTCCAGTAAAACCAAGGGTGTCTTGATTGCGATAAAGGATTCGGTTGCCTTTCATATGCATCAGGTCATGTTAGACCCACAAGGTAGATTTGTGATACTCATATGTGACATAAACAATATTACTTTTACGTTTGTTAACATCTATCTCCCTAATTCACATCAGCTTAAGGCCTTTCATAAGATCCTCCGAAAGGTAAATAAGGTGAAGAAGGGGTTGTTGATTATAGGAGGGGATTTTAATGAAGTCATGCATCCCTCAATTGATTCCTCAAATGCCCATAGACCCCACTCCAATCTACACCACACAGTACATTTAGAAGAGCTTTATGATGTGTGGCGCTGTCAGCATGGGAATGAGCGTGACTTTACATACTTTTCTGCGCCACACAAAGTATACTCTCGTATAGATATGTTTCTGGTGAGTAAATCTGGTCTTCAGTGCATCTCCACATCCACTATTGGGGACATATCATGGTCAGATCATGCTCCCATATCTATAAAGGTCCTAGACCAATTACCAACACCCCCTTTCTCCTCATGGAGACTGAATGATCTAGTAATAGAACATCCTCTCACAAAAGATTTGATGGACACACACGTCCAAACATACTTTGAAATTAATGCCCCTTCCTCAACCAATTGCTTTTCTTTATGGAATGCCCATAAGGCATATATGAGGGGGATGGGGATTCAGGCTGCCTCCAGGTTAAAAAAAGATAAGGAAAAAACTACTAAGGATATCCTCACTCAGTTACATAATCTAGAATCCCTTAATAAATCTAAAGTGACTTCGGACACTTCGCAAAAGATCAAAGTTCTTAGGGACCAACTGCAGGCAGTGCTGATGTCTGGACATATGGCCTTATTTAAAAAATTACAATTCGGATTTTATCTTCATGGTAATAGACCAGGAGCACTCTTAGCTAAAATGCACAAAAAGAAAAGTGCTAAACAGAGAACAGCATTTTTGATGGACAAAAATGGCAATAAAATTACTCACCCCCAAGAAATTAGTGATCAATTCCGGAATTTCTATCATAATTTGTATAATCTTAAAGAAGATAAAACCACCTATCAACCTTCAGTTTCGGACATTAATAACTTCCTGAGTGGCCTGAACCTTCCTTCCCTGTCTGTAGAGGACAGTATTCAATTACACTCCCCCTTTACGATACTTGAAGTATCACAAGCTATTAAAAGTTTAAAGCCAGGCAAAGCCCCAGGCCCGGACGGGTTTACTAATCAGTATTATAAAAGATATGACACGATTCTAGCTCCATACTTAGTTAAAGTGTTTACTGAAGCTGCAGGGACGGGATCCTTTCCGCAAGAAATGCTTGCTGCCACAGTAGTTACTTTGCCGAAACCTGGGAAAACGCCTGACTCTCCTGCTAACTTTCGCCCAATATCTCTTTTGAATACTGACGTGAAAATTTATGCTAAAATATTGGCTGGTAGGCTAGATACACTACTTCCTGAATTAATACATGAAGACCAGGTGGGATTTATTGCCGGACGGCAGGCACCGGACGGCACCAGAAGGCTGATAAATCTGGTTCATTGGGCAAAGACCCGTCGAGTGCCTTCCGTGCTTCTTGCTTTAGATGCGGAGAAGGCATTCGACCGGGTCCATTGGGGATACCTGGAGGCTGTTTTGAGCAAATTTGGATTTGATGGGTGGATAAAATCCGCTATTATGGCACTGTACTCAAATCCGTCAGCTAGAGTATTGGCCTCTGGGTTCATGTCTGCATCATTTTCTATTTCCAATGGCACACGTCAGGGGTGCCCGTTATCACCCCTGATCTTTGCAATGGTTATGGAACCTCTAGCTATGTCTATTAGGCAGAACCCAGCCATCACAGGTATTACGATTGGCACTCTTCAACATAAGATAGGGTTATATGCCGATGATGTCATCCTCACACTCTCTAATCCTTTAATGTCCCTATCGGCAGTGCAACACACCTTAGATTCATTTGGGAAAGTGGCTTACTACAAAATTAATGCTAGTAAATCGCATTTGTTAGAGGTGGGAATATCGGAGCAAGTTAGGAATAAAATCCGTAACTCCTTCCCTTTCCAATGGAACTCATTAAAAATTTCGTATCTGGGTATACAACTCACTAACTCAACGAATCTCCTATTTAAACATAATTTTGCTCCTCTCTTAACCAGTATTCCCCAACTGCTATCTACCTATAGCGGAGTTTGTACTTCCTGGGCGGGGAAAATAGCAATCATTAAAATGATGGTTTTGCCGATTATTTTGTACATGTTACGTGCACTGATAATCCCTCTTCCTAGTTCTTTTTTGAGGAGTCTCCAAAGAATACTTAATAATTTCATATGGGCGCACAAAAAGCCTAGAGTGAGGATGCATACATTATTTCGACACTGGAGACAGGGTGGTATGGGAATGCCAGATGTCCAAAAGTATTATTGGGCAGTCTCACTAGACCAACTGAAGTATTGGTGTGCACGTCTCCACTCAAAGAGGTGGATACATATTGAACAAGCAATGGTAGGTCGACCGCTTATTTCATTGCTAGGGGTTGGTTCACATTCTTCTCCAAATACCTATAACTGTCTGTCCCCTACTGTCGCGACCTCTCTAAAAATATGGAAAAATTACGCCAACAGGCTTCCTCCCTTGGCCCTCACTGCACTTAAAAATTTGCCCTTACGATATTTACTTACCTTTTTACCTGAGATATCGTTGGATAGCTGTATAAATTCAGGGATCTCTCATATCCACCTGTTATTTAATAGCCGCACATTACTAGCCTTTACAGAATTAGTGAAAACTTATGGTATCTCCAATAGAGAATTCTACAAATATTTATGTATAAGACACTTATTCACGTCTCTAGATGTCAGTGCTTCAGTATTCCCCTCCTTGGCCCGTCAGCAATATTTTGACCCTGAAATTAGGAAACAGGGTATCTCGAAATTTTATGGAAATCTGTGCGAACACCTCCTTCCCAACATACCTTCTTATTGCGCTAAATGGGAGGAAGATTTTAACTCTTCCTTTTCTCTGATGGAATGGCAGAAAGCCTTCGCATGGTCCAAAAAAATTTCTAAGGGAGTTAAACATTGGGAAGCTTCCCAAAAACTGTTGTTACGCTGGTACTTAACACCTTTAAATTTTGCGAAATCCGACAACTCTTACCCGGAGGTTTGTTGGAAGGGGTGCGGTTGCAAAGGGTCGTACTTTCACATGTGGTGGCAATGTCCGGAAGTCTATGCATTCTGGGGACAGGTATTTGATATAATTTCCCAAATTTTGTCCTGTATGGTTACACCGGATCCGGCACTGGCCTTATGTTGTCTCAATATGCATAATATCCCAAGCTCCTCTCAAGTGGTGTCCAGCCATATTATTATAGCGACACGTTTACTTTTAGCTAAATATTGGAAATTACCCAATCAATACTCCATTTCAGAATTGATCAACCAGGTTAATGTTTCCTATACTATGGAACGCATGTATGCTCTGAGATCTCATAGACTTCCCCACGTCCTTACATTGTGGGAACCATGGATCAGATATCTGTCCACTCCTGCACTAGGAGCTCAATTGCTCCCTCTTATTTCAAAGGTCACTTGAAGAAATGGGACAAGGTACTAATACTTAGAGTCCTTAAATTAGATTACTAGTCTCATGCCACGGGTATTATCATATGTTCATTTAATGTAAGATATGAAGTATTGTATAAGTAATTTCAGTGATATTGTGGTAACTCTTTGACATGTAAATGGAATATAATAATATGCGGAACATGATGGGGATTGCTAATCCTCCTTCACAAGAGAAAGGGGAATATTTGTATATATGTGATTGGCACTACCTCGAGGAGAGACATCTTCCCCTCAGGTCCACTAAGGTTAAGGGATTAATTGGACAACATAAGGCCCCAATATAATATATCTACATACTCGCATAGCTGTTTAACGGAGGAGACATGGGGCTGTTGGGTCACTTAACATTCATCTGTTTATATAATGTCATGGGACAAGTGGTTCAAAATATGCTATTACTATAAGTGTCTTATGGGTTTGGAGGTTCCTGCGCGGACCTAATGTGGATAAGGTTTGATATATATAATTTTTTCCTGTTGTTACTATTTCTTTACTCTGTATTTCTGAAAAATTAATAAAAATTTAAAATTTAAAAAAAAAAAAAAAAGAGCTTAATAAAATCTGTAAAAAAAGTAATAAAATCAGCAAAAATACAAAACTAAAGGCAGGTGGCCAAGGATAGTAAAACAAATCCTAAAAAATTATTTAAGTATGTAAATGCAAAAAAGCCAAGTTCTGAACATGTAGGACACCTAAATAGTGGTAATGGGGAGTTGGTCACAGGGGATCAAGAGGAAGCAGAGTTACTAAATGGGTTCATTAGCTCTATATATACAACAGAAAAAAGAGCATCTGATGTAGCCGGTGCCAGTGCTGTTAATACATCAATTAATAAACTGTAATATGTAGATATGGTCCAAGCTAAGTTAAAAAAAAATAATGGTACAAGGCCCTGGGACCAGATGGGTTTCACCCTAGAGTTCTTAAAGAGCTTACTTAGTTCAGATATTTCTGTCCCCCTCTTCATAATATTTCTCTAGTGACTGGTATAGTGCCAAGGGACTGGCGCAGGGCAAATGTGGGGCCTATTTTCAAAAAGAGCTCTAGGTTTTCCCCGGGTAATTGTAGATCAGTAAGCTTAACATTCATTGTGGGGAAAATGTTTGAGGGGCTATTGAGGGACTATATACAGGTTTATGTGACAAAAAAGTGTAATACAAGTGACAGCCAGCACGGTTTTACTAAGGATACAAGTTGTCAAACCAACCTGATTTGTTTTTATGAAGAGATGAGCAGAAGCCAAGACCAAGGGGCCGCTGTGGATATAGTATTTTTGGACTTTGCAAAGGCATTTGAACTGTCCCTCATAGATGTCTGTAGCGTCCATGGCTGTGTACCGTCGGGTTTACTTACCCTTCAGTGGCCGCAGCCATGGATCTGTGACGCTACTTCCAGGAGACGCGAGCGCTCACTTCCATTTGTGCCCGGCCTTAAAGGGCCAGCGTGCGCACATGGGAATCATCATAATCAATTAGCCCCTGATTCCATGGACAATAAGAAGGGCCCTGCCCCTTTGCACATTGCCTGAGCGTTGTTAGTATTCCCATGTCAGTCTTGCAAATGGTCCTGTTCCCGTTGTTTCCCGTGCCCTGCTACCTGTATCCTATATTCCATGCTGTGTCCTTGTTCCTGAGCCTGTTAGTGTTGGAGTTGTGTCCTACTGCACCTGCTCTCATCTGCCATGTCCAGTGTCATCTGCCATGTCCAGTGTCATCTACCACATCCAGTGCTATCCGCCACATCTGGCGCAACCCGCTGCACCTGCTGTCATCCGACTCATCTGGCGTAACTTCATCCGTGCTAAGCCTCGGCTGCAGTCTGGATTATTCAGGTACCCTAGAGCGGGACTTTGTATTGATTGGGTGCTATTTTGCTTTGCCAGCTGCCTCCCTGCTACGGCGGTGCGGCCTAGTGGGTTCACATACCCACAGACCGTGACAACATCTAATGGGTAAATTAAGAACTATAGGTTTAGAAAGTATAGTTTGTAATTGGATTGAGAATTGGCTCAAGGACCGTATCCAGAGAGTTGTGGTCAATTATTCCTACTCTAAATGGTCCCCTTTTATAAGTGGTGTACCCCATGGTTCAGTGCTGGGACCACTATTATTCAACTTATTTATTAATGATATAGAGGATGGGATTAATAACACTATTTCTATTTTTTCAGATGACACCAAGCTATGTAATATAGTTCAGTCTATGGAAGAAGTTCGTGAATTGCAAGTGGATTTAAACAAACTAAGTGTTTGGGCATCCAGTTGGCAAATGAAGTTTAATGTCTAGAAATGTAAAGTTATGCATCTGGGTACCAACAATCTGCATGCATCATATGTCCTAGGGGGAGCTATACTGGGGGAGTCACTTGTTGAGAAGGATTTGGGTATAATTGTAGATCATAAACGAAATAACAGCATTCAATGTCAATCAGTTGCTACAAAGGCGAGTAAGATATTGTGGTATATTAAAAGAGGCCCAGACTCGCGGGACAGGGGTATAATATTACCACTTTGCAAAGCATTAGTGAGGCCTCATCTAGCATATGCAGTTCAGTTCTGGGCTCCAGTTCATAGAAAGGATGCCCTGGAGTTGGAAAAAATACAAGCAAGGAAGATAATAAGGGGCATGGAGAATCTAAGTTATGAGGAAAGATTAAAGGAATTAAAACTATTTAGCCTTGAAAAGAGACGACTAAGAGGGGACATTATTAACTTATATAAATATATGAATGGCACATACAAAAAATATGGTAAAATCCTGTTTCATGTAAAACCCCCTCAAAAAACATCGGGGCACTCCCTCTGTCTGGAGATAAAAAAAAGTTCAATCTGCAACAAGCCTTCTTTACTTTGAGAACTGTGAATCTATTGAATAGTCTACCACAGGAGCTGGTCACAGTAGCTACAGTATATAGCTTTAAAAAAGGCTTAGATAATTTCCTGGGACGAAAAAATATTAGCTTCTATGTCAATGTGTAGAAAGTTTTCCCTTCCCTTTTCCCATCCGTTGGTTGAACTTAATGGACATGTGTCTTTTTTTAACCGTACGAACAACGTAAATTACTATGTAAAATGGAGGAGTGAGGACGAGTAAAAGCTCATCTACTGCTGCAAGCCTAGACCGCATACAGAAAAAGCCACCAAGACGCCTAAAAGGATGAAGCTACATTGCCATGCTGAAGTTGTTCTACAGCCTATACCCCACACACTGCTACAGTTATAGCTCTAATATAGCCTTAATGCAGATACACCACTCAAGACAGAATCCCTGATCCCGGATGGGTGGCAGATGGGGGAATCTGAGACCAGTGCTCTCCCAAGAGTCACCAGTTGCAACACTCCGGAGACAGACTTTGTGTAAAGGATGTGCCAGGCACAGCGGGTTTAACGCCCATAGGTAATCAGTCGGCACCTGAGTCTATGTGTCTGAGACTGACTCCAGCTTCCACCACTCAGGCTGGCAGGCTTAGGAGTGGGAGAGCCTATCGCAGCCTGGCCAGACTCAGCTAGCTCCCGCCCTCTGTCTATTTATACCTGCCTTTCCTGTTCCTCCAGTGCTTGTGATTCTTCTCGTGTGGTTTCCTGGCCCAGCTACAGCTCCTTACTATTTGATCCTGCTCCATACTGACCCTGGCTTACTGACTACTCTTCTGCTCTGCGTTTGGTACCTCGTAAACTCCGGGTTTGACTCGCTCGTTCACCTCTCTTGTTGCTCACGGTGTTGCCGTGGGCAACTTCCCCATTTACCTTAGCTTTGTGTACCCTTGTCTGTTCGTGCACTTACTGAGCGTAGGGACCGCCGCCCAGTTGTACCCCGTCTCCTAGGGCGGGTCGTTGCAAGTAGGCAGGGACAGAGTGGCGGGTAGATTAGGGCTCACTTGTCCGTTTCCCTGCCCCTATCATTACATAATCACAAGCCCGTTACCTAGTCTACCCTGGTCCCTGTCTCTACTATGGACCCCCTTGAGACCCTGGCCCAGCAAATGCAGGGTCTCTCCCTACAGGTCCAGGCCCTGGCTCAGAGGGTCAACCAGCCTGACACTACCATGGTAGTGCCCCTCACCTCACCCCTTGAACCCCACCTCAAGTTGCCTGATCGGTACTCAGGGGACCAGAGGACTTTTCTCTCCTTTCGGGAGAGTTGTAGGCTTTACTTTCGCTTAAAGCCTCACTCCTCAGGTTCTGAGAGCCAGCGGGTGGGTATAATTATGTCCCGGCTCCAGGAAGGGCCCCAAGAGTGGGCCTTCTCCTTGGCTCCTGACGCCCCTGAACTTTCCTCCGTTGATCGTTTCTTTTCTGCTCTCGGACTCATTTATGACAAGACTGACAGGACTGCCTTTGCCGAGAGTCAGCTGGTGACCTTACGTCAGGGTAAGAGACCTGTTGAGGAGTATTGCTCTGACTTTAGGAAGTGGTGCATAGCTTCTCGGTGGAATGACCCTGCCTTAAGGTGCCAGTTTAGGTTGGGTCTGTCGAACGCCCTGAAAGACCTGCTAGTTAGCTATCCCTCTTCTGACTCCCTAGACCAGGCTATGGCTTTAGCGGTACGACTTGACCGACGTCTCAGGGAACGACAACTTGAACGTTTTTGTGTTTTCCCCTCTGACTCCCCCATGATGTCTCCCGAGGTCCCGTTGCTTCGCTCTTCCACGGACTCGGAGGTACCTATGCAACCCGGGGCCTCCATGTCCCCCCGACAACGTAGAAAGTTCCGCAGGAAGAATGGTCTCTGCTTCTATTGTGGGGATGACAAGCATCAAGTGAACACCTGTCCTAGGCGTAAGAATAAGCAGCCGGAAAACTTCCGCGCCTAAGTGATCATTGGGGAGGTCACTTGGGCGCACAGGTATTTCCCGTAAATATGAAACATAATAAAATCTTGCTTCCCTTTCAGGTCTCTTTTGGTGGTAGGTCCGCTACCGGCAGTGCCTTCGTGGATTCAGGGTCTTCTACTAATATCATGTCTGTGGAATTTGCTATGTCTCTAGCTATGCCTTTGATTGATTTGCCTAAACCTGTTCCGGTAGTGGGTATCGACTCCACTCCTCTTGCTAATGGTTATTTTACGCAGCATACCCTGTTTTAACTCCTTGTTGGCTCCATGCATTTGGAGCAGTGCTCTGTACTGTTGATGCAGGGATTATCGTCCGATTTGGTTTTAGGCCTTTCCTGGTTGCAGTTGCATAATCCCACGTTTGACTGGAATACTGGGGAGCTTACCAAATGGGGTAATGAATGCTTGACGTCATGTTTTGCTGTTAATTCTATTTCTCCCCCTGAGGTGGTGAACACGCTACCTGAGTTTGTGCAGGACTTCGCTGAAGTTTTCTCTAAGGAGGCCTCCGAATTACCTGGGGGTTTTTCTTGTAGTGTACCTTGATGACATACTGGTGTTTTCCAAGGACCTGTCCTCCAACATTGAGCATGTCAGGAAGGTGCTCCAGGTCCTTCGAGAAAACAAACTGTTTGCGAAAACCGAAAAATGTGTGTTTAGGGTACAGGAGATACCATTTTTGGGTCAAATCCTCACTCCTCATGAATTCCGCATGGACCCCACCAAGGTCCAGGCTGTGGTGGAATGGGTCCAACCTGCCTCCCTGAAGGCGTTACAGTGTTTCTTGGGGTTTGTTAATTATTACAGGAGATTTATTGCTAACTTCTCGGTCATCGCTAAGCCTCTTACAGACCTCACTTGCAAAGGTGCTGATCTCCTCCACTGGCCTCCTGAGGCTGTCCAGGCTTTTGAGGTCCTTAAGAAGTGCTTTATCTCGGCCCCGGTGCTGGTTCAGCCCAACCAAATGGAGCCATTTATCGTGGAAGTTGACGCATCCGAGGTGGGAGTGGGGGCTGTCTTGTCCCAGGGTACCAGGTCCCTCACCCATCTCCGTCCCTGTGCCTACTTCTCCAGGAAGTTTTCGCCCACTGAGAGTAACTATGATATTGGCAACCGCGAACTCTTAGACATTAAATGGGCATTTGAAGAGTGGTGCCACTTCCTGGAGGGGGCTAGGCACCAGGTAACGGTCCTTACCGACCACAAGAATCTGGTTTTCCTAGAATCTGCACGGAGGCTAAGCCCGAGACAAGCTCGATGGGCGCTATTTTTTACCAGATTCAACTTTTTGGTTACCTATAGGGCTGGGTCTAAAAATATTAAGGCCGATGCACTGTCGCGTAGCTTCATGGCCAGCCCCCCTTCGGAGGAAGATCCTGCTTGTATTCTGCCTCCTGGTATAATCATTTCTTCTATTGATTCTGATTTAGTCTCAGAAATCGCGGCTGATCAAGGTTCAGCTCCCGGGAACCTTCCTGAGGACAAGCTGTTTGTTCCCCTGCAATTCCGGCTAAGGGTACTTAGGGAAAACCATGACTCCGCACTATCTGGTCATCCAGGCGTCCTGGGTACCAAACACCTCATTGCCAGAAACTATTGGTGGCCTGGGTTGCCTAAAGACGTTAAGGCCTACGTCGCCGCTTGTGAGGTTTGTGCTAGGTCCAAGACTCCCAGGTCCCGACCAGCGGGCTTACTACGTTCTTTGCCCATTCCCCAGAGACCTTGGACCCATATCTTCATGGATTTTAACACCAATTTGCCTCCATCTCAAGGCAAGTCGGTGGTGTGGGTTGTAGTAGACCGCTTCAGTAAGATGTGCCACTTTGTGCCCCTCAAGAAACTACCCAATGCCATGTTTGTCAAACACATCCTGCGTCTCCATGGGGTCCCTGTCAATATTGTTTCGGACAGAGGGGTACAATTTGTTTCATTGTTTTGGAGAGCCTTCTGTAAAAAGTTGGAGATTGATCTGTCCTTCTCCTCTGCCTTCCATCCTGAAACTGCGAGGACTAATCAATCAAACTGCGAGGACTAATCAATCTCTAGAACAATATTTAAGTAGTTTTATCTCTGACTGTCAATACGATTGGGTCTCATTCATTCCCCTCACTGAATTTTCCCTCAATAACCGGGTCAGTAACTCGTCAGGGGTCTCCCCCTTTTTCTGTAATTTTGGGTTTAATGCACGGTTCTCCTCCGTTTCACCTGGTAGTTCCAACAATCCCGAGGTAGAGGTCGTTCATCGGGAAATGTGCACAGTCTGGGCCCAGGTTCAGAAGAACCTAGAGGCGTCCCAGAGCGTACAAAAAACTCAGGCTGATAGAAGACGTTCTGCTAACCCCTTGTTTATGGTCGGGGATCTGGTGTGGTTATCGTCTAGGAACTTGCGCCTTAAAGTCCCGTCCAAGAAATTTGCTCCCCGGTTTATTGTGCCGTATAAGGTTATTGAAGTCCTCAATCCTGTCTCCTTCCGACTGGAGTTGCCCCCATCTTTTCGAATACACGACGTGTTTCATGCCTCCCTCCTTAAACGCTGCTCCCCGTCCTTGGCTCCCTCGAGGAGACCTCCTGTTCCCGTTCTCACCCCTGAGGGGGTGGAATTCGAGGTGGCCAAGATTGTGGACAGCAAGATGGTCCAAGGCTCCCTCCAGTACCTCGTCCATTGGAGAGGATATGGGCCTGAGGAGAGGACTTCGGTACCCGCCCGGGATGTTCACGCTGGGGTATTGGTCAGGAAGTTCCACCTTAGTTTCCCCAATAAACCAGGTCCACTTAGAAAGGGTCCGGTGGCCCCTCATAAAAGGGGGGGTACTGTAAAGGATCTGCCAGGCACAGCGGGGTTAACGCCCATAGGTAATCAGTCGGCACCTGAGTCTATGTGTCTGAGACTGACTCCAGCTTCCACCACTCAGGCTGGCAGGCTTAGGAGTGGGAGAGCCTATCGCAGCCTGGCCAGACTCAGCTAGCTCCCGCCCTCTGTCTATTTATACCTGCCTTTCCTGTTCCTCCAGTGCTTGTGATTCTTCTCGTGTGGTTTCCTGGCCCAGCTACAGCTCCTTACTATTTGATCCTGCTCCATACTGACCCTGGCTTACTGACTACTCTTCTGCTCTGCGTTTGGTACCTTGTACACTCCCGGCTCGTTCTCCTCTCTTGTTGCTCACGGTGTTGCCGTGGGCAACTGCCCCATTTCCCTTAGCTTTGTGTACCCTTGTCTGTTCGTGCACTTACTGAGCGTAGGGACCGCCGCCCAGTTGTACCCCGTCTCCTAGGGCGGGTCGTTGCAAGTAGGCAGGGACAGAGTGGCGGGTAGATTAGGGCTCACTTGTCCGTTTCCCTACCCCTATCATCACACTTTGCTCTATTTTGGCTCCTTTCTACTAGGATTAGATGTAAATCATGAAATGCTTTTGCCAGCACATACCTCACTGAAGGGCCTTTGGGAGACTGTGTGGTGGTAAACTCTAGGTGGGTTACGGCTAGGCCAGTGATACCTGTGGAGCTGTCCAGTCTGCTTGGACAACAATCTCGCACCCTGCTCCAGCTGCTCTAGCAGCTGATCAGTGGTCCACATTAGGGAAGGTTCCATCCTCACAGCCATTCCTTGTGATGGAACCCCTGCAAACACCTCTAAGGGTACCATCTCCAGAGGCCCAACAACTAGCCAGCCCGTTGGGAAGGAGTCTACCCAATGATCACCCTTTACAAAGGGACAAGGGCAGTGAAAGAAGGCTTGAATATGCTGGCTCATGGATTAAACATCAGTAATATCAGGGAAACCCTGTTCAATGTTGGGGTCGTAGACACAATGTCAGCACTTATTGCAGGGTAGATAAAAGAGTGATACCTGTAACTCGGATGCACTCTGGGACACATCTAATGACTATACCTACTAGAGAAGATTTGGAGGATCATTACATCTAGATATCAGTTTATAGATCAGATATACTGGCCTTCTAAAATAATCTACAGTAATTTAGTGACCTTGCTAATGAGGTGGAAACCTCTCATAATTCTTTAACCGCTAAAGTGGAGATTCATCAAGGACTTTCATACACTCATAAACAGCAGATACGCGAAATGTTTAATATAATAGAAAAAGCAAAAAACATAGGATGTCGCAATAATGCTGCGTATCAGATGTTTGCCAGAATCTTGTAATGACAGGGTAGGGAGACAGACAGGTGAGCCCTAATCTACCCGCCACTCAGTCGCTGCCTACTTGCAACGACCCGTCCTAAGCGACGGGGTACAACTGGGCGACGGTCCCTACGCTCAGTAAGTGCAAGACTGACAAACAGACAAGGGTACACAGAAGCTAGGGAAATGGGGCAGCTGCCCACGGAGACACGGTGAGCAACAAGAGTAGTGAACGAGCCGAGTCAAACCAGGAGAGAGCTAAGTGCAAAACGCTGAGCAGGAGAGTGGTCAGAAAGCCAAGGTCAATAACAAGCAGAGGATGAGTAGTACAAGCAGCAGCAGCAGCAAGCCAGGAACCAAGCATAGAAGAATCACAGGCAAAGGAGGAACAGGAAAGGCAGGTATAAATAGACAGTGGGTGGGAGCTAGCTCCGTCTGCCCAGGCTGTGATAGGCTCTCCCACTCCTAAGCCTGCCATCCTGAGTGGTGGAAGATGGAGTCAGTCTCACAGACATAGGAGCAGGTGCAGACTGATTGCCCACGGGCGTCAACACAGAAGCTGTGTCTGGCAAATCCTTTACAGTACCCCCCTTTTATGAGGGGCCACCGGACACTTTCTAGGTGGACCTGGTTTTTTGGGGAAACAAAGGTGGAACCTCCTGAGCAATACCCCAGCGTGAACATCCCGTGCGGGTACCCAAGTCCTCTCCTCAGGCCCGTATTCTCTCCAATGGACCAGGTACTAGAGGGAGCCTTGGACAAACCTGCTGTCCACAATCTTGGCCACCTCGAATTCTACCCCCTCAGGGGTTAGAACAGGGACCGGAGGTTTCCTCGAGGGAGTCAAGGACGGGGAGCAGCGTTTAAGGAGGGAGGCATGAAAGACGTTGTGCACTCGAAATGACGGGGGCAAGTCCAGTTGGAAGGAGACATGGTTAAGGACTTCAATGACCTTGTACGGCCCTATAAACCGGGGAGCAAATATCTTGGACGGGACTTTAGGGCACAAATTTTTAGAAGATAGCCACACCAGATCCCCGACCACAAACTAGGGGATAGCAGAACGTCTTATATCTGCCTGAGTCTTTTGTATGCCCTGGGACGCCTCTATGTTCTTCTGAACCTAGGCCCAGACTGTGCACAGTTCCTGATGAACGACATCTACCTCGGGATTGTTGGAACTACCAGGTGAAACGGAGGAGAACCGTGGATTAAACCCAAAATTACAGAAAAAGGGGGAGACCCCTGACGAGTTACTGACCTGGTTATTAAGGGAAAATTCGGCGAGGGGAATGAATGAGACCCAATCATGTTGACAGTCAGAGATAAAACACCTTAAATATTGTTCTAGAGACTGATTAGTCCTCTCCGTTTGGCCATTAGTTTCAGGATGGAAAGCCGAGGAGAAGGACAGATCAATCTCCAACTTTTTACAGAAGGCTCTCCAAACAATGAAACAAATTGTACCCCTCTGTCAGAAACAATATTGACAGGAACCCCATGGAGACGCAGGATGTGTTTGACAAACAATGTAGCTAACGTCTTAGCATTGGGTAGTTTCTTGAGGGGCACAAAGTGGCACATCTTACTGAAGCGGTCTACTACAACCCACACCACCGACTTGCCTTGAGATGGAGGCAAATCGGTGATAAAATCCATGAAGATACGGGTCCAAGGTCTCTGGGGAATGGGCAAAGAACATAGTAAGCCCGCTGGTCGGGACCTGGGAGTCTTGGACCTAGCACAATCCTCACAAGCGGCGACGTAGGCCTTAACGTCTTTAGGCAACCCAGGCCACCAATAGTTTCTGGCAATGAGGTGTTTGGTACCCAGGACGCCTGGATGACCAGATAATGCGGAGTCATGGTTTTCCCTAAGTACCCTTAGCCGGAATTGCAGGGGAACAAACAGCTTGTCCTCAGGAAGGTTCCCGGGAGCTGAACCTTGATCAGCCGCGATTTCTGAGACTAAATCAGAATCAATAGAAGAAATGATTATACCAGGAGGCAGAATACAAGCAGGATCTTCCTCCGAAGGGGGGCTGCACATGAAGCTACGTGACAGTGCATCGGCCTTAATATTTTTAGACCCAGCCCTATAGGTAACCAAAAAGTTGAATCTGGTAAAAAATAGCGCCCATCGAGCTTGTCTCGGGTTTAGCCTCCGGGCAGATTCTAGGAAAACCAGATTCTTGTGGTCGGTAAGGACCATTACCTGGTGCCTAGCCCCCTCCAGGAAGTGGCGCCACTCTTCAAATGCCCAGATAAATCTTTCTGACAAAACACAGACCGCATCTTTGGGGTTGCGCATGAGCAGAGATGTCGGACGCGTGTCTCGGTCCCCTCTCGTCTGTACGCCCGCTATGCGCTTGCGCGGTCTCCATGGAGACGCGTCTTTGGAGACGCGCGTGCGCAGTTTGGGCGTGATGACCGGTGACCGAGGTCTCGTGATTTCCGACGTAATCTCGCACATGCGCCATGGACCACTGATTAGGGCTGACACCCGGAACTCCATTTCCTTCTCCTCTCTGCGACTCGGGACGTGGGACAATATAAAAAGGTGGACAGGATATAGCCTAGATCATACCCCCTGAGGAAGCTGATACAGCGAAACGCGCGTTGGGGTGGCTACCTTTTTGCACGTGGATCACGATCTTTACTTTTCCAACTATGGGTGAGTGTACTCTTCCTGGCTCTATCTGGTGATTTCAGATGAATAGCCTTGCATACTCTGCGTATCTTGCATACATATTGCAGCTATACTTGGACCAGATGGTACTCTCTCTTGCTCTCGGGGATCTCTGTATGGCACATTCTTTAAATACTAAGATCTGATGTTTTCCTCCCGAGCATTATTGATGCTGTTTAAATTGTAGGATGTGTATTTGAATAAGGGGTTTCCTTTTTTGGATCCCCCTCTTTTTGGAATGATATAGACACATTAATGTGAGATTCAAAGTTGATAGATAGCAGCTTTTTTTGTAATTATTTACTATTTACTATCATACTGCATATTTGTATGCTTCTTTGTTATTTATATCCAATTATGCTCATGTTCCCATGGTTATATACTACTTTTGAGTGACCCACATGCAACTTCTTCTTTTTAGAAACCTCGCCATGTTTTTTATCAATTGTTCGATATGTAAATTATATGTAATAAAATTTATCTTTTCTACTTTACATATAGCTTTAGGACTCTTTTTTCTCAATATATGCTATGCTATCAGCGAGTCTGCTATTCTGTGACATTTTGGGGGTGCCTTACACCAATGTTGGCTGCACCTAACCAGTTACCCGTCCCTGTGAGACATTTGTTTATAAAAGAATATAGTAAGCCCGCTGGTCGGGACCTGGGAGTCTTGGACCTAGCACAAACCTCACAAGCAGCGACGTAGGCCTTAACGTCTTTATGCAACCCAGGCCACCAGTAGTTTCTGGCAATGAGGTGCTTGGTACCCAGGATGCCTGCATGGCCAGATAGTGCAGAGTCATGATTTTCCCTAAGTACCCTTAGCCGGAGTTGCAGGGGAACAAACAGGTTGTTCTCAGGAAGGTTCTAGGGAGCTGAACCTTGATCAGCCGCAATTTCGGAGTCTAAATCAGAATCAATAGTGGAAATTATTATACCTGGAGGCAAAATACAAGCAGGAGCTTCCTCCGAAGGAGGGCTAGCCATGAAGCTACGCGATAGTGCGTCAGCCTTAATATTTTTAGACCCAGCCCTATAGGTGACCAAAAAGTTGAATCTGTAATGTCGGGGTAGGGAAACAGACAAGTGAGCCCTAATCTACCCGCCACTCAGTCCCTGCCTACTTGCAATGACCCTCCCTAGGCGACGGGGTACAACTGGGCGACAGTCCCTACACTCAATAGGTCCACGACAGACAAACAGACAAGGGTACAAAGAAGCCAGGGAAATGGGAAGTTGCCCACGGGAACACCGTGAGCAACAAGCGAGGTGAACGAGCCGAGTCAAACCAGGAGATGAGCGAGGTACAAAAACGCAGAGCAGAAGAGTGGTCAGAAAAGCCAAGGTCAATCACAAGCAGAGGATCAGTAGTACAAGAAGCTGCAGCAGGGCCAGGAAACCTACAGAGAAGAATCACAAGCAAGGAGGAACAGGAAAGGCAGGTAAAAATAGACAGAGGGCGGGAGCTAGCTCCGTCTGGCCAGGCTGTGATAGGCTCTCCCACTCCTAAGCCTGCCAGCCTGAGTGGTGGAAGATGGAGTCAGTCTCACAGACATAGAAGCAGGTGCAGACCGATTACCTATGTGCGTTGACACAGAAGATGTGCCTGGCAGATCCTTTAAAGTACCCCCCTTTTATGAGGGGCCACCGGACCCTTTCTAGGTGGACCTGGTTTATTGGGGAAACGAAGGTGGAACCTCCTGACCAATACCCCAGCGTGAACATCCCAGGCGGGTACCCAAGTCCTCTCCTCAGGCCCGTATCCTCTCCGATGGACCAGGTACTGGAGGGAGCCTTGGACCATCTTGCTGTCCACAATCTTGGCCACCTCGAATTCTACCCGCTCAGGGGTGAGAACAGGGACCGGAGGTTTCCTCGAGGGAGCCAAGGACGGGGAGCAGCGTTTAAGGAGAGAGGCATGAAACACGTCATGTACTCGAAAAGATGGGGGCAACTCCAGTCGGAAGGAGACAGGGTTAAGGACGTCAATGACCTTGTACGGCCCTATAAATCGCGGAGCAAACTTCTTGGACGGGACTTTAAGGCGCAAATTTTTTGACGATAGCCACACCAGATCCCCGACCATAAACAAGGGGTTAGCAGAACGTCTTCTATCAGCCTGAGTTTTTTGTATGCTCTGGGACGCCTCTAGGTTCTTCTGAACCTGGGCCCAGACTGTGCACCGTTCCCGATTCAGCGAGGGGAATGAATGAGACCCAATCATATTGACAGTCAGAGATAAAACACCTTAAATATTGTTCTAGAGACTGATTAGTCCTCTCCGTTTGGCCATTAGTTTCAGGATGGAAGGCAGAGGAGAAGGACAGATCAATCTCCAACTTTTTACAGAAGGCGCTCCAAAACAATGAAACAAATTGTACCCCTCTGTCAGAAACAATATTGACAGGGACTCTATGGAGACGAAGGATGTGTTTGACAAACAAGGTAGCTAACGTCTTAGCATTGGGTAGTTTCTTGAGGGGCACAAAGTGGCACATCTTACTGAAGCGGTCTACTACAACCCACACCACCAACTTGCCTTGAGATGGAGGTAAATCAGTGATAAAATCCATGGAGATATGGGTCCAAGGTCTCTGGAGAACGGGCAAAGAACATAGTAAGCCTGCTGGTCGGGACCTGGGAGTCTTGGACCTAGCACAAACTTCACAAGCAGCGATGTAGGCCTTAACGTCTTTGAGCAACCCAGGCCACTAATAGTTTCTGGCAATGAGGTGCTTGGTACCCAGGATGCCTGGATGGCCAGATAGTGCAGAGTCATGATTTTCCCTAAGTACCCTTAGCCGGAATTGAAGGGGAACAAACAGCTTGTTCTCAGGAAGGTTCCCGGGAGCTGAACCTTGATCAGCCGCAATTTCAGAGACTAAATCAGAATCAGTAGAGGAAATTATTATGATTACCTGGAGGCAAAACACAAGCAGGATCTTCCTCCGAAGGAGGGCTGGCCATGAAGCTACACGACAGTGCATCAGCCTTAATATTTTTAGACCCAGCCCTATAGGTGACCAAAAAGTTGAATCTGGTGAAAAATAACGCCCATCGAGCTTGTCTCGTGTTTAGCTTCCGGGCAGATTCTAGGAAAACCAGATTCTTGTGGTCGGTAAGGACCGTTACCTGGTGCCTAGCCCCCTCCAGGAAGTGGCACCACTCTTCAAATGCCCATTTAATGGCTAAGAGTTCGCGATTGCCAATATCATAGTTACTCTCAGTGGGCGAAAACTTCCTGGAGAAGTAGGCACAGGGGCGGAGATGGGTGAGGGACCTGGTACCCTGGGACAAGACAGCCCCCGCGTCAACCTCGGACGCGTCAACCTCCACGATAAATGGCTCCATTTGGTTGGGCTGAACCAGCACTGGGGCCGAGATAAAGCTCTTCTTAAGGACCTCAAAAGCCTGGACAGCCTCAGGAGGCCAGTAGAGGAGATCAGCACCTTTGCGAGTGAGATCCGTAAGAGGTTAAGCGATGAAACGAGAAGTTAGCAATAAATCTCCTGAAATAGTTAGCGAACCCCAGTAAGCACTGTAACGCCTTCAGTGAGGCAGGTTTGACCCATTCCGCCACAGCCTGGACCTTGGCGGGGTCCATGCGGAATTCATGACGAGTGAGGATTTGACTCAAAAACGGTATCTCCTGCACCCCAAATACACATTTTTCGGTCTTAGCAAACAGTTTGTTTTCCCGAAGGGCCTGAAGCACCTTCCTGACATGCTCAATGTGGGAGGACCAGTCCTTGGAAAACACAAGTATGTCATCAGGGTACACTACAAGAAATACCCCCAGGTAGTCTCTTAAAACCTCATTTATGAAATTCTGGAAGACCGCGGGAGCATTACACAACCCAAAGGGCATAACAAGGTATTCTAAATGACCTTCGGGCGTGTTAAACGCAGTCTTCTACTCATCCCCCTCTTTGATGCGGATAAGGTTATAAGCCCCCCGTAGATCAAACTTAGAGAACCATTGGGCCCCCTGAACCTGATTGAAGAGATCAGGAATCAAAGGAAGGATGTGACCATTAAACCAGCTGATAAGGGGGTTAATGTTGTATTATGGCCGGCACAGATGTATGAATGTGAGGCCTTTCGCCAACTCAATATGAGCCACTGTTATCGTAGATTACCATCTGATCCGACGTTAGCTTTTAAAGGGGAGTTAGACACGTTGTTACAAAGGGGCGTGGATGCACATATTATCAACTCTAAATTGAGGGAGGGTCTATCTGTTGATTTCCCTATAAAACCCACGTTCTATCTATTGCCAAAAGTGCATAAAAATGCCACAAACCCCCCCCCCCCCCCCCCGGTTGTCCAATAGTATCGGGGATTGGAGGTTTATGTGAGAACATCTGTAGATTTGTGGATTTTTATCTGCAGAAATGTGTAGAAACCTTGCCGTCATATATTAGGGATACCACAGACATGTTACAACATCTTGATGGATTACATCTTGAGGATGAAATGTTTCTGGTTACATGTGACGTGGAGTCCCTGTATACGTCTATATGCCACGACCATGGGATACGAGCATCAAGATATTTCTTACAGATCACTAATCATGACCCGGAACTTATTGAATACTTATTGTGTCTTCTTACTTTTGCATTGACGCATAATTTTTTCGTACAGCTCCAGGGTACAGCAATGGGGGCGACTTGTGCGCCCTCATATGCTAACCTTTTTTAGGGGCTGTGGGAGAGGGACACTGTCCAGTACATTCCGGGCCATGATTCAATTGTCCTATGGTCGAGGTATATAGACGATATCCTATTCATTTGGCAGGGCTCCACGTCTGACCTCGATTCTTTCCTTACCTCCCTTAATTCAAAAAACATTAATGTGAAGCTTATGTGGCATTATAGCCAGACTCGTGTTGATTTCTTGGATATCTGCATTACCAAAGATGATAGTAGTTTTATTTCAACCGACATCTATAGGAAAAAAACCTCCACTAATGCCCTCCTCCATGCTACATCCGCTCATTATCCGAAGGTTACTACGTCTATACCGGTGGGTCAATTTTTAAGGGCTCGGCGTATCTGCTCCAATGACAGCAACTTTGAGCGCCAAGCACTGGATCTGACAACAAGGTTCAAAAATCGTGGCTACAGCCAAAGGGTTATCAAAAGAGGTTATCTTAGAGCTAAGAATTCAACTCGCGATGGACTTCTGGTAAGTAGACCGAACAAAAAGAACAGTATTGATCAGAAGGTTAGATTCATTACCACTTTTAATCCCTACTGGACAAGAATTTGTGATATTTTACAGACACATTGGAGTGTTCTTCTCACCGATCGTGACTTGGCAGGGATCTTACCCAGTTACCCCTCTATTACCTGGAGGCGATCCAAAAACTTGAGGGATCTTCTTACAGCTAGCCACTACATTCCTAGTGCTCCCCTTAATCCGTTTGGTAGTAGGGGACCTCCTTGGGGTTCATATAATTGTGGCAATTGTGCTGCATGTAAATATATCCCACGTGTTCTCAACTTCTACAGCTCTGACAGAGGCAAAGACTATAAAATTGTTTACAATATCACATGCAACACAGCATCTGTGGTATATTTTGCCACTTGCCCCTGTGACCTCATTTATATTGGCATGACCAGCAGGCATTTGAAGGTACGGGTGTTGGAACATGTCAGTAAAATTAAGTCTGCTTCTAGTGCTATAGATTTGTAAAAACTTCAGCCAGTTGCTCGCCATTTTCGTGAGTTCCATTCTTGTAATCCAAAGGGTTTCATGGTACGTGGAATAGACAGAGTTTCTTTGGGTTGTAGAGGCAGTGACGTTCGTTTGGCGTTATTGAGGAAAGAAATGAAATGGATTACCCTACTTAATACTGTGTCGCCATTTGGCCTCCATGAGGCCACCAGTTTTAGGCCCTTCTTGTAACTTTGCGTGAATTTTATCTCCTCTAGGGTTTTCTTCTTGTTTTTAATATTTATTTTTTGTATTTCAGTGTGTTCTTTGCAGTGAGTGGATATATTCCCCCTATATATTGGAGAAGACTGGTTGTATTTGAATTCAGGATTGGAGAAGATAATAATGTGTAATAATGTTTATTATGAATTCTATATATTTGGCTCTATATTTGTCTGTATATTTATCATTATTATCTGTACTGTGGAGTCTTATACGTTTATTACCATATTTTAAATGTATGTATTTGACTCTGTATATTGTATATTGTATCATCCAGTTTTTGTTTTTCTATTTGCGAGACTGTATGTGATTTCATATGAATTTATGTATGTATTGTATGATGCTTTTTATATATATATGTGTATATATTTATGCTCTTCATGTGAGGTGTTTATATATATATATATTTATATATATATATATATGTGTATATATTTATACTCTTCATGTAATATATTTTTATATATATATATCTATTTTCATATTTTAACTTATTTTCTATGGTTCATATATCATAACAGTATTTCACTTTTTTCACTTTAATATATATTCATATATTTATATTCACACTTTTATTATTATTATTATTATTTTTTATACTTACTTAGTTCATTGCACTTTATTATCTTCATTACCATCTTTTTGGTGTATGTCTTCTTTCTCATCTTTGCACGTTTTTTATTTTCATTTATTATTCACTATCTATCACTCTCATCACCATTATTTTTGGTGTATGTCTTCTTTCTCATTTTTGCACGTTTTTATTAACGTTTAATAAACCATTAATAATTGTTAATTATTGCTGTATATTCTCGACACTATATTTTTTAATATATGCATCTACTACTGACATTTGTATATTTTTATTTTTTATTTTTTTATATCTACTATACTTGTCTCGCTTACATATAACTATTGCTAGCCGGTCCCTTTGCTGCAGGTATTCCACATGACTTTATTTGTCAATTTCTTATTCTTTATTTTGTCCTTGCTATTCTGCGTTGTCTCTCCTGCGGTGTCTGCACAGACGCTCGATCGCACGCCTGTGGTGGGGCAGGCATTCGGGAGTGCCACTCAGCGTCTAGGGTTGCCATGGTGATGATTCATCACGTGGCGCCTGTCACATGACGCGCGGCGCGTACCGTGATGCGTGCGCCGCCCGGTGGGCGTGTCGAGCGCCGATTTTCATTCGCCGCAGGTGAGCCTAACTTTGTCTATTTATTATTTAAACCCTTAGAGTTTTAATGTATGTAGCCTCCTGACGAAGCCGGTCACAGGGCGAAACGCGCGTCGAGGCGTTTATTCAGCCATTCATCTCCTTTGACCTTCTGCGCTCTGCATCATGTCCCAGGGTATGTGCTAGCTGTTGTTTTGATTGTGTCTTAGTCAGTGTTTTATTCATATTCTGGCAATCTTTTGGAAACTATTTGAGTTTTCTTGACACTTCATTCCTTCGTGCATTAGATATATCTTGCAGGTTATAGTGGGCATGGATATTATCCATTGTCTACTTTTGTGTATCGCTATCATCAGTTGGTAGTAATATACCTTGTGTGGACTTTGCTATCTATATTAATAGGTGCTCTATTATACTATATGCACTATTGGAGCGTGGTCTGGTCAAAGTTTTGGATGATTAACTCTGCTGTCATGGTCTATTCCATCTGACCCTGCTGTTTGTATTTCTGTGTATGACGTATCCCATTCTCTTTTCATTATATGTTATTGTCGATTATATTCAATAAAGTATTTTGTTTGCATCTTTGTATATTATTTGAGTTTACTATCTTTCTTAGGGCTATGTCCCTTTATGGTTCAATTTTAGGTTATCAAAGGAAGGGGATACTAGTTCCTTACAGTGACCTTATTCAAGTTTCGGTAGTCAATGCATGGCCTAAGACCACCATCCTTCTTCCCTACGAAGAAGAAGCCAGCACCTACTGGAGAAGTAGAGGGGAGAATGCAACCCTTGGCCAGGCATTCCTGGATATACTCTCTCTTTGCTCTTTCTGAGCTTGGTGGTTTAAGTGGCTTGTGAACTAAGTGGAGTTCTAAAACCGGATTGTGTTGCTGTACTTCTGTATTGTGTTGCTGTATTGTGTTGCTGTATTTCTGTGTTTGTGAACCTGTTTTGATTGCTAGCAAATAGAAGATAGCAAAAACGAAGCGATATGAAGGTGACTGTAAATGAGACATTAGAGGGTGAAGACTGTGAGGAGGTTGAAACCTTGTGGGTGGAATTACAAAGGGAAGTAAACACTGAAAAAACACTTTTGGTGTAATCTATAGACCCCCCAATATAACTGAAGAGATAGAAGGTCAAATATATAAACAGATGGAGCGGGCTGCACAGGCGGGTACTGTAGTGATAATGGGAGATTTTAATTTCCGGGATATTAATTGGTGTCATGGTTCGGCTTCAACTGCAAAGGGGAGACATTTCCTCAACCTGTTGCAGGAAATTTTTATGGGCCAGTTTGTGGAAGACCCGACTAGAGGTGAAGCTCTGTTGGATCTGGTCATTTCTAATAATGCAGAGCTTGTTGGGAATGTCAATGTTCGTGAAAACCTCGGTAACAGTGATCATAATATAGTTATATTTTACCTATACTGTAAGAAACAAACGCAGGCTGGGAGGGCAAAAACATTTAATTTTAAGAAAGCCAATTTCCCCAGGATGAGGGCGGCAATTCAGGATATAGACTGGGAAGAACTAATGTCAAATAATGGGACAAATGATAAATGGGAGATTTTCAAATCTACCTTGGGTAATTATAGTGCAAAATGTATTCCTACAGGTAACAAGTATAAACGACTAAAATTAAACCCCACATGGCTTACACCTTCTGTGAAAGGGGCAATACATGACAAAAAAAGGGCATTTAAAAAATACAAATCTGAGGGTACATCTGCAGCCTTTGTAAAATATAAAGAGCTTAATAAAATGTGTAAAAATGTAATAAAATCAGCAAAAATACAAAATGAAAGGCAGGTGGCCAAGGATAGTAAAACAAATCCTAAAAAATTCTTCAAGCATATAAATGCAAAAAAGCCAAGGTCTGAACATGTAGGACCCCTAGATAATGGTAATGGGGAGTTGGTCACAGGGGATCAAGAGAAGGCAGAGTTACTAAATGGGTTCTTCCGCTCTGTATATACAACAGAAGAAGGAGCAGCTGATGTAGCCGGTGCCAGTGCAGTTAATATATCAGTTGATATACTGAATTGGATGAATGTAGATATGGTCCAAGCTAAATTAAATAAAATAAATGTACACAAGGCCCCGGGACCAGATGGGTTACACCCTAGAGTTCTTAAAGAGCTTAGTTCAGTTATTTCTGTCCCCCTCTTCATAATATTTAGAGAGTCTCTCATGAGTGGTATAGTGCCAAGGGACTGGCGCAGGGCAAATGTGGTGCCTATTTTCAAAAAGGGCACTAGGTCTTCGCCGGGTAATTATAGACCAGTAAGCTTAACATCAATTGTGGGGAAAATGTTTGAGGGGCTATTGAGGGACTATATACAGAATTATGTGACAATAAATAGTATTATAAGTGACAGCCAGCATGGTTTTACAAAGGACAGAAGCTGTCAAACCAACCTGATTTGTTTTTATGAAGAGGTAAGCAGAAGCCTAGACAGAGGGGCCGCTGTGGATATAGTGTTTTTGGACTTTGCAAAGGCATTTGACACTGTCCCTCATAGACATCTAATGGGTAAATTAAGGACTATAGGTTTAGAAAGTATAGTTTGTAATTGGATTGAGAATTGGCTCAAGGACCGTATCCAGAGAGTTGTGGTCAATGATTCCTACTCTGAATGGTCCCCAGTTATAAGTGGTGTACCCCAGGGTTCAGTGCTGGGACCACTATTATTCAACTTATTTATTAATGATATAGAGGATGGGATTAATAGCACTATTTCTATTTTTGCAGATGACACCAAGCTATGCAATATAGTTCAGACTATGGAAGATGTTTGTGAATTGCAGGCAGATTTAAACAAACTAAGTGTTTGGGCGTCCACTTGGCAAATGAAGTTTAATGTAGATAAATGTAAAGTTATGCATCTGGGTACGAAAAACCTGCAAGCATCATATGTCCTAGGGGGAGCTACACTGGGGGAGTCAATTGTTGAGAAGGATCTGGGTGTACTTGTAAATCATAAACTAAATTTCAGCATGCAGTGTCAATCAGCTGCTTCAAAGGCCAGCAAAATATTGTCGTGTATCAAAAGAGGCATGGACTCGCGGGACAGGGAGGTAATATTACCACTTTACAAAGCATTAGTGAGGCCTCATCTAGAATATGCAGTCCAGTTCTGGGCTCCAGTTCATAGAAAGGATGCCCTGGAGTTGGAAAAAATACAAAGAAGAGCAACGAAGCTAATAAGGGGCATGGAGAATCTAAGTTATGAGGAAAGATTAAAAGAACTAAACCTATTTAGCCTTGAGAAAAGACGACTAAGGGGGGACATGATTAACTTATATAAATATATGAATGGCGCATACAAAAAATATGGTGAAATCCTGTTCCATGTAAAACCCCCTCAAAAAACAAGGGGGCACTCCCTCCGTCTGGAGAAAAAAAGGTTCAACCTGCAGAGGCGACAAGCCTTCTTTACTGTGAGAACTGTGAATCTATGGAATAGCCTACCGCAGGAGCTGGTCGCAGCAGGGACAGTAGATGGCTTTAAAAAAGGCTTAGATAATTTCCTAGAACAAAAAAATATTAACTGCTATGTGTAGAAATTTTTTTACTTCCCCTTTCCTATCCCACTTCCCCTTTCCCATCCCTTGGTTGAACTTGATGGACATGTGTCTTTTTTCAACCGTACAAACTATGTAACTATGGCTTCACATTCAGGACAAGAGAGATTAAATATCCTACCCTTAGGTAGAGTGTTCACCTTCTCAGGGAGAGAAATAGAATTAACAGAAAAACATGATGTCATGCATTTATTACCCCATTTGGTAAGATCCCCAGTATTCCAGTTAAACGTGGGATTATGCAACTTCAACCAGGGAAGGCCTAAAACCAAATCAGACGATAATCCCTGCATCACCAGTACAGAGCACTGCTCCAAATGCATGGAGCCAACAAGGAGTTCAAAAACAGGGGTATGCTGTGTAAAATAACCATTAGCAAGAGGAGTGGAGTCGATACCCACTACCGGGACAGGTTTAGGCAAATCAATCAATGGCATAGCTAGAGACATAGCAAATTCCACAGACATAATATTAGCAGAAGACCCTGAATCCACGAAGGCACTGCCGGTAGCATCAGGAATTTCAGGGCCCCCTACAGCTAAATTTTCTGGGCCCCCCTACCGTGGCACCGCCTGTTAACGGTACTCCATCCAGCACTATATCATGCTACATGACAGGAGGCCGGGCTGCGCTAAGAATAGAGGATCACGTCACCAGGACTACGGCCGGGGTAAGTCTAAACTTTATCAATTTAAAAAAGTACCTTTTTTTTTCTTCTCATGTGTGATTTTTGCGGCAGAACCGCAGCATTTCCGCAACAGAGGAGCAGCGATTCCACGGAATAAATTGACACGCTGCGGCTTAAAAAGCCACACTGCAGGTCCATAATTTTTTTCAGCGTGTGGATGAGATTTGTTCAAATCTCATCCACTCGGCTGCGACTTTAATAAGCTGCGGATTTTCCACAATAAAATGTGTTGCATAAAATCTGCAGTGTTCATGCCTAGTGTGTTCCTACCCTAAGGCCGGATTTACACGAGCGTGTGCTTTTTGCGCGAGCAAAAAACGTGGCATTTTGCACATGCAAAAGGTCCATAACTGCTCCGTGTGGCAGCAGCGTATGATGCGTGGCTGCATGATTTTCGCGCAGCCGCCATCATTATGACACTCTGTTTCTATATTTGTAGCACGTGGTGCTTTTCTGTTTTCATTCATCGTTTTTACTGCTGCGGAAGTGCTGGGCGTAATTTTCACGCACCCATTGACTTCAATGGGTGCGTGATGCGCCAACAATGCACAAATATCGGACATGTCGTGAGTTTTACGCAGCGGACACACGCTGCATGAAAATCCCTGACAATCTGAACGGCCCCATAGAGTAACATAGGTCCGTGCGAGGCGCGTGAAAATCACGCACGTTGCACGGATGTATTACACGTTCGTCTGAATAAGCCCTGAATAAGTTTTTGGGCCTTGATATTGACTCGGACACTGCGTCAGAATCAAACAACTTCCAAAACCGCCTCCCATTGATCGAAGTCAATGGGAGCCAGTCGCGGAAAAAAGAAAAAACAGCACGTCCTTTCTTGCCGCGGTTCCGCCTCTGACCTCCCATCGAAATCAATGGGAGGCAGAAAATGCATTTTTTGCTGCGTTTTTTTGCCTGCTGTCCTCAATCGCCGCGGGCAAAAAACGCAGCAAAAAAACGCGGCAAGATAGTGTGGGCAGGTCAAAATCTGCCTCAAAATTCTTTAAGGAATTTTGAGGCAGATTTTTTTTCTGCCTGCAAAATACTTTGTGTGAAGAGGGCCATACATAAACAGCACTTTGACACACTTTACTCACCGTGTCAGAAGAGCTGCTGCTCCCACTCCAGTCCTCTTCAGGCGATGTCTTCCAGGCGAGGTCTTCGGTCCAGACGTCCAGTCCTTCACCTCCAGCCATGCTCCTGGTAAGTTGGGTCCATGTGTGTTCGCGGTTGCGCGTGCTTCGTTCGCGGGTGCGCGCGCGGCCGATCGCGGGTGCGCGCGTGCTGTCGAGGCTGCGAGCGTGCGTGCTGTTGCTTCTGCGAGCGCCCGTGCTGTCGCGGTTGCACGCTATTGCCGGATGCGCGCGCGGGCGGTCGCGTGTTTGCGGGTGCGCGTGATCGGTCGGCGGTGTTTGACGGCCCCATGAGAGGGGGGGCCCTGCAGCTCACGACATTCATTTGGTGAAAAAAACGGGCCCCTTTGCAGGGGCCCTTTTTTTTCTACCAAAGGCAAGTCGCAGCAGTGGCCGGGCCCCCCTTTCAATTAGGTTTGGCCGGGCCCCTCACACCAGTACCCCTAATACCCCCCTGATGGCGGCCCTGCGGTAGCAGACCTACCACCAAAAGAGACCTGAAAGGGAAGCAAGATTTTATTAGGTTTCATCTTTACGGGAAATACCTGTGCGCCCAAGTGACCTCCCCGATGATCACTTAGGCGCGGAAGTTTTGCGGCTGCTTATTCTTATGCCTAGGACAGTTGTTCACTTGATGCTTGTCATCCCCACAGTAGAAGCAGAGACCATTCTTCCTGCGGAACTCTCTACGTTGTTGGGGGGACACGGAGGCCCCGAGTTGCATAGGTACATCCGAGTCTTCCGTGGAAGAACGAAGCAACGGATCCTCGGGAGGCATCATGGGGGAGTCAGAGGAGAAGGCACAAAAACGTTCAAGTCGTCGTTCCCTGAGATGTCGGTCAAGTCGTACCACTAAAGCCATAACCTGATCTAGGGAGTCAGCAGAGGGATAGCTAACTAGCAGGTCTTTCAGGGCGTTCGACAGACCTAATCTAAACTGGCATCTCAAGGCAGGGTCATTCCACCTAGAAGCTACACACCACTTCCTAAAGTCAGAACAATACTCCTCTACAGGTCTCTTACCCTGACGTAAGGTCACCAGCTGACTCTCGGCAAAGGCAGTCTTGTCAGTCCCGTCATAAATGAGCCCAAGAGCAGAAAAGGAAAGATCAACGGAGGAAAGTTCAGGGGCGTCAGGAGCCAAGGAGAAGGCCCATTCTTGGGGCCCGTCCTGGAGCCGGGACATAATTATACCCACCCGCTGGCTCTCAGAACCTGAGGAGTGGGGCTTTAATAATAGAGCCTACAACTCTCCCAAAAGGAGAAAAAAGTCTTCCGGTTCCCTGAGAACCGGTCAGGCAACTTGAGGTGGGGTTCAAGAGGTGAGGTGGGGGACACTACCAGGGAAGCATCACGCAGGTTGTCCCTCTGAGCCAGGGCCTGGACCTGTAGGGAGAGGCCCTGCATCTGCTGAGCCAGGGTCTCAAGGGGGTCCATAGTAGTGTCAGGGACCAGGGTAGACTAGGTATATGGGCCTGTGATTATGTAATGACAGGGTAGGGAGACAGACAGGTGAGCCCTAATCTACCCACCACTCAGTCCCTGCCTACTTGCAGCGACCCGTCCTAAGCAACGGGGTACAACTGGGCGACGGTCCCTACGCTCAGTAAGTGCAAGACTGACAAACAGACAAGGGTACACAGAAGCTAGGGAAACGGGGCAGCTGCCCACGGAGACACCGTGAGCAACAAGAGTAGTGAACGAGCCGAGTCAAACCAGGAGAGAACGAAGTACAAAACGCTGAGCAGGAGAGTGGTCAGAAAGCCAAGGTCAATAACAAGCAGAGGGTGAGTAGTACAAGCAGCAGCAGCAAGCCAGGAAACAAGCATAGAAGAATCACAGGCAAAGGAGGAACAGGAAAGGCAGGTATAAATAGACAGTGGGCGGGAGCTAGCTGCCATCCTGAGTGGTGGAAGATTGAGTCAATCTCACATACATAGGAGCAGGTGCAGACTGATTGCCCACGTGCGTCGATTCAGAAGCTGTGTCTGGCAAATCCTTTACAAATCTATAGAGCTTCAACAACTGCCTAAAGTATTATCATCTATCCCCAATATAGTACTGGAGGTGCCCCTTGAAACAACCTTTTAATTGAAACAGGCCTATAGAGCTCTCCGTTCGAAATCCCAAGACCTGGACAGACCTTGTCATGTGATCTGAAGGATCCATAGATATTAACTATACCAGGATACATCGCCTCAAATACTTCCAGACCTATCTAGGGTTGCTCTGCCATAAAGAAGAGCATTAAGATCAATTCTAGAAGTGTTGTGACAAAAAAAAAATATACAATATACATTGTTTTTTTTATTTAAACTACAGGGAAACCATGAAGGACAAATCCATATGCTTTGTTTCCCTGAGGAAACCTTGACTTTTATGTCTGCTTTATGGCTAGAGCCTGTATCAATAACGGAGTGGCCAGAAATCCCGAACCTGTCACTAAATGGTATAGTGAGACAACCATGTATATTAAAAGATTATAGGGAACCTACTCCTATGCCATCCGATCAACCTTAGTTAAACTGAAATATTGGGACAGAAATCATTAGAGCCTTTAACCTCTTAATACCGAAGGTATTTTAAACCTTAATGACTGAGCAATTTATTATTCCATCGACTTAGCTGTATAAGGACTTTTTTTTTTCGGGACCAGTTGTATTTTATAATGGCATCAATTACAAATAATTTATTGATTAACTTTTTTTTAGTGGGGTACTGGAAAAAAACCCAGAAATTTAGCCATTTTTTTTTTGCGCCTTAATTTTACGTTGTTTATTGTGTGGTATAAGTAACATAATGACTTTATTCAGCGGGTCATTATGATTGTGGCGATACCCAATTGTATCGTTTTTTTATGTTTTCCTACTTTTACACAGTAAAAACTCATTTTTTCAAAATTATTTGTTTTTGTGTCGCCATATTTTTTTGACCGATGCAGCTGTATGAGGGCTTTTTTTTTGAGGGACGACTTCTAGCTTTTATTGGTACCATTTTGCAGGGCCGCCATCAGGAATTTCAGGGCCCCCTACAGCTAAATTTTCTGGGCCCCCCTACCGTGGCACCGCCTGTTAACGGTACTCCGTCCAGCACTATATCATGGTACCCAGGGCCGCCATCAGGGGGGGTATTATATTTTTATAAAAAAGTTTAGACTTGCCCCGGCCGTAGTCCTAGTGACGCGATCCTCTATTCTTAGTGCAGCCCAGCCTCCTGTCATGACGTTTCATCCCATGTGACTGCTGCAGCGGTCACATGGTCTACAGCGTCATCCCAGGAGGTGGGGCTACGTTCAGAAGAGAGAGATGCGTCACCTAAACTACGGCCGGTGCAAGTCTAAACTTTTTTTTCCCTGCAGGATTCCCGCAGCGGACATGCCTCACGAAACCTGCGCCACTATTTGGTGCGGTTTTGCTGGCGGAATTCCCTGCGGCTACCGGGGGCGGATAAGCTGTGTAGTTTTACTCAGCATATCCGCCTAGTGTGTCCCTTATGGTGTCGCTCCTGGAGCTGCTGCCGGTCTCTAAATAGGCAGTTGGTCCAGTAGAATTTTGAATTTTTTTTTTTTGTGAACCAGCTTAAAAAAATACAAAACTTTTGTGTTAGGGCCTGTTCACATCACCGTTCGCTTCCGTTCGTCTGAGGTTTCCGTCGGGTGAACCCCGCAACGGAAAGTGAAAGTGACAGCACAGCTTCCGTTTCCGTCACCATTAGCGCAGTCGACTACGCTATTGATTCCGTCCGAAAACCTGCCGGAATGGTGACGAACGGAAACCATTAGCGATGTTTCCGTCACCATTGAGATCAATGGTGACTGAAACGGAAGCTGTGCTGTCACTTTCACTTTCCGTTGCGGGGTTCACTCGACGGAAACCTCAGACGGAACCCCGGAGCGGAAGCGAACGGTGATGTGAACAGGCCCTAACACAAAAGTTTTGTCTTTTTTTTAAGCTGGTTCACAAAAAAAAATAATTCCAAATTCTACTGGACCAATTGCCTATTTAGAGACCGGCAGCAGCTCCAGGAGCGACATCATAAGGGACACACTAGGCGGATATGCTGAGTAAAACGACACAGTTTATCCGCTCCGGTAGCCGCAGGGAATTCTGCCAGCAAAACCGCACCAAATAGTGCCGCAGGTTTCGTGAGGCATGTCCGCTGCGGGAATCCTGCAGGGAAAAAAAAGTTTAGACTTGCCCAGCCGTAGTTTAGATGACGTGTCTCTCTCTTCTGAACGTAGCCCCGCCTCCTGGGATGATGCTGTAGACCATGTGACCGCTACAGCAGTCACATGGGATGAAACGTCATGACAGGAGGCCGGGCTGCGCTAAGAATAGAGGATCGCGTCACCAGGACTACGGCCGGGGCAAGTCTAAACTTTTTTATAAATGTAAAAAAGTACCTTTTTTTTTTCTCATGTGTGATTTTTGCGGCAGAACCGCAGCATTTCCGCAACAGAGGAGCAGCGATCCCACAGAATACATTGACACGCTGCGGCTTAAAAAGCCACACTGCGGGTCCATTTTTTTTGCAGCGTGTAGATGAGATTTGTTCAAACCTCATCCACTCTGCTGGGACTGTAATACGCTGCGGATTTTCCACAATAAAATATGTTGCATAAAATCCGCAGTGTTCATGCCTAGCGTGTTCCTACCCTAAGGCCGGATTCACACAAGCGTGTGCTTTTTGTGTGCGCAAAAACGTGGCGTTTAGCGCATGCAAAAGGTCCATAACAGCTCCGTGTGTCAGCAGCGTATGATGCGCGGCTGCGTGATTTTCGCGCAGCCACCATCATTATGACACTCTGTTTGTATGTTTGTAGCACGTGGTGCTTTTCTGTTTTCATTCATAGTCTATACTGCTGCGGAAGTGCTGGGCGTGATTTTCACGCACCCATTGACTTCAATGGGTGCGTGATGCGCCAACAATGCACAAATATCGGACATGTCGTGAGTTTTACGCAGCGGACACACGGACACACGCTGCGTGAAAATCACTGACAGTCTGCACGACCCCATAGAGTAACATAAGTCCGTGCGAGGCACGTGAAAATAACGCACGTTGCACGGACGTATTACACGATCGTCTGAATAAGCCCTAACAATAAGGCCCAGTTCACAGAGTTTTTGGCCTTGATATTGACTCGGACACTGCGTCAGAATCAGCACCAAACAACTTCCAAAACCGCCTCCCATTGATTTAATCTGAAATCAATGGGAGCCAGTTGCGGAAAAAAGGAAAAGCAGCACGTCCTTTCTTGCCGCGGTTCCGCCTCTGACCTCCCATCGAAATCAATGGGAGGCAGAAAATGCATTTTTTGCTGCGTCTTTTGTCTGCTGTCCTCAATCGCAGCGGGCAAAAAACGCAGCAAAAAACGCGGCAAGATAGTGTGGGCAGGTCAAAATCTGCCTCAAAATTCTTTAAGGAATTTTGAGGCAGATTTTTTCGGCCTGCAAAATACTCTGTGTGAACAGGGCCATACATAAACAGCACTTTGAGACACTATACTCATCGTGTCAGAAGAACTGCTCCCACTCCAGTCCTCTTCAGGCAATGTCTTCGGTCCAGATGTCGTCCTTCACCTCCAGGCTCCATAAAATGGCGGGGATCGTAGCTCTGCCGCCGTGCAACAACTAGACTCCTTTTGAAGGTAGAATGAACAGAAAACAGCAATTCCGGCGTTGTTTACTTTTTTATTTTTTACGGCGTTCACCGTACGGGGTAGATAATCTAACCCTTTTAAAGTTGGGTTTGTTACGGACGCGGTGATACCAAATATGTGTATATTTTTTCATAATAAAGTATCTTGTAAGTGAAAACATGTTTTTTTTTTTTGTTTTTTTTTTACTTGGGATATTTATTTATTTATTTCAAACTTTATTGAACTTTTTTTTTAGTCCAACTAGGGGACTTTACTGTACGATCTTTTGATCGCTTTTATAATACACTTCATTACTTCTACCTTTGTTAGGCCCCCAGACTGCCATAGAAACTATTGGCAACCCGCGATACACGCGGGGCTGCCAGTGGGATGAGAGAGGGAGCCCCCTCACTCTAAAATTACTCAGATGCGACACTCGCTATTGAGCGCAGCACCTGAGGGGTTAAATATGATCGGCGACAACTGCTAGTGGTCTCCGATCATTACCCTGAAGCCCGAGGCTGTTAGCAACAGCACGAGCTTCAGTAGATCCCTGCACGATGCGAGAAAAGTTCTTCTGAAGTGCTGACGTGAAAAGGCGGCGCTTCAGAAGAACTACCCCAAACAGCCGATGTAAAAACACTATACGCCGGTCGTTAAGGGGTTAAAGATACAACATCCATTTCTGTACTCTGATACTGATCATATTTGATGTTTAATGAGCTTCCGACTTGGAGGCTACTATAAATATAAGGTGCCTATCTGCACAAGAGCACAGACAAAACATAGCTCTAGGCCAGACAAATACCATCATATGAGATTAGTTGGAACACTTTAATTCTGTTGTCAAGGAAAATATATTATTAAATGCTCTTTTAAATTTACAGTTAGATAGCTCATAAATAGCTGCACTGCTAGAAGAGAATGGATCAGTTCTATTCTTCGTTTCTCCCTTGTATATATTAAGCATTAAACAGTATATGCTGAATGGTTATTTTTTCATAAGTGATAATAACAGAAGTTTAGAACAAATGTATGTATCCTATTACAGTAAATCCATATATTTTCTATTGTATGTTTTGCCTCTATTTTTTGCCTCCTAAATCTACCCCGTTTACCGTGTGGTATAAATAGCACAATAACTTTATTCAACTGGTTGTTACAATTGCAGTAATATCAAATTTGTATAGATTTTGTATGTTTTACTACTTTTACACTTTTTACACTTTTACTTATTTGTTTTTGTGTCTCCATATTTGAAGAGCCATAACTTTTTTTTTGTTTTACCGATGCAGTTGTATTAGTGCTTTTGTTTTGCAGGACGACTTGTAGTATTTATTGTTACCATTTTGGAGTAGATGCAACTTTTTGATCACTTTTTAGCACATTTTTTTTAAGTCAGGATTCACAGAAAACAGCAATTTTTTCATTGTTTTTTATTTTATTTTTTATGGCGTTCACCATGCGGGTTAAATAATGTAATAACTTTATAGTCGGGGTCATTACGGATGCGGCGACCAAATATGTGTAACTTTTTTGCTTTATTTTGTTTTTTTAATAGTAAAGCATTTTGTAAGGGGAAAAAGTGGGTCTTTCAATTTTTTTCACATTTTTTTTATTAACTTTATTAAACTTTATTTTTACTTTTTTACTAGTCCGACTAGGGGACTTTAATATGCGATCATCTGATCGCTTTTATAATACACTGCAATACTTCTGTATTGCAGTGTATTACTAGCTTTAAACGGACAGGAATCTGATAGGGCATGCCTCTAGCATGACCTAGCAGGCATTTACTACAGGCAGACCTGGGGGCATTTATTAGGCCCCCGCTGCCATCGGAGACAAAGACACTCAGTGATCTTATCGCCGGGTGTCAGTGGGATGACAAAACTACTCAGTTGCGGCGCTCGCGATTGAGCGCCGCATCTGAGGGGTTAAACAGATGAGATTGATACTAATATTGATCTCACCTGTTCGAGCAGGGATGCCCCCAGCCCTCAGCTACCTCTGGTAGCTGAGAGCAGGGACATTTAACGGCTCCCTGCTCAGTTTATTTATTCTGATGCAGCGCCGTGAAAAGACTATTGCATCAGAATAAAGCGCACTAATGACCGCCGTGAAAAGGCGTATCAGCAGTCTTTAAGGGGTTAAAGTTCACCCACTACTGTTCCACTTAGGGCTGTAACTTAGGTTTTTTTTTTGTGGGGGGCGATCCCCCTCTCCCCTAATTCATTGAAAGCTTAGGGCTTTTTTTCAACTTAGTTGGAAAGTAAGGTACTTGTACTATTTGTGTTTAGTCCTGAGATTAGTATCTTAGAAAGAATATTAGTATCTTAGAAAGAATATTTTGTATTGACGCCGGCATGTCCTACTCACCAGCAGCCGCAGCACACTCAGAGCTTGGCGGCATCTTCCTCCCCAGAGACGCCGGCACACATGGGGCAGCTCTCCACTGCTTCCCCCAGTACGTGCACACCATGAAAATTGTCCCTACCCAATGACAACACACCTTGAACTTTAAAATGGACTCTGCCCTCATCCTCCTTGCTTGAGCATTGTTGTGTCTTCACATGTTTCCTTTCCAAATGGTTCCTTAGCTGTATCCTGTATCCAGTTTACCTGTATCCTGAATTCTGTAACCTGTATCCAGCAATTGTGTTTCTTTCCAGTGTGAAGTCTAGTGTCGGTGTCGAATTCACCATCTGTGCCAGGTGCACATGCTTGCCCTGTGGCCCAGACAACTACGCTACTTTAGCATCAAGTGTCTGGCAAGTGTCAGACAAGCCAAGTGTCAGTCAAGCCAAGTGTCAGTCAAGTGTCTACCAAGTCAAGTGTCTGACAAATCTTCTATTCAGGTACTCATGTCCCAAAGACTATCTTTGACTCTAGTTTGGCCAGCTGCTACTCCGCTACTACCAGTCATGACAATACGCTTAGGCCATGGATCCCACAGTCCAGGTGATGCAAGCAGACATGCGTGACCTCCGGGCACGTCATAATCAGCTCCTACAGGCTGTAAACTCCATTATTACCCATTTGGATCTTCCTTCCGTGCCTCCTGTGGCTGATTCCGCTACTCCACCACCTGCTATCCCTCCTTCCTGTGCTAGGTCTGTAAATTTGTTGCCTCTACCTCCCCATTACGACGGGGATGGAAAGACCTGTAGAGGCTTCATCAATCAGTGTATGATCCACTTCAAGTTACATTCTGATCTCTTCCCCTCTGATGAGGCCAAGGTTGTTTTTATTATCTCCCTCCTCTCTGGCAAAGGCCTGGCATGGGCGAACCCCATCTTGGAATGAGAGGCCCTGGAATCCTCTGATTTGCCACTATTTCTAGAGACTTTTCATACAGTGTTTGAAGAACCGGGCCGAACATCATCTTCAGCTGCCTCAGTGCTGACTCTCAACCAAGGGGAATCAACTGTAGCGGAGTACGCAATCCACTTCTGTAAGTTTGCAGCAGAGTTGGCTTGGAATAACGAGGGCTTAGTGGCAACTTTCTGGCATTGAATTTCCTCGTACATAAACGATGAGCTAGCAGCTCGAGAGCTTCCATCTACCTTGGGTGCCTTAACAGTCCTGGCAACCCGGATCGATATGGGATCCAAGAGCGCACTCTCGAAGTTCACCGGGAGAAGAGGTCTGGCACCCAAATTTCAAAGGCCTCTGCAGCCCTGTCCCGTTGTGCCTCCGGAAGAGCCAATGAAAGTAGACAGACTCAGACTGTCCGACCAGGAGCGGGTTGTGTCTGTACTGGGTTGTGTCTGTACTGTGGTCACAAGGGATATTCCATGCGCCAATGCCCACAGAAGCTGGGAAACTCCAGCACCTAGGCTTGATTAGAGAGACAATCCTAGGTGAACCGACGCAGACTATTTAATTCTCTCCCAGACTTTCTATTCCTGTGTCTATGTTCACCAGTAAAGGATCGCACTCTGTTCTTGCTTATTTGGATTCTGGAGTAGCTGCAAGCTTTATCCAGCAGGACTTAGCAGACAGTCTCCACTTGGCCACAGTTCCACTGGAGAAATGTCTCGCGGTCGCTTCTGCAGATGGACAACCTGCCAGATGCTATCCTGTCTGTTATCTGAGATTACAGATAAGAGTCCTCCATTCTGAATTAATAGCTTTTTATGTCCTATCCAAAGCTATTAACCCCATCCTCCTGGAATTGCCATGGCTTTGCCAGTACGCTCCAGTCCTTGATTGGAATTTCAGAGATGTCCTCCATTGGGGGTCCCGATGTCTTCACTGCTGCCTGCCTTAGGCTCGTCCTGCTACTTCCCCACTGCCTTAGTCACTCTCTGGACTGCCTCCACAGTATGCTAGCTATGCGGATGTCTTCAGCAAGAAGGAGGCAGAGATTAGAGATGAGCGAACTTTTCAAAAGTTCGGTTCGGCTAGTTCGCCGAATTTCACAAAAAAGTTCCGAACCTGTCACTTCCGTGCACCGAGCATGCTACTGTCCAGGGTACTGATAGAGTTAATGGGCTGCACTAACTCTTTCAGCAACCTTGACAGTACATGCTCGGCGCGCGGAAAATACAATTTAAATGTAATAAAAAAATAAAAATTATACGTTCGTACTTACTTTCCTCCTGTCCGGCCTCCAGCGATGACGTTTCATCCCTTTCGCAGCTGCAGCCAATCACAGGCTGTAGTGGCGGTCACGCACGTCAGGATGACGCTTCATCCCACGTGACCGCCTCTGCAGCCAATCACAGGCTGCAGCGGCGACATGGATGAAACGTCATCGCTAGAGACCGGACAGGAGGAAAGTAAGTATGAACGTATTATTATTTTTTTTTGGCATGTATGTATGTTGTCATGTATGTATGTATGTATGTATGTATGTATGTATGTTTGCATGTATGTATGTATGTATGTATGTTTGCATGTATGTATGTATGTATGTATGTATGTATGTATGTATGTTGTCATGTATGTATGTATATATGTGCATGTATGTTTGCATGTATGTTGGCATGTATGTATATATGTGCATGTGTGTATGAATATTTGCATGTATATATTTGCATGTATGTTTGCATGTATGTATGTTTGCATGAATGTATGTTTGTATGTATGTATGTTTGCATGTATGTATGTTTGCATGAATGTATGTTTGCATGTATGTATGTTGTCATGTATGTATGTATGTTGTCATGTATGTATGTATATATGTGCATGTATGTTTGCATGTATGTTGGCATGTATGTATATATGTGCATGTTTGTATGTATATTTGCATGTATATATTTGCATGTATGTATGTTTGCATGTGTGTATGTTTGCATGTATGTATGTATGTATGTTGGCATGTATGTATATATGTGCATGTATATTTGCATGTATATATATGCATGTATGTATGTATGTATGTTTGCATGAATGTATGTTTGTATGTATGTATGTTTGCATGTATGTATGTTTGCATGAATGTATGTTTGCATGTATGTATGTTGTCATGTATGTATATTGTCATGTATGTATGTATATATGTGCATGTATGTTTGCATGTATGTTGGCATGTATGTATATATGTGCATGTTTGTATGTATATTTGCATGTATATATTTGCATGTATGTATGTTTGCATGTGTGTATGTTTGCATGTATGTATGTATGTATGTTGGCATGTATGTATATATGTGCATGTATATTTGCATGTATATATATGCATGTATGTATGTTTGCATGAATGTATGTATGTTTGCATGTATGTATGTTTGCATGTATGTATGTATGTATGTATTTGTGTTGTCATGTATGTATGTTGTCATGTATGTATGTATATATGTGCATGTATGTTTGCATGTATGTATATATGTGCATGTTTGTATGTATATTTGCATGTATATATTTGCATGTATGTATGTATGTATGTTTGCATTTATGTATGTTTGCATGAATGTATATTTGCATGTATGTATGTATGTATGTTGTCATGTATGTATGTTGTCATGTGTGTATGTTGTCATGTATGTATATATGTGCATGTTTGTATGTATATTTGCATGTATATATTTGCATGTATGTATGTATGTATGTATGTATGTTGTCATGTATGTTTGCATGTTTTTATTTTTGCATGTATGTTTGCATGTATGTTTATATATGTGCATGTATGTAATTATGTTTGCATGTATATTTGTGCATGCTTGTATATATGTATGTATGTATGTATCTTTGCATGTTTGTATGTTTTCATGTGTGTGTATGCATGTATGTATGATAGTTTGCATGTATGTATGTATATATGTGTGTATGTTTGCATGTATATATGTGCATGCTTGTATATATGTATGTATGTTTGTATATATGTATGTATGTATGTTTGCATGTATGTTTGTTTGTATATATGTCTGTATGGCCATGTATGATACTGTCTGCTGGCGCCCTGTATCTAAGTCAACTTCGCGGCAGGCTTCTATACATGGTATAACAGTCAGTATCACACAATAAACTGAATCTAAGCCTACGACATGTTTTATTTCATTTTTTTTTATTTTTTATACAGGTTTGGTGTTTGGACTACGTCGGTTTCGAGGACTACTTCGATGACGAATTTTTTTTCTACAATAAAATGGTTAATGAGGGTTGTGTTGGGGGTGCTTTATTTCAATAAAATATTTTATCTATATCTTTGTCTTTTTCTTTTCAAATTTTATTACTACCACTTTAGTAATGGCCGCTGTGACAACATCCATTACTAAGGCGAGGCCTAGTGTTAGCCGGTACAGAGGCTAACACTAACCACCATTATTACCCCGGTACCCACCACCACCAGGGGTGCCGGGAAGAGCCAGGTACGATCCAGTACCCGACCATCTGTTGTGATGGTCGGTACCTGGGGCGGCCGCAGGCTGGCATTATGAGGCTGGGAAGGGCCAAAAACAGTGGACCTTCCCACCCTTGTAATGCTAGGCTGCTGCTGCTGTGTTGTATCTGGCTGGTTATAAAAGTGGGGGGGACCCCACGTCATTTTTTAAAATTATTTATTTATTTTTATTTTTTTTTAAAAAAGACATGGGGTTCCACCCAATTTATCATAACCAGCCACATACAACACAGTGTTATTAGCCTGGGAATGGACAAAACCAGTGGCCCTTCCCACCCATGTAATGGCAGACTGCTGCGGCCTTGTAAATGGCTGGTTATTAAAAATGTGGGGGACCCAACGTCTATTGTTAAATTTGTTAAATTCAAAAAAAAAAACGACGTGGGATCCCCCCCATTTTTATAACCAGCCCGATACAACACAGCAGCAGCAGCCTAGCATTACAAGGGTGGGAAGGTCCACTGTTTTTGGCCCTTCCCAGCCTCATAATACCAGCCTACGGCCGCCCCAGTACCCGACCATCACAACAGATGGTCGGGTACTGGATCGTACCAAGCTCTTCCCGGCACCCCTGGTGGTGGTGGGTACCGGGGTAATAATGGGTGGTTAGTGCTAGCCTCTGCACCGGCTAACACTAAGTACCGCCTTAATAATGGACGCTGTCAATCAGCCAACTGCCATTATCTAGGCACTAATAAAGTTTAAAAAAAACCACAAAGACAATTCTTTTTTATTGAAATAAGAAATCCCCAACAAAACCCTCATTAACCATTTTATTAAAATTTGGAAAAACGTAGATCCACGCAGTAGTCCAACGAATCGAAGATGTAGTCCAATCGGTACATCAAAATCTGCAACAACATAAAAAAACAGTTATCAATGTGAACAATAACAATACTTCTACTCACCTACACACATATATACACGCACACACAAACAACCATACACAAACACACACATATACAAAAACCACACACACACACAAACATATACACATACACCCATATATACACACACATATACACAAACATATACACAAACACATATACACAAACACACCCATATATACACAAACACACCCATATATACACAAACACACATAAACACACTTATACACAAACACACATATAAAAACAAAAACAGACAAAGACACATACCCAAACACACACACTGTTTCTTTTAAATGCTGCTGGGGAACCCGCTCGATCCACTATATAAGGCTGCGCTATAGTGCAGCATTTAAAAGAAACAGGATCCTGACCTGTCCATAGAGTTTAAGGCAGCACAGATTATTTCAGGAGATGAGCGTGCAGATTCAGTGCTGCTGTGAACTCTGCTCTTACCATTACGTAGCTCTCAGTCTGTTACCTCTCCTCCACTCCTGTCCTCAAGAACACTTTCACATGATTGGCAAGTCACCATGTAATGGTAAGAGCAGAGTTCACAGCAGCACAGAGTATTTCAGGAGATGAGCGTGCGGATCTTGTGCGGGGTGGTGACTTGCCAATCATGTGAAGGTGTTATTGAGGACAGGAGTGGAGGAGAGGTAACAGACTGAGCTACGTAATGGTAAGAGCAGATTTCACAACAGCACAGAATCTGCACGCTCCTCTCCTGAAATATTCTGTGCTGCTGTGAACTCTGCTCTTACCATTATGTAGCTCTCAGTCTGTTACCTCTCCTCCACTCCTGTCCTCAAGAACACCTTCTTATGATTGGCAAGTCACCACCGCACACAAGATCTGCACGCTCATCTCCTGAAATACTCTGTGCTGCTGTGAACTCTGCTCTTACCGTTACGTGGTAACTTGCCAATCATGAAGGTGTTATTGAGGAGAGTAGTGGAGGAGAGGTAACAGACTGAGAGCTACGTAATGGTAAGAGCAGAGTTCACAGCAGCACTGAATCTGCACGCTCATCTCCTGAAATACTCTGTGCTGCCTTAAACTCTGTGGACAGGTCAGGATCCTGTTTTTTTAAATGCTGCACTGTAGCGCAGCCTTATATAGTGGATCGAGCGGGTTCCCTAGCAGCATTTAAAAGAAACAGGATCCTGACCTGTCCACAGAGTTTAAGGCAGCACAGAGTATTTCAGGAGATGAGCACGGCCGGCCACAGGCAGCCGGTCGTTTTTCCAAGCCGTGCTCCCATTATGCACACGACCGTAAAAACACCCGTTATTGCGGGTCGTAATTACGACCCGCAATAATGGGCTCATAGACTTCTGTTACCCACGGGTAACTTCCCGTTTTCTCACGGGAAGGTGCCTGTGCCGTTAAAAAAATAGAACATCTTCTATTTTTTTATTTTACGGGCCATGTTGCTATAATTAGGGTATGTTCACACGACAGCGTCCGTAACGACTGAAATTACGGGGATGTTTCACACGCAGGGTATGTTCACACGCACTAATTACGGACGTAATTCGGGCGTTTTTGCCCCGAATTACGTCCGAAAATAGCGCCTCGATAGCGCTGACAAACATCTGCCCATTGAAAGCAATGGGCAGACGTTTGTCTATTCACACGAGGCGTAATTTACGCGCCGCTGTCAAATGACGGCGCGTAAATAGACACCCGCGTCAAAGTAGTGACCTGTCACTTCTTTGGCCGTAATTGGAGCCGTTATTCATTGACTCCAATGAATAGCAGCGCCAATTACGTCCGTAATGGACGCGGCGTTCAAGCACCTGCACATGCCGTAACGGCTGAAATTACGGGGATGTTTTCAGGCGGAAACATCCCCGTAATTTCAGCCGTAACGGACGTTGTCGTGTGAACATACCCTTATAATGACAGCACGGCTCGTAAAAGCGTCCGGCTGCCCGTGGCCGGCCGTGCTCGTAATTACGAGTCGTAATTACGAGCACGGTCCGTAAAATAAAAAAATAGAACATGTTCTATCTTTTTAACGGCACGGGCACCTTCCCGTGAGAAAACGGGAAGGTACCCGTGGCTAACAGAAGTCTATGGGCCCGCTATTTCGGGTCGTAATTACGACCCTTAATAACGGGTGTTTTTACGGTCGTGTGCATGAGGCTCCGTAATGACGGGTGGCTACATGTGTGCACCCGTCATTACGGCAGCGTTGCTAGGCGACGTCAGTAAATAGTCACTCTTCAGGGTGCTGAAAGAGTTAACTGATCGGCAGTAACTGTTTCAGCACCCTGGACAGTGTCTACCGATCACAATATAGAGTACCTGTAAAAAAAAAAAGACGTTCATACTTACCGGGAACTCCCTGCTTCCTCCAGTCCGGTCTCCTGGCCGTTGCCTTGGTGACGACATCCGGCCCGACATTCCTTGATGACGATGCAGCCCATGTGAGCGCTGCAGCCAATCACGGGCTGCAGAGGCCTCTGCAGCCAATCACAGGCTGCAGAGGCCTCTGCAGCCAATCACAGGCTGCCGCGTCAGAAAAGAATGTCGGACTGGAGGAAGAAGAGGGACTCGTCCGCAAGACAACGACCAGGTACGTATGAAATGCTTTTTATTTTATTTTTAATCAGCAGCCTCTTTTCTCTATCAGTGATTGATAGAGATAAGTGGCTGCCGATTTGTATAATATTTTTGACCGGGTTCGGTCAAAACGGGTTCGGCCGAACCCGGTGAAGTTCGGATTCGCTGCGAACCGAACTTTTCCGGAAGTTCGGACCGAAACCGGGTTCGGTTGTCCCGGTTCGCTCATCTCTAGCAGAGAGCCTTCCTCCTCATCATCCATACGATTGCCCTTTGAGTTGCTCCCTGAAACCTCACCCCCTCATGGACGAGTTTATCCACTCTACTTGCCTGAAACCCAGTCTACTTGCCTAAAACCCAGGCCATGTCGGTGTATGTCAAGTAGAACCTGGGGTTCATCAGGAAGTGTATTTCACCAGCTGGAGCCAGATTCTTCTTCGTGGAGAAAAAGTATGGATTACTCTGACCATGCATCGATTACTGTGGATTAAACCAAATCACAGTCAAAATCAAGTACCCCTTGCTGCTTATATCTGATCTCTTCAGGGAGCCAAGGTTTTCACTAAGCTGGATCTTCACGGGGCCTATATCCGTAAGGGTGACTAATGGAAAAACAGATTTAACACCCAAGATGGTCACTACGAGTATCTCGTGATGCCCTTTGGACTGTATAATGCTCCAGCATTGTTTCAAGAATTTGTAAACAAAATCTTCCGTAATCTTCTATATGCCTGTGTGATGATTTATCTAGACAACATCTGGATCTACTCACCTGATCTGACAATGAATCATAAGCATGTACGCCAACTCTTGTTGCGGTTATGGGGGAACAGCATATATTACAAACTTGAAAATAAATCCTTTCCCTTCCTGGGCTATATTATCTCTGATCATGGTCTTCAAATGGATCCGGAAAAAGTGAAGACCATCTTGGAGTGGCCACAGCCTTAAGGTCTCCGAGTTATATAGTAATTTCTTGGATTCGCTAATTTTTATCGTCAGTTCATCCCAAATTTCTCGTCCCTTACTGCTCCCATCTCAGTTCTTACCAAGAAGGGAGTGAACGCTAAGGACTGGACCCATGAGACAGGGTCAGCATTCTCCAGCCTCAAGAGCACCTTCACTTCTGCCTCTGTTCTTCATCACCCTGATGTGACTCAACAGTTTTCCTTGGAGGTTGATGCCACTTCCATTGGTGCTGGAGCACTCCTGTTTCAAAACAATTCCAAGGGTAAGGCAGTATCATATGGATTTTTCTCTAGACTTTTCTCTCCTGCTGAGCGCAAGTACTCTATTGGGGACCTAGAATTACTTGCTGTGAAGTTGGCTTTGGAAGAGTGGAGACATCTGCTGGAGGGGGCTGCTCACCCCATCATCATTTTCACAGATCACAAAAATCATATATATGTGTAGTCTGCACAGCGACTGAATCCTCGTCAAGCCAGATGGTCGCTGTCCTTCACCAAATTTTAATTCCTTCATTTCTGCCCTGCAGACAAAAACATTAAAGCTTTGCCCCGGCCATTTGAGACTGACGACTCTGAAAAAAGTCCCCAACACATTATTGATCGTTTTAGGATTGTTACTGTAAACAGTCTACAGATCAGGAACATCCCTCCTGGAAAGATTTTTGGCCGTCCTGCTGACAGGGAAAATATTATCCGCTGGGGGGCATAATTCCAAAATGGCTGGACACTCTGCTGTCCGTAAGACTCGGGACTTTATTGTTCATCATTATTGGTGGCCATCGCTACCTAAAGATATCTTGGACTATGTTTCCTCCTGTCCTTACAGTGCCTTAAACACATCTCATTTCAAACCTGCTCGTCTGCTCCAACCTCTGCCGGTGCCTGATTCTACCTGGCAACACATCGCCATGGACTTTAGCACTGATTGTCCCTCTTCTGCTGGATGTACTACTGTCTGGGTCGTGGTGGACCATTTTTCCAAGATGGCACAATTCATTTCTTTAACTGGCCTTCCTCAGCTCCTCTTCTGGCAAGTTTGTCCATCCAGCACATCTTTGGTCTGCTTGGACTACCCCTTCATATTGTGTCTGACCGGGGTGTACAGTTCACGTCCAAGTTCAGGAGAGCACTATGTAGACTTTTACATGTGAAGCTAGACTTTTCTTCTGCCTATCACTCACAGTCTAATGGTCAAGTGTAAAGGATCAACCAAAAACCAGAAAATTATCTTCATCATTTTGTTTCAGTTCAACACAACAATTGGGTATAGCTTCTGCCTTGGGCCGATTTCTCATACAATAACCATACAAGTGAGTCTATTGCTTCTTCCCCGTTCTTCATTGTATACAATCAGCATCCACAAGTTCCTCTTCCTGTGCCAGCTACCTATGTCTCAAGTGCCTGCAGCCAATTATTCCTTCGGGAGTCTTCACATCTGGCAGAAAACCAAGTTCGCGAATCTTCAGGCAGTTGATCTCATGAAAAGAAATGGTGATAGGAAAAGAAAAGTTCCTCCTCAGTTTCCCCCAGAGTCAATGTCTGGCTGTCTTCAAAAAACCTTAGTCTAAAGAGCCCATCCCACAAATTCGCTCACAGGTTCCTCGGTCCCATCAAGTTTTTACAACAAATTAACCCTACGTCCTATAAGCTTTGGCTGCCCCCTACCCTCAAAATTATGTGGTTCTGAACCATTACAGCAAATCTTCTTGTTCTAAAATTGTTCCCAGCGGTTCTTTTGACGTCTTTGAAGTAAAGGGGATCCTGGACTACAAGAGGGTAGGAGGGAAGACTTTTATCTGGTGGACTGTAAACTGTTTGGTCTGAGGTGAGGACTTGAGAGCCTGAAGAGAACGTTAATGCCCCAACTCTCATCAAGAAGTTCCTCCTAAGCTCGGTAACCTAAGCTGACCGCCGGAATCTCCTACTCACCTGCTTCAGCAACCACAGGACACTTGGTGCTTGCCGGCGACTCCCTCCCCGGAGGCGACGGCACACACAGCTACAGCTCTCCACTGCATCTCCCTTATATTATATATATTAGGCGTTAGACAGTAAATGCTGAATGCTTTTTTTGCACAAGGGATAATAACAGAAGTTTATAACAAATTTATATATTCCATTACAGTATTTACATATATTTACTATTGTCTGATGTTTATAGACTAAGTAATTTACAGTTATCCCACTTATAGCTGCGGCCTAGGTTTTTTATTTTTTTTGGGCGGAAGCACCCTCTCCCCTAACTCATTGAAAGCTACTCTTCCATTAGGGCTTTTTTCATTTTAAATGGAAAGAACGGTCATTTTAGTATTTGTATTTAATCCTGGGATTAGTATCTTAGAAAGAATATTTTGTTATGCCTGCGGTAGCTCACCGCCGTCAATGATAATTTTTAGGACTATGGTACCTGGATAGAAGATTTGGCAAAAACTTGGCTTTGCAGATACTTGGCTTTGCAGACACTTGGCGTGGCAGACAATTGGCGTGGCAGACACAGCGTGGCAGACACTTGGTGCAGCAGACACATGTCCTACTCACACACAGCTCTCCACTGCTTCCCCTAGGGTGCGCGCGCACACGTGTTCCTGGCCTTAAAGGGCCAGCGCACTCACCAGTAAAATTTCAGTTAGTTTGCAAATGGTTCCTTAGTTGTTTCCTGTACCTTATGTTCAAATATCCTGTATCCTATATCCAGTAAATGTGTTTGTTCCAGTGCGAAGTCTAGTGTCGAAGTCGAGTTCACCATTTGTGACAAGTGTTATCTGTGCCAAGTATCTGCCACACCGTGTCTGCCACGCCAAGTGTCTGCAAAGCCAAGTGTCTACTAAATATTCTATCCAGGTACTCTTGTCCTAAAGATTATCATTAACTATTGTTTGGCCAGTTGCTTCTCCACTATGGCGGAGCAGCCTAGTAAGTCCACATACCCTATAGTCGTGACACCTGCCTACATACCAGGGCTAAATGCTGTTACCTTCCTATGCTGAAAATATCTTAAGATACGTGCTTATATCACATCATTAAGGGCTCAGTACTGCCAGCTTTTGTAGATCCCCAGCTGGCACACCCGAGATTTCTATCTCATGCTTGTCCCAGTTACAATTGTTCCCATGTACTCGATTGGTTGCCAATGAAGATTCTAATCTCTTAGCATTGCATCTGCATTGGAGGATTTTTTTCTGAAATCTTCACTCCCAACACAAAATCTTTCAAAGATATATCCCATCTTTTTGAATTGGAAGAAATTACTGAAAAAGACCCAAGATACAATAGAGCTTTGGAGAAAGAGTTAGAATTAGGACCTTTGTTTTGTCACGTAATATTATATCTAGCAGGTAAAGCAACAGATCAGAACTATAAGCTATTGACGTGGTGGTAGAAATGCCTCACACTTCTCCACCAACTTTATTCCTTGATTCCTGAGGAATGTTGGAGATGTGGAACTGGAAGGGGAACGTTACTTACATATGGTATAAATGTGTGGAGCTTATAGAGGCTCTGTCCCCAGAATATAAGTCCCATATCTCCTAACTAATCTGATAGACGCAATAATGTAGATAATAAAAAAAAAAATATTTTTTTTAAAGCGTTTATTTTGGACCGAGTTATGACGATTTTTTGTTGTATGCTAATTTTTCTAAATGCCCAACTGGGAGTTTTATTACTTTTAACCAAGTGGGCGTTGTAAAGAGAAGTGTATGACGCTGACCAATCAGCGTCATACACTTCTCTTCATTCATGTTCAGCTGTTCTCACAACAGCGTGATCTCGCGAGATCTGCTGTCACTTACTCCAACAGTAATTTCACCGGAGTGTCGGCAGAATGACCAGACCTCACCTCCAGCCGGGAGGCGATATCTGGTCATTCTCCCGTAGCTCTGGTGAAGGAACTGTGGGAGTAAAGGGAAGGCACAGCGTGATCTCGCGAGATCACTTTGGGCTATGAGTACAGCTGAACATGAATGAATAGAAGTGTATGACGCTGATTGGTCAGCATCATACACTTCTCTTTACAACACCCCTTTGTTCAATAGTTTAAAAAAGCAAAGTTGGGCATTTAGGACAAATTAGCATAAAACTAAAAATCGTCATAAAACTATCAAAAATAAAAGTTTAAAAAAAAAATTATTAAAAAAACTGCTGTTATCTACATTACAGCGCCTATCAGATTAGGTAGGAGATAGGGGACTTATAAACTGATGACAGAGCCTCTTTAAAACACTGTGGGGAAAATATATTCTCATGATATATTAAGCTGACTGGTTGTAACCTGGTGCTGTTTTCAGTGGTACCCAATCTCTTGCCTTTACCCCCAGACAGTGGAAAATCACCCAGGTTCTAACTATAGTGGAATGGGTTCAGGAAGTAAACACCATTGTGAAAATAGTGGAGCTAGTGAGAGTAGAGAAAGGCGATCGCATCAAACATTTATTTATAAGGATTCCCCTATGTTTGAGGAGTTATTTTCTGGAGCATACTTAAAGGAGGAAAAATGTTAATCCTATATTCCCGCCCCCTTGTGTGCCTTTAATGTCTAGTTTAACTTGAAATGCGTTGCTAGTCCTATGGTCAGTTCCCTCCCATGAAGCACATGTTTTGAGATTTGAAGACAGTGCCGTGTTGTTTGGTGCTGATGACATGTTGTGTATCACTTTTTACACATGATTTGAGTTTACACGACGTGTTCTTGATGTGTACAAAAATGTTTTGTCCATCAATAAAAAACAAAAAACACATTTTACTACTTATCTATGCTGGAAGACTTTTCAGTTCTTTTGACAAATTTTCAATGACTACGGTGCTGAAGAAGCTGTGCAGATAGACACGTTTTATGTTTGGGAAGTGATCAAAGTGAATTTTCGGTTTAAGGCCACAAGCTGTTCTGTGTGGAAACGACTTTGAAAAAAGCATAAGTTAGTCTTTAACATATTGAAATAAATTATTTTCATATGGAAATACTTGTAAAGAAAGAAGTGACTCACGTGCACAGGTGAATTATAAATGTTATGAAGTGTTGTCCTGAGTTTTAAGAAGCGGACTTTAGGCAAACTGGTTTCTTTTTTTTTTTTTACAATTTTCCCATAGAATCATAATAAGGGACACAAATAGTATAAAGCAGGGGCGTAACTAGGAAAGACTGGGCCCCATAGCAAACTTTTGACTGGGGCCCCCCCCTTCCCTGGGTGTCACAAAAACCCCCTTGTAGATAGTGCCTTTTTTACAGCCCCCCCCTGTAGATAACACCATACAGCCCCCACTGTAGATAGCGCCATACAGTCCCCACTGTAGAGAACGCCATACAGACCCCTCTGTAGATAGCGCCATACAGCCCCCTCTGTAGATAGCGCCATACAGCCCCCCTGTAGATAACGCCATACAGACCCCTCTGTAGAGAACGCCATACAGCCCCCACTGTAGATAGCGCCATACAGTCCCCACTGTAGAGAACGCCATACAGCCCCCTCTGTAGATAGCGCCATACAGCCCCCTCTGTAGATAGCGCCATACAGCCCCCCTGTAGATAACGCCATACAACCCCCACTGTAGAGAACGCCATACAGCCCCCTCTGTAGATAGCTCCATACAGCCCCATCTGTAGATAACGCCATACAGCCCCCCCGTAGAGAACGCCATACAGAGTCCCCCTGTAGATAAAGCCATACAGCCCCCTTTGTAGATATCTACAATGGGGGCTGTATGGCGTTATCTACATGGGGGACTCTGTATGGCGTTCTCTATAGTGGGGGCTGTATGGCGTTCTCTACAGGGGGGCTGTATGGCATTCTCTACAGGGGGCTGTATGGTGCTAACTACAGGGGGGCTGTATGCCGCTATCTACAGAGGGGGCTGTATGGCGCTATCTACAGAGGGGGCTGTATGGCATTATCTACAGAGGGGACTGTATGGCGCTATCTACAGAGGGGGCTGTATGGTGTTCCCTACAGGGGGGTTTGTATGGCGCTATCTACAGAGGAGGCTGTATGGCGCTACCTACAGGGGGGGCTGTATGACACTACCTACAGGGGGGCTGTATGGCGTTACCTACAGGGGGGGCTGTATGGCGTTACCTACAGGGGGCTGTATGGCATTACCTACAGGGGCTGTATGGCATTACCTACAGGGGGGGCTGTATGGCATTCTCTACAGGGGGGGCTGTATGGCATTTTCTACAGGGGGGGCTGTATGGCGTTTTCTACAGGGGGGCTGTATGGCATTACCTACAGGGGGGGCTGTATGGCGTTACCTACAGGGGGGATGTATGGCGTTACCTACAGGGGGGGCTGTATGGCGTTACCTACAGGGGGGCTGTATGGCGTTATTTACAGAGGGGGCTGCATGGCGCTAACGCCATATAGCCCCCCCTGTAGGCAACGCTATACAGCCCCCCTGTAGGTAATGCTATACAGCCCCTCCTGTAGGTAGCGCCATACAGGCCCCCTGTAGGTAACGCTACACAGCCCCCCCTGTAGGTAACGCTATACAGCCCCCCTGTAGGTAACGCCAAAAAATGCCACCTATAGTGTGTCCTGCAAAAGACATGTATCCCCTATCCACAGGATAGGGGATACATGTGTGATCGCTGGCAGTGATAGGGAGAACAGGGGACTGAAAGTCCCCCGAAGTTTTCCATGACTAACCTCTGACTTCCGTCGTCTGCGCAGCTCAATAAAAATGAAAGGAGAACTGGTCACGCATGTGCACAAGCGCGACTGGCGCTCCATTCATTTCTATGGAGCTGCCGACACAGACTCTGGAAGTCCAAGGTTTGTGATGGAGAACTTCAGGGGACTTTCAGTCCCCCGTTCTCCCTATCAATGCCAGCGATCACACATGTATCCCCTATCTTGTGGATAGGGGATTCATGTCTTTTGTTTAATGGCAGAGTGGGGAGATACCTCCCTGCTCTGCCGTAGTGTTCAGTGGCATCGCGCTGTAGCAACCATAGCGGCTGCTAGCGGAGCCTCCGGCCATGGTGGGGCCCCGTGCCGGCGGGCGACACGGGCCCCCTCATGATGCGGGCCCCGTGGCAGCCGCTACGGCTGCTACGGCAGTAGTTACGCCACTACTTAGGATCCCCGTCAAAGCGAGGCGGTAGAGGCAGCAAAATTGTAGATTTGGGACAAGCAGGAGGGGTAACAGGTAGTGGAATAGCAGCAGCATCCAGAAGAGGTGCTGTAGGATGATCCAAACGGGTGATGATTGAATTTACCACCTGTAGGAGCTGATCATGGCATGCATGCAGGTCATGCATATCCATTTGCATCACCTGAAACGCCGTCTAAGGCTGACCAGCAGGGTCCATGGCCTGAGCATACTATCACGATCATTGGGTATGTGAGCCCACTAGGCTGCTCTGCCGTAGCGGAGTGTCAGCTGGCCAAACAACAGTCTATGCAGAGTCAATGTAAAGTCTTTAGCACAAGAGTACCTGTAAGAGTCCAGAAAGACACGAGGTGTAGGAGAGGCTTTGGCACATATGGAGCTTGACGTGGCAGATGATACCAGATGTGTCAGATAACACCAGATGTGGCAGATGATACCAGACGTGGCAGATGACACCAGACATGGCATATGATACCAGATGTGGCAGATGACACACTCGACTCCAACTAAAGGCTTAAGCTCAGAAACAAACACAGCAACAGGATACAGGAAGCAGGATACGGGAACACTGGGAGCAGGAAACAACTAAGGGATCATTTGCAATACGAACATGAGTAGACCACGACCAGACTCAGGCGAAGAGTGGAAGGGCAGAGCCCTTTTCATAGTCCACGATGATCTGGGGATTGGTTAGGGTACTTTTTGTATGTGCGCGCACTGGCCCTTTAAGGCTGGGGAAGAGAGCACACACGCACCCTTGGAGACAGTCCAGAGCAGGACAGCCACGTGGGCTGGCGTCTCCGAGGAGGGAGACACTAGCGAGAAGCCAGATGTGTGTGGTCGCGGCCGTCCGAAGGTGAGGAACGGCGGCGGTCCGCGACCACGGCTGTTACAATTATCCTGTTTGTTTGCAGAAAAATAAAATTGTTAAAGTGTCTGTGTGTGTTTGCCTTCCACCTAAACTGTGTTCAATTCTGGCATTTATGCCGTAGCCACATACTTTGTTTTATGGTTGCGCAGAGAAATTTGCAGTGCATTTTGAGGCTGAAGATTGCCTCAAAATTCTCTTCAGAAACCTCTGTGTAACCATAGAGAACTATTTATTTTCCTACGGTGGTATTTGTATCTGCCTCAAAATACAAAATTCTACAACACTATGATTATAATTACTTATTTTATGCTCAAACTAACTAATAAATATTATGAGTAAGTTGCTACTTTTAGGGTTTCTTGATACACAAGAATTTGGATTCTGTAGTGTATAAACACTACAGAATCTTTTGGATGAAGATACCTTACAAGTAACATCCCATTCTAAAAAAAAAATAGGGTTGTTTACCTCTCTATTCTATTAAATGGCAACGGCCTTCTTCTTCTTTTCATTGAGAGGTCAGAGATACGAGCATTGTGGTATTTTGCCCAACCCAAACAAAGGAAAAATTATGAACTCCCATAAAACTACAATTAAAAAAAAATACACTGACGATGTTTAAGACACTCAAAATAGTTTTTTTTTAATAAAGCAAAACGATAGTGCAAATGCACCAACATGACGCAGTACTGTAATATAAAATAAACCCAAAAATATTAAATCAAGCATCAATCGGGCTTTGGGACGGACCGCCATAATTTTGGTTCTGGCTCAGTGTAGCGTCCATTGCCGCGGGCCTTCAGGTTTACTTACCTCCCGACGCCCGCAGCCATGGATCCGTGAGCGCTGGTCCCCATCTCCTTCCTAGGAGTCGCCAGTGCTCACTTCCGCTCCGTTCTGCTGTGCCCCGTAGGGTGCGCGCGCACGCTCGTGCCCGGCCTTAAAGGGCCAGCGCCCGCAAATAGGAGGTCGTCATCATCATCAACTGCCACTATTTCCTGGTCTATAAGAAGGCCCCAGGCCTTCTAATATTTGCCTGTGCGTTGCTAGTTTTCCCAGTCTGTCTTGCAAATGGTGTCTTGGTGTTCCCCGTTCCAGTTGTTACCCGTGCATTGTTCCATGTTCATGTTTCCCGTGCTGTGCCTTAGTATCTAGTCGTGCCACGTCCGGAGGAATCCGCCACATCCGGTGTCATCTGCCACGTCCGGAGGAATCCGCCACGTCTGGCGCAATTTGTGGCTCCTGTGTCATTCGCCACGTTTGGCGTTATCTGCTGCACCCATCTCCATCTGTGCCAGAGCTGCGGCCACCGTCTGTACTATCCAGGTACCCTTGTGCGGGACATTGTATTTCTGGGGTTTCCTGTTGTTTGGCCAGCTGCCTCCCCGCTACGGCGGTACGGCCTAGTGGGTCCACTAACCTGCTAGGGTTGAAAAAGTGCTGGATGGCCCAGTGAATGGAGCAGCTTGCATGAAGAATGGGCCAGACGATGGCCCCATCTGAGTAAATGAAGAGCCATGCTGGCCAAAAGAATGGTCTGCTGCATAGGCAGGATGCGTAGGAGCCGAAAAAAGGATAGTACCAACCCTGGCTTTACAAGCTTTGGGAAGAGTCTCAATGGGCAGGTGCTGCTGCTAGTGTTGGGCCAAAGATGGTTTCATCAGCCTGGTTGTTCAAGCCCTCTATTGCCCTCACAATGGTGCTGGGGTTGTTTGGTGGGGTGAAAGCATCAATAAGCGACACCAAGGCCAAGTGGCGTTTGGTGGTACCATCAGGCAATATAAACCACTAACTGCACTATGTTACCAGCCAAAGCGTCATTTGGTGGTACCATAATGCAATCTAAACCACTACCTGCACTATAATACTGACCAAATTGGCATTTGGTGGTACTATAAGGCAATCTAAACAACTACCTGCACTATGATACCGACCATATTGGCATTTGGTGGTACCATCAGGCAATCTAAACCACTATCTGCACTATAGTTGTAAAGGATCTGCCAGGCACAGCTTCGAGGTTAACGCCCATAGGTAATCAGTCGGCACCTGAGTCTATTTCTCTGAGACTGACTCCAGCTTCCACCACTCAGGCTGGCAGGCTTAGGAGTGGGAGAGCCTATCGCAGCCTGGCCAGACTCAGCTAGCTCCCGCCCTCGGTCTATTTATACCTGCCTTTCCTGTTCCTCCTTTGCTTGTGATTCTTCTCGTGTGGTTTCCTGGCCCAGCTACAGCTTCTGACTATTTGATCCTGCTCCATACTGACCCTGGCTTACTGACTACTCTCCTGCTCTGCGTTTGGTACCTCGTACTCTCCTGGTTTGACTCGGCTCGTTCACCTCTCTTGTTGCTCACGGTGTTGCCGTGGGCAACTGCCCCATTTCCCTTAGCTTTGTGTACCCTTGTCTGTTTGTCTCGTGCACTTCTGAGCGTAGGGACCGCCGCTCAGTTGTACTTCGTCGCCTAGGGCGGGTCGTTGCAAGTAGGCAGGGACAGAGTGGCGGGTAGATTAGGGCTCACTCGTCCGTTTCCCTACCCCTATCATTACAATAGTGTTGACTAAATTGGTATTTGGTGGTATCATAACACAATCTAAACCACTACCTGCACTATGGTACCGACCATAGTGGCATTTGGAAAGTACCAACATTCATAAAAATAGAATAATATTTATACTTACCCACCCAGATCCATGACCGGGCCATGAAGTCCAGCTCATGTGAAAAGATGTATGGACGCTTATTTAACAGTGCGTTCCCACTATTTCCTTGCTTGCGCAGGTCTTTTCTTAATTGGTTGTGAGTATTGGACCACGGTACTTTCAAAGGGGGTGGGGGAAAAAAGATAGATGGAGACAGGGGCTCTGTTTGGGGAGAGGGGACAGAAGCAGGGGCTCTGTGAGGGAGCAGGGACAGGATAGACAGGGCAGTGTAAAAGGGGGACAGAAGCAGGGGCTCTGTGGGAGGTTGAGGGGGTCAAAAGGTGCCATGGGCTCTGTGGCAGGAGGTGAGGGGTCAGAAGGTGCCTGCGGCACTCTGTGGGGATGAGGGGTCAGAGGATGCCAGGCTCTGTGATGGAGCAGGGACAGGATAGACAGCAGGAGACAGGCCACAGATGGAGGGGCATAGAAGGAGGCAGAGGCTAAGTAGGGGCCAGGGTAGAGAGTGTAGGTGAGTGCGCTGTATGGGAGCTGAAATAGGACATGTCCTATTTTTTGACAGCCTTGCAAAACTGTCCGTCAAAAAATCGACAGTGAGTAGTGAGTAGTCCTATTTGGGTTAACTAATTTTAATGTAGCCGTGAGACGGCCGTTAAAAAAACGTCTGTCACATGGCCGATAAAGACGTTCGTGTCAATAAAAACCAAACTAATACAAATAAGTAAGTCTTTAAATATATATAAATACATAAATATGTATATATATATATATATATATATATATATATATATATACATATATATAGCTCACAAGAAAATGGCGACAGCGCTCTACGAGCACCGATGGCACCTAAAGACTATAAATAAATAAATATACATTGCTGTTGAATCTACCTACAATAGTGAGGTTCTTAGAGCACATTTTTATCAAATTGTGTGAGCCCACCTGCCACGACAAGCGGATCTCTATAAGGTGGGTCCCTAATGCTGCCCATACACCTAGAACTGGGACTAAGCCTACATATAACTGGGGATGGTAGGAACCAGCACTAAACTAATTAAAATCACCCAGGGCAGAATGGGAGGAGTGCAAGATCAAAAAATGGAGGCAGTCACTAACCCCACATATATGCAATACATAAGAGACAAAAAAGTTTGATCAGAACATTCCAGCAAAATGAAACAAAACGTGTTTACAGGTGCAAGTACTCCTGTTATTGCAAAACAATACAGTACACAAGAAAATGGCAACATAACTCTGTGAACACCAAAGTCACCTAAACACTATAAATAAATAGATATGCATTGCTATTGAATCTACTTACAATAGTGAGGTTCTTAGTGCACATATTGATCAAATTGTCTGACCCCGTCTGTCACGATAAGGCGACCTTTATAAGGTGGCTCCGTAACGCTGCTCATACACCCAGAACTGGGACTAGGATATATATATATATAAATAAGGACTTACTTATCTATATTAGTTTTGTTCTTATTTTTCTTTAACCTTCATTTTGGTTTGCCATTTTTGGAACATTGAAAACAATTCCTATATTGCCATTGTTATGGTCTCAACAATTTTTTACGGTTAAAATGGTTATCTCGGAACAAATAATATTGTAACTGGAGGGAGCAAAGTAAAAAGAATAACCTTTATTTGCTGAAACTGTAATACTCCTTTGCCCTTAAAAGTAAATAAATATCAAACAATATTTCTATGTATAAATGTATTCTGAATAGAGACATTAAATTAATTTCACAGTTTGTGTTATTTTCTGCTAAGAAAGAAGTATATATTGGACTTACAGCTAGCTAGGGTTTATATTTAACTTAAGAACTAAAAGCTTGTAGCTTAAGAATAGTTAGTGTTCTGTAAAAAATGTTTTTGTTTTTTATTAGATTTGTTTATTTTTTTTATTCAATAGGAAGAAAAATAATTGCTTCTACACATTTTCCAGCATTCCAACTACCGCATTCAGCATTTGATAATGTGCTATAAAAACACAATAACATTATTCAGTGGGTTGTTGCGATTGCAACGATACCAAATTTGTATAGATTTTGTATGTTTTACCACTTTTAAACAGTGAAATCACATTTTTTTCAAAATTATTAGTTTTTTTGTCTCCTTATTTGAAGAGTCGTAACGTTTTTATTTTTTTGCCGATGCAATTGTAGGAGGGATTTTTTTTTTTGCGGGACGACTTAGTTAGTTTTTATCGGTACCATTTTGGAGTAGATGCGACTTCTTTATCACATTTTTTTTAAGGATGGATTCAAAGAAAACAGCAATTTTTGCATGTTTTTTTATTTTATTTTTTATTTTTTTACTAGTCCCACTAGGGGACTTCACTATGCGATTATCCGATCACATTTATAATACACTGCAATACTTCTGTATTGCAGTGTATTATGCCTATCAGTGTAAAACGGACAGGCATCTGCTAGGTCATGCCAGAGGCATGATCTAGCAGGCATTCACTACAGGCAAACCTGGGGGCCTTTATTAGGCCCCCGGCTGCCATCGGAGACACAGACACTCGGTGATCTTATCACTGGGTGTCGGTGGGATAAGAGGGAGCTCCCTCCCCTTCTCCAAAACCCCTCAGATGCGGCGCATGCTATTGAGCGCCGCATCTGAGGGGTTAAACAGGTGAGATCGATACTAATATCGATCTCACACGTTCAAGCAGGGATGCCCCCAGCCCTCAGCTACCTCTGGCAGCTGAGAGCAAGGAGATTTGACAGATCCCTGCTCTGTTTATTTATTCCGATGCAGTGACGTGAAAAGTCTATTGCATCGGAATAAAGCCCATTAGTGACCGACGGAAAAACACTATGGGGCGGTCACTAATGGGTTAAATGTGCTTGAGAATTTGCATTGTTATAAATAAGCCTTTAAACCTGTCACATATTATTTTTCTCTTGTCAATTTTTACCTCTTTTTAACAGCATTTTTGAGTTGACATTTTTCCTGTCAGGTCATGTCAGATAAGGAGACATCAGCATTATTACTTGATTCATCCTCTCTTCACTATTAGATGTCCTGGCCAATTTCACACATTTCTTCACTACACATGGATACCAGAAGACAGGTATCTAGTTCAGACCCTGTGATCATGTATAATTGTTAGATTTTACAGCTGGTCATGTAAACACATTTCCACCAGGCCCGAATGTGCAGGGACTGTCCCAAATTTACAGTGACAATCCCAGAAAATTACTGTCCTGAATGTGTCCCGGCAACTGGCGACTGCCATATTCAATTTTATCTGCATCCTCAGGACACAGATACAATTGAATACTTTGGCAGAGCAGGGAGTATTCTCCCTGCTCTGCCATTCACTAGGCTATAGGCCATGTTACGCCTGCAACTGATAAGACGCTGGAACAGGATCCCTGCACATGCCGACGCATGCCAATGCGATGACGTCACTGGATCGCGCTGGCATACGCAAAGATCCCATCTCGGCGCCTCATAGAGTGTGAGACTGACGAGGCTGTGGAGCTCTGTTGTTGGGGCTAGGTGATTCTAAGTTTTTTATTTATTTGTTTGGGTGGCACCCTGGCACTATATACAGAGGGAGTATGGCACTATCTATAAGGGGCTTCTGCTCTTATCATTGAGAGAAAGAGAGCCCAGCATAGGCAGTAAGAGGTATACAGACTGCAAGCAGTGAGGAAAAAATACATTAGATAAGCACTTCACTGCTTGTGCTGAATGATAATCTCATCTCTTTCTCTAAGGAGGAGGGCAGCACGGACTTGTGAGGAGGTTATCTAATGGCTTTAACCCTTACTGCTTGAAGTCTGTGTACTCTGAGATGTATAAGTAAGGCATATGTCTAGCCTTAAAGGGGTTGTCCGAGATTTAATGACTTTGTGTTAATGCTTGTAATTTATAAATGTAAATACATTTGTAATATACTTACATTTTCCAAAGTGGCCCCGTTTCCAGATCTTGCCGTGGGGAACTTGACGGGTGAAGTCACTCTCTGCACTGGCTCTGGCCGCTTTGTTGATCTTGAATTCTTTGCGGGGGATACGACACGTCACTTGTGACGTGGTGTATATCGGCTTGTTCTGCTTCACAGCCCGTAACGCGCATGCACTGTCACTGCCATTCTCGCGGTCCCTGCTGTTCTCAAGATAACAGCAGGGGCTGCGCATGCGTGTTACAACAGAACAAGCCGATATACACCACGTCACATGTTCCCAGTAATATGGAGTTGCTCTTTTAAAATGAGAATTCACTTTTCACTGTCACTATTAAATATAAGATCGTGTAGCATCTGTTGCTATCTATAAATTTGCCTGTTTGTACTGTATATACACACACGTGTTATCAACAGATATCTTTGTTTGTGATGTCGATTACATCCTGTAGTTTTGTGTATATACAATGTTTTCCAATAGATATATACTTACTAACATAGACGAGATTTACGGCTTGCGCATGCGCAGACTGACTGGAACGCTTGTGTCGGTTCTGCGCATGCGCTGGGTGGATTCATTCGCTGCTTGCGTTCCACTCGCTGCACTTCCGGTTTGGACGTCACTATGTGATATGCTTGATATGTGCGCATGGATACCGACTCCTCTTGGTGTTCAGCAAAGGTAATTAATTATTTAATACATTATAATATCTACCATATGGTTACAATTGCTAGATTGGCCTCTGCAGCTTCTCGAGTTAGGCCTCATGCACACGACCGTGTTTTTGCGTCCGCAATTCAACCGCAAATCCACGGGTAAATTGCGGACCCATTCATTTCTATGGGCCCATACACACTATCCGTGTTTTCACGGCTCTCCGCATGTCCGCACATCCGTGCCGCAGAAACTACGGACATGTCCTATTATGGGCCGCAAATGCGGTGCGGACATGCCAATAGAAGTCAATGGGCCCGTGGAAATTGCGGATACACCGCCGTGTGTCATCCGCAGTTTTGCGGATTTGCGGAAGTGTTGCTAGGCGACGACCGGGAATGAGTTCTGTCGTCATCATGTTTTACCTAGGCTTTTTATTTTTCATCCGCATTTTGCGGATTACATACGGATGAACTGCGGAGGACATACGGATGAACTGCGGATGACATTTCACGGAACACGGTCCTGGAATTTGCGGACCAGAAAAACACTACGGTCGTGTGCATGAGGCCTTAGCCTGATTGCACATTATATGACTGTACAACAATTTTATACACTTTGTATATCTGTATATTATATTTGACTTATATAACTATGTGTGGGACAATGCACTGGTAATGAATATTGAGTCTTTTGGACTATAATGTTTATTTATATAACTTGTTTCTGTACATTGTATGTTAACTAGATTTATGCTAATTACTAGTTAAACTTCCTATATGTACCTGACACTATGTGTTGTGTGATACAGCTTGAGAAAGGTCCTGTGCTGGACCGAAACGTCGCTGCTCACTTGAGTTGAATAAATCCACCCTTTTTTATCAATCTTGAAGTCCTGGTGCCGTTACTTGATCCTATGGTTTCTATATACTTCTAGCTGGGGAAGTGATTCATCCTCTAGGTAACGTGCACATGGCCTAATTTATAGCATTTTGGAGTGCTGTGTTCATTCGTATTTGGACCATATATATATATATATATATATATATATATATACATACATATAATATAGATAAATATATTTTAAAAATTACAAAAAGTGTTTTTTTTCGCATCTTTAGGGATTTGTCTGCTCATAATTTAAATGTAAAAAATGGAATTAATTAAACTGATCTAATAAACAAAAACCCTCATAAGTCTTGTAAAAAAAAAACTAAGTAAAAATAGTTGTGATATTCAAAGCGGTTGCAAAGATATTATTGTTTAACCCCTTAACGACCGCCAATACGCCTTTTCACGGCTGCCATTAAGGTTACTTTTGCCAGAGCACCGCCTTTTCACGGCGCTCTGACATAAGCCCGGCACGGGCGTCCTGTGCCGGCTAAAGTGGGTGTCATGCGGTCTAAAGACAGCCGGACACATGTAGTAACGGGCAGGATCGATTTCAACATCGCTCTCACCTGTTTAACCCCTTAGATGCGGCGCTCAATAGCGAACGTGCATCCAAGTGGTTTTGGAGGCAGGGTGCTCCCTCTCTCACCAAATCAGCACCCTGCAATTGCAATCGCAGGGTGCCAATGGGTTCTATGGCAACCGGGGCCTAACAAATTCCCCCCCAGGTCTGCCTGTAGTGGATGCCTGCTAAGCAATGCCTGAGGCATGACCTAGCAGGTGCCTGTCAGCTTTACACTGACAGACAATAATACGCTGCAATACAGAAGTATTGCAGTGTATTATAAAAGCGATCAGAACATTGCATAGTGAAGTTCCATAGTGGGACTAAAAATAAAGTTATCAAAAAGTTTAATAAAGTTAATAAAAAATAAATAAAAATCCCAAATAAAAAAAATGAAAAACCCACTTTTTCCCTTATAAAATACTTTAATATGAAAAAAAATAACAAAAAATTGAAAACATTACACATATTTGGTATCGCCACGTACGTAACGACACCTGCACGGTGAACGCTGTAAAAAAATAAAATAAAAAACAATGATAGGATTGCTGTTTTCTGTTCATTCAGCCTTTATAAAAATTTGATAAAAAAAGTGATCAAAAGTTGCATGTGCTCCAAAAAGGTACCAATAAAAACTAGAAGTCATTCCACAAAAAACAAGTCCTCATGCAGCTGCATTGGCGTAAAAATAAAACAATTATGGCTCTTAAAACATGGCAACACAGAAACAAATAATTTTGAAAAAAAAGTGTTTTTACTGTGTAAAAGTAGTAAAACATACAAAATCTATATAAATTTGGTATCACCACAATCGTAATGACCCACTGAATAAAGTTGTTATGTTACTTATACCACACAGTAAACGCTGTAAATCTAAGACGCAAAAAAGAGTGGCAAAATGTATGGGTTTTTTTCCATTACCCCCAAAAAGTTAATACAAGTTAATCAATAAATTATATGTACCCCAAAATTGTGCTATTAAAAAATACATCTTGTCCCGCAAAAAATAAGACCTTATACAGCTATGTCGACGCAAATATAAAAAAATTATAACTCTTGGAATACGACGATGGAAAAACGCAAAAAATAGCCTGGTCATTAAGGTTTAAAATAGGCTGGTCATTAAGGGTTTAAAGAAGTGCATATCAGAAATGGAAAATTTGACCTGGACACAGGGGCATGAATGACCCTTGGTCATAAAAGGGTTAATGTTACAGGGTTGTGTGTGTGTGTGTGTGTGTGTGTGCGTGCAGAAGATTTTTCAGAGTTCATTCATAAGGTTACAGCTTAGCGTCTTTACAGAAAATATTACATATTGTCATCTCCCTATATAGTATTTGTAAAATTAAAGAAAAAAATAACAAGTGGATTCCGGTCGACCTTTGCGCCAGGGAAACCGATGAACGGAAATTCAAATGGAAACCATAGCGTCCGTTTGCATTACCATTGATTTCAATAGTAAGGCTGGAATCACACGAGCACATTACGTCCGTAATGTACGGAACGTATTTCGGCCGCAAGTCTCGGACCGAACACACTGCAGGGAGCCGGGCTCCTAGCATCATAGTTATGTGCGACACTAGGAATCCCTGCCTCTCCGTGGAACTACTGTCACATACTGAAAACATGTTTTCAGTACGGAACAGTTGTCCGGCAGCGAGGCAGGTACTCCTAGCATCGTACATAACTATGATGCTAAGAGCCCGGCTCCCTGCAGTGTATTCGGTCTAGGACTTGCGGCCGAAATACAATCCGTCCGTTACGGACGTAATGTGCTCATGTGATTCCAGCCCAATGCTTCCATTGCAATTGGTTTCCGTTTGTTTCCGTTCCATAAGGTTTACGTTTTTTTTGCTGAAGCAATAGCATAGTCGGAAACCTTATGGAACGGAAACAAACGGAAACCCATTGCAACGGAAGCATTACCATTTAAATCAATGGTAATGCTATAGTTTATATAGTTTCCATTTGGCTTTCTGTTCATTGGTTCTTGGAAAGGTCGAAGGGAACCCAACGCTGATGTGAACAGGCCCTAACCTATTATGAAACAATAAAACTAATCCTGGTAATATCACTAGAAAAGTACAGCAATACAATTTTGAATAACAGGATAACGGTAGCTGTATTACTTATAAATACAGTAATGTACTATTATTTAATTTATATAAATGGCCGTTAGTGAATAGCCACTATTATATAATACTAACTATATTAAGTTGTTGTTTTTTTAAGTGCGCTGTGATTTTACTTGTCTATTTTCTAGTGCAGTCGATGAATATTTAAAAAAATATATATATCTTATTTTGTACACCAAATATGTTGAACTAACTACAGATGGTTTTTACCAATCTTACACACCTATGGCAGTAGCAAATGTAGGATTTTTAAGGGGGGTTTCAAGCATGTTGATGTCCATGGCAAAATTACCCTACCTCATTTTACGGACTGTCTGGTTACTCTGTTTAACATCTACTAATTCTGGCGGTTTGGGATGGTGCAGGGCAGTGCCGGTTCCAGGTTTATGTGTGCCCTTGGGCAACACAGACTTAGTGGGCCCCTTTGCGGGTTAGCTCACTTAAAGCTGCAGTAAAATGGTAGTTTGTTCCCCTAATATATAAGTTAGGACTCCAGTTTGTGCCCCCATCTAATAGTTAGGCCATGTTTATGCCCCTATATAGAGGTTAGCCACCCAGTTTATGCCCCCATATATACAGTGCCCTCTGCAGCTAATGCCACACAGCCCCCTGTAGATAATGCCACACACCGCTCCCTGTAGATAATGCCACACACAAAACCCCTGTAGATAATGCCACACAGCCCGCTGTGGATAATGCCACACACACATCTCCTGTAGATAATTCCACACACAGCCCCCTGTAGATAATGCCACAAACACAACCCCTGTAGATAATGCCACACACAGCCCCTGTAGATAATGCCACAAACACAACCCCTGTGGATAATGCCACACACAGCCCCTGTAGATAATGCCTCACAGCCCCCTGTGGATAATGCCACACACACACACACACACACACACACACACACACACACATCTCCTGTAGATAATGCCACATATAGCCCCCTGTAGATAATTCCACACACAGCCACCTGTAGATAATGCCACATACATCCCCCTGTAGATAATGCCACACACAGCCACCTGTAGATAATGCCACACACAGCCCCCTGTAGATAATGCTACACACAGCCGCCTGTAGATAATTCCACACACAGCTCCCTGTAGATAATGCCACACAAAACCCCTGTAGATAATGACACACACATCCCCCTGTAAATACTGCCACACAGCCCCCTGTAGATAATGCCACACACAAACCCTTTAGATAATGCCACACACAGCCCATGTATATAATGCCACACACTGCCCTCTGTAGATAATGCCACACACAGCCACTGTAGATAATGCCACACAGCCCCCTGTGGATAATGACACACACACACACACACACACACACACACACACACATATCTCCTGCAGATAATGCCACATACAGCCCCCTATAGATAATGTTACACACAGCCACCTGTAGATAATGCCACATACAGCCCCTTGTAGATAATGCCACAGACAGCCACCTGTAGATAATGCCACACACAGCCGCCTGTAGATAATGTCTCACAAAGCCCCCTGTAGATAATTCCACACACAGCTCCCTGTAGATAATGCCACACACAGCCCACTGTAGATAATGGCACACAGCCCCCCGTAGATAATGGCACACACACAACCCCTGTATGTAATGCCACACACAGCCCCCTGTAGATAATTCTCCACAGCCCCCTGTAGATAATGCCACACACACAACCCCTGTAGATAATGGCACACACTGCCCCCTGTAGATAGTGCCCCACACAGCCCCCTGTAGATAATGCCACACACAGCCCCCTGTAGATAATGCCACACACTGCCCCCTGTATATAATGCCACACTCTGCACCCTGTATATATTACCACACACTGCTCCCTGTAGTTATTACCACACACTACCCCCTGTAGCTAATGCTACATAATCCCCCTGTAGATAGTTCCACACCCCTCTCTAAATAGAACCGTTGGGGCTCCCTCTAACAGTGGAATTCCCGTCCAGAGCATTGCCGAACGCTCTGGCCAGGGATTTTGGTCCAGCGGAGCACTTGACGCTACAGTTCATATATGGACAGTGATGTCAAGGGCCCTCCATGAGCGGAACCTCCAGCAAGAGCATCGGCAACGCGCTCGCTGGGGATTCCATGATGGCAGCATAAGGTGCCCGAGTGAGCCCCCCAAAAGGCGGTGGGTGCTGATGCCGGCCCTGGGTCTGAACATCTGACTGAGGACCCAATGGACAAGAAGTATACTGCAAGTGTGGGGGTCTGACTCTGACTGCTGAGGGCTGGGCACTGAGTAGTCATAGATGTTCAGACACCCCATTGCAGATAATAGAGCCCTTTGCAATCAGCAAGATGCTTAGACCCCCTTGCAAACATCTATAGTCCCCCCTTGCAAATAGCCAAAATCCCCCCTTGCAGCCAAAACGCCCCTGCAAACAGTCAAAATCCCCCCTTGCCAACAGTCAAACCCCCCTTGCTAACAGCCAAAGCCCCCACTTGCTAACAGCCAAACCCCCCCTTGCTAACTGCCAAAATCCCCCTCTGCTAACAGCCAAAATCCCCCCCTGCAAAAAGCCAAAATTCCCCCACTCCAATCCCTAACGTCGGACGGCGATGACTTTTTTAAAGTTAATATGGGGTAGGGGGACAGGAGGCTGAGTGCAGTGAGCGGTGCTCAGTATTTTTAAGACAGCGCTCACCTCAGTCTCAGCCCACCTGCCTCTCCTCGGTGTCTTCTTTCTGGCGCTCCTGCTCCGCTCTGGCAGTGTGGGCAGCATCAGGGGAAAGTAGGGGCATGTTATAGCAGATGTGCCTATCGCCGTGCATCTGCTAGATAATTGAAAGATATAGCAAAAACTGAATATTTGAGGCGCTGCTTAAAGAGGCTCTGTCACCAGATTTTGCAACCCCTATCTGCTATTGCAGCAGATAGGCGCTGCAATGTAGATTACAGTAACGTTTTTATTTTTAAAAAACGAGCATTTTTGGCCAAGTTATGACCATTTTTGTAATTATGCAAATGAGGCTTGCAAAAGTCCAAGTGGGTGTGTTTAAAAGTAAAAGTCCAAGTGGGCGTGTATTATGTGTGTACATCGGGGCGTTTTTAATACTTTCACTAGCTGGGCGCTCTGAAGAGAAGTAACATCCTCTTCTCTTCAGAACGCCCAGCTTCTGACAGTGCAGATCTGTGACGTCACTCACAGGTCCTGCATCGTGACGGCCACATCGGCACCAGAGGCTACAGTTGATTCTGCAGCAGCATCAGCGTTTGCAGGTAAGTCGATCTCGTGACAGAGCCTCTTTAAATAAATGGAAGATAATTTTATTCCAATAATATAGAACAGTTGCTACGCGTTTCAACGCCGGACCGGCGTCTTCCTCAGGCAAGATGAAATGACAACATAATGGCATGTATAAATACAAAAAAACACAAGTCTTAATTAGGTTCAATTCAGACCAGGGAGGAGGAAAGAAAAACACCCAAACAGCAGGTCAGAGTTCAGCACAAACATGTTGACTAAATCAATGAATTATAATAGTATGTTCCTATCAATGGCATAATTAGAAAGAAACAACAGTACATAGTTATGTAATCGATAAAATTACAACAGTTAAACGTAATGGTATAAAAATATTTGAGACAAAACAAGTCACAGACACTTAAAAATATATATAGAGAAAACAGAAAGAGATAGGGGAATTCAAATGTGCTGAACGGATTAAAATGTATTAAAAACACTCCATAGCGATGTAAATATATATAAGAATAGGAAATATATACGCGTAGGTATGTGTTGTCATAGAGACCTCATAGGGGGCGAGGTCAAAGGAGCAGTGGAACGCATGCTGGAACGCATCGTTAGAATGCGAGCGTTAAGAAGAGATGCAGAAGGTCAGTAGGGGGTAAAAAATTATTAGAATATGTTGGAATAAATTTGGGCCGATCAAATGGTTGATATTGATATTTATAGAAGATACACAAAGTTAAAAAATGAATGAGAAATAGTATTACATATTGTACGGAAGAATCGACGGTTACTTAAAACGGAATTGCTGGACGTTTACAGAAACAAGATATCGATTGCATTAGATTACAATCTAATGTCTATAAAACAAGGGAGGGATGAATTAGGATAGATAAAAATGATTACATTGTTTGTTCCCAAACATTATTATGTAAGCCAGACGGATCGAATGTGTGCTATAACAAAGACCGGTAGTCATGGTGATAGTTGAATAGGGAGGTACGGTGGCCGAGAAAGTACAAATTACCGCTGGAGCGCATGATGACACGCAGATTCGCGCACCACTGGGCAGAGGATAAACAGCGGATCACGAAGAGAGAAAAGGAGATGAAACTTGAAGCAGTAAGTGGAAAGATACTGGACTCTGTTCAGATGTTGTTCACATTATGCTAAGTGACACAAAAAGTTCATGCAAACAGTACTTAATTAATAGATCAAGAAACATTAATGTGATAATTGCGTATCAGCATATTTAGACATATTTAGAGATAAATGCATATATAGACATATCAATAATATCTGGATACAAGTTGTGCATAGAGATAAAAAAATAGATAAATATATTAATAAACAGTAAAATATAAAAAATAAAAAAAATAAAAAAATAAAAACAGAGGTAAAAGTGATTAATCCAATGCAGATTCTGCAATGTCGTTGAGGCCATTTGGATATAAAGTCCCCAATTTGTAGATCCAGAAGTTCTCCCTTTGCTTTAATCTAATGAACCTATTGGATGTGTCTACAGGGATGCCCTCAATAGGGGTAACTGTGATCGCATCAAAATTACACTTGTGTTCTATAGCGCAATGTCGTGATACACTATGTTTAGTATACCCACTTTTAACATTGAACCTATGTTTGTTAATCCTGTTTCTGAGGGTTTGAGTAGTACGGCCCCCATATTGTCGATGGCATGTACATTGGAGAAGATAGATAACATAATCACTTCCACAATTCAAAAAACTTTTTATCTGAAAGCTTTCGTTGGTTGACACAGAGGTGAAGTGCATTTTTTTATTTGCAATGTTCTGGCAACATAAGCATCTCGTTTTTCCCCAGCGATAGGAACCATTTGTGATAACTGATGTCATAATGGGTGTCTGGGAGACTTTCTGTAGTTTGCAATCTCTCCTCCTATTGCCACACAGAGTATCGACACATCTTCCCTTACTCCCAAGCTTGTTAATATTGATGTCCGTCCCAAATCCACATTCTATCCTTTACACCACCGTGGACCGGCCCTTGAAACCTTCTATAATCTTGTCAGTAATGATTTTAAAACCATTGAGCAACCTATTTTATCTACAGATAACCTGACTAAATCTGAGCGCATTGCATTGAAAAATCTACAAAAAAAAACGCTCAATTGTAATACGTTCAGCCGACAAGGGGGGGGGGTATCATTATTCAGGACCACACCGACTATACTAATGAGGCTTGTAGATTACTGTCGGATATTAATTTTTATGAGAAATTACATTGCAATCCGATACCCTTGTTCCAACAGGAATACAAATCCCTCATTGAGACAGCTTATACTGATCACATTTTAAGTAAAAAAGAAAAACTATTCCTAACCATTCCATTTCCCACTATTCCTTTCTTATATCATCTGCCAAAAGTACACAAATCTCTATCCAATTCACCTGGTAGACCTATGATTTCAGGGATAGGGTCATTGACTAGCAATATGTCCCATTTTATTGACATACACCTTCAAACATATGTTACGAAATTATCATCATATTTAAAAGACTCCACCCATTTGATCAGAGAATTACACAGTTTGCCATCCCTCCATGATTTTACAGACCTTTGGTTTTTAACAGCCGATGTATCATCATTATACACAGACATACCACATGCCCTTGGTCTACAGGCCATTTCATCACATTTGGCCTTGGATGCAAGGTTTCCAATCAATCAGATCAACTTTTTAATCAACTGTATCGATTTTATACTTACACACAATGTGTTTACATTCGAGGGTAAATTTTACAAGCAGATCAAAGGTTGTGCGATGGGGTCACGCTTTGCCCCATCGTACGCCAATCTGTATATGGGAGCATATGAGGATATATATATTTACGGTGATCACAATTACAGAGACAATATTATTTATTATAAACGTTATATTGATGACCTTTTCTTTATCATTAAAGGAGATACTACTACAATATCTTCAATTGTTAATCACCTCAACAATAATAACTTTGGAATCTCCTTCACACATACATTTTCTTTTGATAAAATTGATTTTTTAGATCTCACGATCGAAAAGCATGGACATTCGTTGACTACCAAAACACATTTTAAAGGGGTAGATGTTAATAGCTATCTTAATTTTAGGAGCGCTCACTACCCTCCATGGCTGAAAAACGTGCCCTTTGGCCAATTTAAAAGAATAAGAAAGAACTGTACTAATAATAAAAATTTATCTGCTGAATGCAAATTGTTGAAAAAGAGGTTTAAAGAAAAAAACTTCCCAATAAGTCTGATTAAGGGTGCGGAAACCAGGGAAAAGCTCTAACACAACTTGAGTGCATCAATCCTGTGGCCCAGGACACCAAGAAATCGATTGATTTCAGCTGTAATTTTATTACTACCTATAACAAAGGCAGTAAGTTTATCAGCTCCACACTCCATAAATATTGGCATGTCCTTAGGAATGACCAGTTTATGAAAGCCATCCTTCCGGTAAAGCCCAAAATTACGTATAGGAGGGCTAAAACTTTAAGGAACTTAATTGCACCTAGTAAACTACAGAAAGTCTCCCAGACACCCATTATAACATCAGTTATCACAAATGGTTCCTATCGTTGCCAGAACATTGCAAATAAAAAAATGCACTTCACCTCTGTGTCAACCAACGAAAGCTTTCAGATAAAAAGTTTTTTGAATTGTGGAAGTGATTATGTTATCTATCTTCTCCAATGTACATGCAATCGACAATATGTGGGCCGTACTACTCAAACCCTCAGAAACAGGATTAACAAACATAGGTTCAATGTTAAAAGTGGGTATACTAAACATAGTGTATCACGACATTGCGCTATAGAACACAAGTGTAATTATGATGCGATCACAGTTACACCTATTGAGGGCATCCCTGTAGACACATCCAATAGGTTCATTAGATTAAAGCGAGAACTTCTGGATCTACAAATTGGGGACTTTATATCCAAATGGCCTCAACGACATTGCAGAATCTGCATTGGATTAATAACTTTTACCTCTGTTTTTATTTTTTATTTTTTTTTATATTTTACTGTTTATTAATATATTTATCTATTTTTTTATCTCTATGCACAACTTGTATCCAGATATTATTGGTATGTCTATATATGCATTTATCTCTAAATATGTCTAAATATGCTGAAACGCAATTATCACATTAATGTTTCTTGATCTATTAATTAAGTACTGTTTGCATGAACTTTTTGTGTCACTTAGCATAATGTGAACAACATCTGAACAGAGTCCAGTATCTTTCCACTTACTGCTTCAAGTTTCATCTCCTTTTCTCTCTTCGTGATCCGCTGTTTATCCTCTGCCCAGTGGTGCGCGAATCTGCGTGTCATCATGCGCTCCAGCGGTAATTTGTACTTTCTCGGCCACCGTACCTCCCTATTCAACTATCACCATGACTACCGATCTTTGTTATAACACACATTCGATCCGTCTGGCTTACATAATAATGTTTGGGAACAAACAATTTAATAATTTTTATCGATCCTAATTCATCCCTCCCTTGTTTTATAGACAATAGATTGTAATCTAATGCATTCGATATCTTGTTTCTGTAAACGTCCAGCAATTCCGTTTTAAGTAACCGTCGATTCTTCCGTACAATATGTAATAATATTTCTCATTCATTTTTTAACTTTGTGTATCTTCTATAAATATCAATATCAACCATTTGATCGGCCCAAATTTATTCCAACATATTCTAATAATTTTTAACCCCCTACTGACCTTCTGCATCTCTTCTTAGCGCTCGCATTCTAACGATGTGTTCCAGCATGCGTTCCACTGCTCCTTTGACCTCGCCCCCCACATAGTGTTTGAGGTCTCTATGACAACACATACCTACGCGTATATATTTCCTATTCTTATATATATTTACATCGCTATGGAGTGTTAATACATTTTAATCCGTTCAGCACATTTGAATTCCCCTATCTCTTTCTGTTTTCTCTATATATATTTTTAAGTGTCTGTGACTTGTTTTGTCTCAAATATTTTTATACCATTACGTTTAACTGTTGTAATTTTATCGATTACATAACTATGTACCGTTGTTTCTTTCTAATTATGCCATTGATAGGAACATACTATTATAATTCAGTGATTTAGTCAACATGTTTGGGCTGAACTCTGACCTGCTGTTTGGGCGTTTTTCTTTCCTCCTCCCTGGTCTGAATTGAACCTAATTAAGACTTGTGATTTTTTGTATTTATACATGCCATTATGTTGTCATTTCATCTTGCCTGAGGAAGACGCCGGTCCGGCGTTGAAACGCGTAGCAACTGTTCTATATTATTGGAATAAAATTATCTTCCATTAATTTAAGCTGCGCCTCAAATATCCCGTTTTTGCTATATCTTTCAATTATACGTGTGGCATCTCCTTGAAGTTTGGGTTGGGATCGGCAGCAGCTTTATTCACTACTACTTGCTGGTAATTTGCAGCCTTATAGGTGAGCATTTATGGTCATTTTTGCTCATTTATATTTCAATTGATACGCACATGTGGCGCCGTGTTTTTTCTTTATTTTAGTATATCTTCTAGATAAGGGATCTTAAAGCAATAGTGCGGCTGCGGTGTGGGAAGGGTAGGGAAAAATATATGAGAACGGCCCTAAAAGTTTACTGTGGGACAGGCCCTGGACACCTCGGGGAAGCCAGGACAGCAGCAATGAGTAGAGCCATGATGGCAGCATCATCACACAGCGGCCGAGTGGGCACCCCTGAGGGTAGTGGGCCCCAGCACTTGCCCGGGTTCGCCGGGTGCTGACGTCGGCCCTAGTGCAGGGCTTAGTGGAGGTAGCTTATCCTAATTTCGTGCACCCATACCCTACTTAAATCCGTCCTGCCCTCCTTCCTGTGCCTGAGCGTTGTCGTTATTGCAAATGGTCCCTTAGTTGTATCCTGTATCCTGTGTTCCCATATCCTGTTTACCGTATCCAGTAATTTTGTCTGTTCATGAGTGAAGTCTAGTGTTGCAGTCGAGTGCATCCTCTGTGCCACGTGTCAGTTGCCATGCCACGTGTCATCTGCCACGCCAAGTGTCATCTGCCACGTCAAGTGTCATCTGTGCCCTGTGCTATCTGCTACGCCAAGTATCATCTGTGCCAAGTGTCATCAGTGTCTGCTACGCCTCGTGTCTGCTACGCCACGTGTCTGAAACGCCGAATGTCTGCCAAGTCACCTACTGTCCTGAAGACTGTTATTGAAATAAATTTGGCCAGCTGCTACTCCGCTATGGTGGAGCGGCCTAGAGTATCCACATATCCCATAGCTGTGACAGTACGCTCAGGCCATGGATCCCGCTGGTCAACCCAAGACAGCGATCAAATTGATGCAAACAGACATGCGTGACCTCCGAGCTCAACAGGATCAGCTCCTGGAGCTATTGTCATTCGCCTGGATCTTCCTTCTGCAGCTGCTTCTTCTGCATCACCTCCTGCTGCTCCTCCTGTTAGTACTGGGCCCAGAATTTCTCTGCCTCTACCTCCTCACTACGGCAGAGATGCTAAGACCTGTAGAGGCTTTATTAACCAATGCCAATTTCATTTCAAATTTCATACTCATATTTTCCCCTCTGATGTTACCAAGATCACTTTCATTGTCTCTCTTCTTTCTGGCAAAGCTCTGGCATGGGCTCACCCGGCAACGTGAGGGTCCGGAATGCTCTGACTTACGGTTATTCTTAGAGACTTTCCGCATTGTCATTGAGGAACCGAGTCGGACCTCTACCGCAGCTGCCTCTTTTCTAACTCTCCGTCAAGGGAAATTGACAGTAGGAGACTACGCTAACCAGTTACATACCATGGCAGCGGAGCTTGCCTGGAACAATGAGGCCTTGGTAGCTACTTTCTGGCAAAGACTGTCTCCCCAAATCAAGGATGTGGTCGCGGCTCGTGACCTCCCATCCACCTTAGATGCCCCTATTCTGTTGACAATTCAGATCGACATGAGGACCCAGGAACGTGTCCAGGAGGTCCACCTGGAGAAAAGGGCCTATAGACTGGCTCTCAAGTTCCAGAGACCACTACTGCCTTCTTCAGTTGTTCCACCTGAAGAGCCCATGCAGGTGGATAGACTCAAATTGTCAGACCAGGAGAAACAGTGCAGACGCTCTGCAGGACTGTGTCTGTATTGTGACCACAAAGGTAATTTTGTGTGTCAATGTCCACAGAAGACGGTAAACTCCAGCACCTAGAGTTCATTGGAGTGACAAACCTAGGTGGAACGACGCCAAATGTCAAATCCTCTACCAAATTATCCATTCCTTTAACCATTGTCTTTCTCACTCCATCTCTGCTTATATGGACTCCGGAGCGGCTGCACATTTTATTCAGTAGGACCTAGTAGATAGTCTCCATCTGGCCATGGTTTCTCTGGAGAGACTTCTGGCAGTCACCCCTTGTTATGCCCACGGTCGCTGACCATTGGCACGTCCCACTTACCGGCGGCTGAGGCCACAGGACTGTATCTTCATGTCGGCGTGTCCCTCCTCGAAGACGTCGACACACACCTGCACTGCTCTCCTGTGTCCTGTAGGGTGCGCGAACGCGCTCACTACCGACCCTACCCCCGGCATGCACCTGACAAAGTTTCACAATCAACCCAGTAACACCCTGGACTTTAAAAAGGGCTCTGACTTTCCTCTCCTTGCCTGAGAATTGTTTGATTCCTGTGCTCCTCTAGGCAAATGGTCCCTTAGTTATATCCTGCTCCCAGTATTCCCTTATCCTGTATCCTGTTGCTGTGTTTGTTCCTGAGCCTAAGCCTATTATGGGAGTCATGTGTGCCTCATCTGCCGTGTCTGTTGCCATCTTCCACGTCTGGTGTCATCTGCCACGTCCGGTGTCATCTGTCACTATGAGTATCTCGTGATGCCCTTTGATCTGTGTAACGCTCCAGCTGTGTTTCCGGAATTTGTGAATGACATCTTCCGGAATCTACTGTATGTCTGTGTGGGGGTATTTTTGGACGACATCCTGATCTACTCACCAGCTAAGATGACGCATCGGAAGCATATCCGCCAAGTCTTGTCGCGGTTAATAGGGAGTCGTCTATGCTCAAAACTCAAGTAGTGCATGTTCGAGAGGAACTCTTTGTCCTTCCTGGGGAACTTTGTCTCCGTGGACACAAGATGGTTCCAGTGTAGGTGAAGTCTGTCTTAGAGTGACCACATTTACAGGGCCTTCAGCCTACCGTATATTGAGATTTCTGGGATTCGCTAATTTTTACCTGCAGTTTATCCCAAATTTCTCGTCTGTGACTGCTCCAATCTCTGCTCTCACTAAGAAGGGGGTGGACTCCGAAGGCAGAGTTAGCATTTACCAGCCTAAAGAGTGCCTTCACTTCAGCCTCAGTTCTTCATTATGAGGTGTCTCAACAATACTCTCTAGAGGTTGATGCTTCCTCCGTTGGTACTAGAGCACTTCTGTTTCAAAGAAACTCCAAGGGTAAGGCAGTGGTTTGTGGCTTCTTCTCCAAATTGTTTTCTTCTGCAAAGCACAACTACTCCATTGGAGATCGGAAGTTACTGGCTGTCAAGTTGGCCTTGGGGAAATGGAGACATCTGCTGTAGGGCGCTATTCACCCCATCATCATCTATACGAACCACAACTATCTCACATATCTACAGTCTGCGCAACTATTTAATCCTCGCCAAGCCAGATAGTCGTTGTTTTTGGGCTGATTCCAGTTTCTGCTCCACTTCTGCCCTGCAGATATAAACGTGGGGGCCGATGGCCTATCCCAGTCATTTGAGATGGATGACTCTGAGGAGGCTCCCCAATATATCAAAGATCTGTTGACCGCCGGCACATTATACCCACTGGCACCCGCGACCATGGGACACTGAGAGCTAGCCGGCGTCTCCCTCCCCACAGAGGCCAGCACACGCGGCTGCCCTGCTCCGCTGTTAAGACTAGGGTGAGCGCACACTCATCCCCAGCATTTAAGGGCCATCGCACGCACCAGTAAAATGTTCCCTACGACCTCCTTGCCTGAGCCTTGTTGTTGTCCTTCCATGTTAGTTTAATCAAATGGTCCCTTAGTTGTATCCTGTTCCCAGTGTTCCTGTATCCTGCTTCCCGTATCCTGTATCGTGTAACTGTGTTTGTTCCCTAGATGAAATCTAGTGCTGGTGTCGTGTTTGTTCCATCGGCAACATCCAGTGTCATCTGCCATGCCAAGGCTCATCTACCACGCCAAGCCTCATCTGCCATGCAAAGCCCCATCTGCCATGCCAAGCATCATCTGTGCCACAAATTATCTGTGCCAATCATCTCGACATCTGTTCCTGTGATCCTGAACTGCATCCGTGTTAACGTCTGCACGGTTCAAGGCTGCTTCATTTATGGGACACGATCTGCAGATTCCCCGCAGTGAAGTCGAAACAGCCTTGCGGCATTCCGTGGTGAATACTGGCGGTTCTGTCAGTATCGACGCTTAAGAGCTTTTAAGCGCTACCAGAAGCCGGCCGAAAAGGAATCCCATCCTCCCTGCCAGGTTCGTGACAATCTCGTTTCTGTCTGGATTCTCATAGGGGCACTTTTGTGCTAAGACTTTCCATTGACTGATGTTTGGCCAGCTGCCACTCTGGCCAGCTGATTCGGGTTCACATACCCCAGAATCGTGACAAGATTCTTCCAAGATTATTGCCGGTAACCCTCTGTGCAAATTAGAGACATTCCCCCTGGAAAGACTTTTGTTCATCCTGCAGACAGGAAGGAAATTATATTCTTGGGACACAATTCCAAACTGGCTGGGCACTCTGGTGTCTGTAAGTCATGGGACTTTATATCTCATCATTACTGGTGGCCCACACTGCCTAGAGATGTTGTGGACTATGGTGCTTCTTGTACCAATTGCGCCCAAGACAAGTCCTCTCAAGACTTTCCATTGACTGATGTTTGGCCAGCTGCCACTCTGGACAGCTGATTCGGGTTCACATACCCCAGAATCGTGACAAGATTCTTTCAGGATTATTGCCGTTAACCTTCTGCAAATTAGAGACATTCCCCCTGGAAAGACTTTTGTTCATCCTGCAGACAGGAAGGAAATTATATTCTTGGGACACAATTCCAAACTGGCTGGGCACTCAGGTGTCTGTAAGTCATGGGACTTTATATCTCATCATTACTGGTGGCCCACACTGCCTAGAGATGTTGTGGACTATGGTGCTTCTTGTACCAATTGCGCCCAAGACAAGTCCTCTCATTCCAAGCCTGCTTGTCTGCTCCAACCTCTGCCCGTTCCTGATGGACCTTGGCAACACATAGCTATGGATTTTATCACCGACCTTCCACCTGTAATGTCCATGTCCATGGCCACGGACCAAGACACTGCGATGGCCGCAGCCATGGACCAGTGCTCACTTCCGCTTCATTCTGCGGTGTCCCATATTGTGCGCATGCACGCTCGTGCCCCGGCCTTAAAGGGGCATGAAGTAAATCTGTAATTAGCCGATACTCACCCTGGACTATTAGAAGGGCCCTGCCCATTCCTTCATTGCCTGAGTGTTGTTGTGTTTAACCATGTTGGTCTTTGCAAATGGTCCCTTAGGGTTTTCCAGTTCCCAGCGTTCCCGTACCTGCTACCTGTATCCTGTATCCCGTGCTACCTTGTTCCAGTGCCTTAGAGAGTTGGAGTCGTGTTGTGTCACAAATCACGTCTGCTGTGTTACACCACACCTGGTGCCATCCGAGCCTAACCATCGCTACTGTTTTAGCTACCACAGGTACCCTAACTCGAACTATAGACATTGACTTGGTACTCTATTTGGCCAGCTGCTGCCCTGCTACGGTGGTACGGCCCAGTGGGTCTACATACCCACAGATCGTGACACCTCCTTCTGCATGTTGCACTACTGTCTGGTCGTGGTGGATCGCTTCTCTAAGATGGCACATTTCATCCCATTGACTGGTCTTCCCACTGGCAAATTTATTTATACAGCATATCTTTCATCTGCACAGACGCAAATTACTGTGTGAAATTTACCTCTAAATTCTGGAGAGCCCTCTGTAAACTTCTTGATGTGAAATTGGATTTCTTCTGTTTATCACCCACAATCTAACGGCCAAGTTGAGAGGATTAATCAAATACTGGAAAATTATCTTCGTCATTTTATTTCTATTTAACACGACAACTGGGTGCAGCTCCTTCATTCGGCTGAGTTCTCCCACAACAACCACACGAGTGAATCGAATGCCTCTTCCCCATTCTTCATTGTATACAGCCATCATCCACGTGTTCATCTTCCTGTACCTGCTACATCTCAAGTACCTGCAGCTAAAACTCTTCATTTTGTGACTTTCTTCATATCTGGCAGCAAAAAAAGTACCCTATCCTACAGGCGGTAAACCGCATAAAGAGAAATGCTGATAGAAAAATAAAAATCCCTCCTCGGTTTCTTCCCGGAGCCAAAGTCTGGTTGTCATCAAAGAATATTTGTTTGAAAATCCCCTCTTACAAATTTGCTCTCAGATTTCTTGCTTCTTTTGAGGTTCTCCAACAGATCAATCCTGTGTCATATAAGCTACGATTGCCTACGGCTCTTAAAATTCCCTACTCCTTCCATGTGTTACGCCTAAAGCCTGTGATCCAGAATTACTACAGCAAATCCCCTGGCCTTGAAATTTCTCCCACTGGTGCTTCTGACATCTTTGAAGTCAAGGAGATTCTGGACTATAAGAGGATAGGAGGAAAAATCTTCTACTTGGTTGACTAGAACGGGTTTGGTCCTGAGGAGAAATCATGGTAACCTGAAGAGGACATTGTTGCTCCTGTGCTCATGAAGAGGTTCCTTCTGTCTTCTGGTCCTAAGAAGAGGGGGCGTAAAAGGGGGTACTGTAGCGCTGGCTGCCGGCGTTTGCCGCTATCCGGCTTTGTCCAGCGGCCACCAGCATTGTTTACCTTTGTGCCGGCATCCTCCTCCTCCTCCCCGGAGATGCTGGCATGTACTGCTCCCGCCCGTAGCTCGCTCCCGTAGGGTATGTGCCCTTGTAACCCCTTAAAGAGAAAGGATGTGCACCACTATATCCTTCCCTATCCTATCCATTTACACCCTGCCCTACTTAAATCTGTCCTCCCCTCGTTTCTGTGCCTGAGTGTTGTTGTGCCTACGCATGTACATTATTGCCAATGGTACCTTAGTTGTATCCTGTATCCTGTGTTCCCGTATCCTGTTTACCGTATCCAAGTCTAGTGTTGGAGTCGAGTTAATCCTAAGTGCCACGTGACACCTGCCATGTCATGCAGCGTCGGACTGGCATTCCTTGGGCCTACCAGAGGATATTATTTTGATGGCCCACCATCCATCTATATAGAAAATGTCCCCTTTCTATTTCATCATAGTCCTTGTTGTTATCATTGTACACACAGGACATATCATCAATAAGGTCTAATAGGTAATTTGTGAATCAACTCATGAGAAATAGACCCTAGTGGCAAGTGATTGGTCCAAAGTCACCTCCAAATGGAGTTGTCTTGTTCTGGACCTTTAATGCACATTATTGTGTTTGAGCCTGCTGTCACCCGAGGATCCTCTGGTTCTGTGGTAGGCCAGTCCGACCCTGACGCCATGTGTCATCTGCCACGCCACATGTCATCTGCCATGCTAAGTGTCATCTGCCACGCCAAGTGTCATCTGTGCCAAATGTCTGCTACTCCTCGTGTCTGCAATGCCACGTTTCTGCTACACCAAGTGCCTGCCAAATCATCTTTCCAGGTACTCTTGTCCTAGAGACTGTTATTGACTATACTTTGACCAGCTACTACTCCACTACGGTGCAGCGGCCTAATAGGTCCATATACCCCATAGCCGTGACAGACAATTTTGGGGGCCCTATCTACAGGGGACTCTACTGGGGACACTATCTACAGAGGACTCTATAGGAGGCTCTATCTTTAATGGACTCTACAGGGGGCACTATCTACAGGAGGCACTATCTACAGGGACTCTAGAGGGGGCCCTATTTACAGCCTGTAGACTAGAGGGGGCATTATCTACAGGGAGCACTCTCTACAGGGGACTCTACAAAAGGCAATATCTACAGGGGACTCTACAGGGGGCACTATCTACATGGGGCACTATTTACAGGGGACTCTATAGGGGGCTCCATCTACAGAAGCCATACCTACAGGGGACTCTACAGGGGACTCTACAAGGGGCACTATTTACAGCCTGTAGACTACAGGGGGCATTATCTACAGGGGTCACTCTCTACGGGGACATTATAGAAGGCCCTATCTACAGGGCCCCTATCTACAGGGGGCTCTATCTACAGGGGGCTCTATGGGGGCACATATATATATATATATATATATATATATATATATATATATATATATATATATACACACACACTACCGTTCAAAACTTTAGGGTCACTTAGAAATTTCCTTATTTTTTTTAAAGAAAAGCACAGTTTTTTTCAATGAAGATAACATTAAATTAATCAGAAATACACTCTATACATTGTTAATGTGCTAAATGACTATTCGAGCTGCAAACGTCTGGTTTTTAATGCAATATTTACATAGGTGTATAGAGGCCCATTTCCAGCAACAATCGCTCCAGTGTTCTAATGATACATTGTGTTTGCTAACTGTGTTAGAAGGCTAATGGATGATTAGAAAACATTTGAAAACCATTGTGCAATTATGTTAGCACCGCTGTAAACAGTTTTCTGCTTAGAGGAGCTATAAAACTGACCTTCCTTTGAGCTAGTTGAGAATCTGGAGCATTACATTTGTGGGTTCGATTAAACTCTCCAAATGGCTAGAAAAAGAGAGCTTTCATGTGAAACTCGACAGTCTATACTTGTTCAAGAAATGAAGGCTATTCCATGCGAGAAATTGCCAAGAAACTGGTGTGTACTACTCCCTTCAGAGGACAGCACAAACAGGCTCTAACCAGAATAGAAAGAGAAGTGGGAGGCCCCGCTGCACAACTGAGCAACAAGACAAGTACATTAGAGTCTCTAGTTCGAGAAATAGACGCCTCACAGGTCCTCAACTGGCAGCTTCATTAAATAGTACCCGCAAAACGCCAGTGTCAACGTCTACAGTGAAGAGGCGACTCCGGGATGCTGGCCTTCAGGGCAGAGTGGCAAAGAAAAAGCCATATCTGAGACTGGCTAATAATAGGAAAAGATTAATATGGGCAAAAGCACACAGACATTGGACAGAGGAAGATTGGAAAAAAGTGTTATGGACAGACGAATCAAAGTTTGAGGTGTTTGGATCGCACAGAAGAACATTTGTGAGACACAGAACTGAAAAGATGCTGGAAGAGTGCCTGACGCCATCTGTCAAGCATGGTGGAGGTAACGTGATGGTCTGGGGTTGCTTTGGTGCTGGTAAAGTGGGAGATTTGAACAAGGTAAAAGAGATTTTGAATAAGAAAGGCTATGACTCCATTTTGCAACGCCATGCCATACCCTGTGGACAGCGCTTGATTGGAGCCAATTTCATCCTACAACAGGACACTGACCCAAAGCACACCTCCAAATTATGCAAGAACTATTTAGGGAAGAAGCAGGCAGCTGGTATTCTATCTGTAATGGAGTGGCCAGCACAGTCACCAGATCTCAACCCCATAGAGCTGTTTTGGGAGCAGCTTGACCGTATGGTACGCAAGAAGTGCCCATCAAGCCAATCCAACTTGTGGAAGGGGCTTCTGGAAGCATGAGGTGAAATTTTTCCTGATTACCTCAGCAAATTAACAGCTAGAATGCCAAAGGTCTGCAATGCTGTAATTGCTGCAAATGGAGCATTCTTTGACGAAAGCAAAGTTTGAAGGAGAAATTATTATTTCAAATAAAAATTATTATTTCTAACCTTGTCAATGTCTTGACTATATTTTCTAGTCATTTTGCAACTCATTTGATAAATATAAGTGTGAGTTTTCATGGAAACCACAAAATTGTCTGGGTGACCCCAAACTTTTGAACGGTAGTGTACATAAATATATGTATATGTATTCTGAGCTTTGTCCTGGTGCTGTATTTATGTACAGAGCTTTGTTCTGGTGCCGTATCTATGTACTGAGCTTTGTTCTGTCACTGTATCTGTGCATTAGCCGGAAGATTTGATGCAGCTTACTGCGCACACCGCAGTGTTTTTCACCCTTTCTCACAGTGCATTGCCTAACTAAATGGTCTAAGGACGCTTAGGATATTGAATGTGCACATAAAGTCTATACCTAATGGGTGAGTTCAATATAGTATGTGGGTAGGTAGGTAGGTATGTATGCTAATGTAATTATATACATAGTGTGGCAATCCAGTTAAACATTTTTGACAGGAATTTCTTTATTTAGAGTCCACTTTATTATAGACTATTTGGAATATTGTAAATATTTTATTTGATTCCAAGAATTATTTTCCATGGCACGATACGCCACAAAATACTGTGAACACCCCCCCCCCCCCGGCGCTTATGTCTTTGAGAACCTGTTGTTAAAAATTCGAAACCCACCCCTGATTTTATTCAAGTGCTGCGGCGCTGGCCCTCTTTATAACATGTAAATTCTCCTAAATTACTGAACGTTACTGACTAAGTGACAGTAGCTAAAAACTGCTAAAAGCCTGACATATCCGCATAAAGATCATACAGCTAAGGAGTTACATGAAACACTACATATTTATACAGCTCCCATTGAACTCTACATAAATCTATATGCAGTGAGCTGGCCATAATGGCAGCAGAAAGAATTATATATTTTTTAACTTTACTTTTTATAAATTGCATGGAGACGCACAACACACATGTTTTTATGTTACTGTTTGTATTATGTTCATGTACACTTATATTTTTTTTACATGATTTATTTTTAGTTCTAGCTAATGTCCCTGCAGCATCAGAAGTCCTTGGGCGAACCCTCCACAGAATCTACACAGAACATGTTGACATCCACTTTGTTAAAATTAACTTTATTCTTATCATTGCACACCTGGGACATATCCTCAATAATGTCCAAAAGGCCATTTGTGAATTAACCCATAATAATAGACACTAGTGGCCTGTGATTGGCTCCAAGTCAGCTTCAAATGAAGTTGTCATCTGTTGGACAGTTGGGGTTCATTATTGTGTCAGAGTCTTAGGCCACTGGAGGAGTTTCTGTACTCTGGTTGGCCAGTCCAAATCTGTGTCCATAGGTATAACTTGGGACATAGTAAAGTCACGGAAATTGAGGCAGCCCAAGCAGGTGTAGGTACGTTCTTTTATGTAGGGTAAAACATGGCACTGGCTATCTCCAAATGTAGGTTGTTCTATGTGAAGATGATCAGATATGTGACATTACCATAATCCTTTGGTTGCTGTTGAAGTAAAAGTAGTTATGCTGCTTTTTTTGCATTACTAGTTAGAATTACTTTAAATAAGAACTGGATTACTATGATCAGAAACTTTTCTTAAAAAATCTTCTGTTCCATTGGACACATGAGGGAAGGTGATGACTTCCTGGATATTTGTTTTCAGAGTACAGGTAAGGACCATTAATATTCCATTCCATTGAACAGCATCATTTTTAGAAGAATTGACTGTTATGGCTATTTTTAAAAACATGGATTTTGAAACCATCCTATGGTGCCGTTGTTACTATTCTTGTAACTTATAGCTGTTGAACTAGACTTCGCAAAAACTCTTGCTAGTTTATTTTTTCCTTACACCATCAGGCACAATTTCATACCCTTGATACCCTTGATACTTTGCATGTTTCATCTGTGTCTTGATTTATTTCACTTATAGTCATGATTGCCAAGAACAATGGAAACCTAAGTACTCAATGGTTTAAGCCTTTGTCTATACTTGAATCCATGTAGTTTTGGGGCTGTGGGTATAAACGTCTACTAGTTTCTTTGTGTATCTTGTTATGTTGTCTACAAATATATCAGGATATTCTTACATGATGATGGAAAAGATGGTTTACTCATCATAATAATACTTGCTCATCATTTACTATTTTTTCATTACTTGGTTTATAATGTATGTAACTATGTAACTATGTAATGAACTATGAACAGAACATTTGATTGCTTCTCAAAACTCCAAAGCCTTATCAGAATTTACTAATTTTTCACCTATTTAGTGGAGCATTAGAGATGTTGACGTATGATTTGAACAATAATGAATTAGGTAAGTAGAATTATTTTATAGTTTCATAATTGTCTGGTCGTCAACATCTAGTATAAAATATCAGTTTTGTCTGTGAAATGAACAGAAATAAATACCTCCTAAAACAGATGTGGAACAAGCTGTGAAATACAACACTAATCTCATAGCTTAACATTGCTCGGTCCCCAAATGATTTAACATCCTGATGTTGCACCATCTCTCCAACCAGCCTTATAAATTAAAAGCCGCCACAGGTCAATTTGTATTGGCAGAATGATGTCTGCCTCTAAAATAATCTTATGCAAGGCTGTTTACTTTATAAAGTGGCCATCTGCTCCCGCCTATGACCAAGCGGTTGGTTCAGTTTCTCCAGTTAGTGAAAACATTTTGTTATAATAGAAGTAAATAATTAAGGCTTTATGTCAGAATATCAAATTTATTGCAGTCTCTATTGGAAAATATTAGAGAAACTATATTTTCAAACTAATTTACTCTGTAAAGTAAATGCTTGTCTTTAAAATGAAGCATTTACAGCCACATGACTATGTACAGTAAAATCACTCTTATAATATAGCTCACATAGCAACATTATGTAGTGTACAAAACCTTTACTAGAATGAACAATCTTAAGCGGTTGCCCACCACTAATTTTTATGTAATAAAATATTATATTTAATTTATTTACTTTTTGTCACAAAATGTAGTTTTTTTATGTACTGGGGGCTACCATTTTTTATTTCATCTGTGTATGAGTCCTTCATATATCATGTGCTTGTGCCGTCTAGCTCTGTACTATGCATGCTCTGTGGCATGCACAGTTCAGAGCGACCCAGCATAGAAGCTAGTTTGTAGGGGGAAAGCCGGCGCCATTTTGGTGAAGACCGGCCGCACTGCAGGGAAGTTGTGTGTGTCGTGTGTGTGTTTGGTGCAAGTAGGGGGGGTTGTGTGTGGCACGGCTGCATTTTGTGCTGCACCCCCCTTCGCAGTCCCCCTGGTCGGCCCCTCCACTGGTGGCCCCCTCATCTCGGGCATCCTCATAGGCCCCCCGCCCCCTTGCGGCCCTCTCACAGACCTGCCTTAACTCCTCCCTCTCCTGGCAGGCTGTCAGGAGAGGCAGAACAGTAATAATAAAACACTTTTTTTTTCTTCAAATATCTATCTATTTATCTATCTATCTATCTATCTATCTATCTATCTATCTATCTATCTATCTATCTATCTATCTATCTATCTATCTATCTATCTATCTATCTATCTATCTATCTATCTATCTATATATCTATCTAGAAATACAAAAGGTAGGCAGCACTGCACATCAATCAAGGAGAGAGCCGATACGGAGGGAGGTGAGCCTACATTAAGAGACATTTTTCTGGCTATTAACTACTGCAACTCCACAGTGTCTACCTTGAATGTGAAAGCGGGTGCCATGAAGGAATTGCCATTATTAGGCACGATATGCAAAAAGTTAATGAGCGACTAGGTGAAGTGGAAGGACGGGTCACAGACCTGGAAGATAATATGTTTAAAACCATGAAAGATTCAAAAAAGTAGACACAAGAAATTGCGGTTTTATTTAACAAAACCGACGACATAGAAAATAGGTTGCGTCGTAATAATGTCAGACTGATTGGAATACCAGAAAAATCGGAAGGTCTGAACTGCACGGAATATCTGGAAAAATGGCTGCGCACCTCTTTTGGGGATGACACCTTCACACCATTATTTGCAATTGAGCGGGTACATCGTGTACCGACTCGCCCATTTCCACCTGGGCACCCACCGAGGCCTATACTGGCTAAGTTACTACACTACAAAGATCGGGATATTATTCTACGGAAAGCAAAGGAATGCCCAGATTTGGTTATAAATGGTGGGAAAGTCTCCATAGTCCCGGATTATTCAGCAGAAGTACAGCGTAAAAGAGCGCGATTTCTAGATGTCAAGAAGAGGCTGAGAAACCTGCAAGTGGCGTATTCTATGCTATATCCAGCGAAGCTGTGGGTCGCAACTAATTTTTTTGAAAACCCGCATGTGGCCATGCAATGGCTTGATGGACACGAGATGCAACCACGTGTCAAGACGCCCTGAAATATGATTCATATATTCTATTCTGCAGGTCATGTATTTTGATTAATGAAATGTAAAGTAATGAATATGTGATATAATCGGTTGCTATTTTCTGGTCTCTCAGGCAGTACTGATGGGCCTTTTGCCTATCGAGCTTATTGTTATATTGAAATGCAGATACGTGTTTAGATAGAATGGTCGTACGATCTGCACCATTTTATTGTGGTTTTGTACATTTCATCAGTAGGAATTTCAACGCCCATTCTCTCGGTGAGAGAGGTTTAGTATGTTTATATGTGTTTTTTTTCTTTTTGGGGATAAAATCGGCACTTAGTTGGATTGTATGTGAGTATAAAACCGATATATACCGTTGTTTACAAATGACATATGTACGGCTAAATACTGTGATTTATTCTAAATATGGCGAACTTAGTCAGAATTGTTAGCTGGAACATTAGGGTTATGGCTGATGCCACAAAGCGCCAAGCCATTTTTCAACTTATTAATGAGTACCAGCCAGTGATTGTGTGTCTGCAAGAGACACATATGATAACTGAAAGATTACAACAGCTACAGATGAGGTGGGTGGGATTTAGTTGTCACTCCACGTACTCAGTATATTCTAGGGGAGTAAGTTTATTAGTACATTAGCAGATTCCATTTAATTGTCTGGACATGGAGGTGGACGCTAAAAGGTCGATATATTTGTGTACTTTGTACTATATATTCAAAAATGTTTATAATAATATCTATATACATACCTCCTCCTTTTTGTAATAGAGTCTTACTAAAGGCCATGTCTTTTGTGGCGGATAAACCAGGAATCCCTCTGCTCCTACTTGGGGATTTTAATAATATTCTTGATTCCAATTGGGATAAATGTAGAGAGGGGGACAGGAGTGAGGAGGTTGGAACTCCGTTTGGCACATTGGTACAAGAAATAGGATTGTTGGATATATGGAGATTACAACACCCTCATGAATGGGAGTTCTCCTGTTGTTCATCCACGTATTCTTCTTTATCTCGCATAGATCTGGCCTTGGGGAATAAGGGTATAATGCCCTTAGTTAGTCAGGTGGAGTATCTACCTAGAACGTTATCAGATCATTCTCCCATTAGGGTCACAGTTGATATTAATAATCAGAGTCCCCAACGCCCGAGAATCTGGAAGTTGAACCCTTTCTGTCTCACAGTTACTCCAGGAGGATATATTTAAAACTTATCAACAGATACAAGAGGAGTTTGAATTACCTCGAAACTCCCTCTACCAATACTTACAGATAAGACATGCTTTTGATGCCCAGAAGAAGACTGTGGACTTGGTAATACACACAGATGGGGTGTTCTGTCCTCGCCAGCTAGTCCAGTTATTTACGTAATAATACCTCTTTTTTGTGTATGATTACCAGTACAGATATTGCAATTGCTTATTCTTGTACCCCATCTATATTGTATTGTATGGTTATAGCACCATCTACTGGTGGTTTTGTGTATTCCTAGATTGTAGTTCTCTATGTATTATGGGAAAGCTCCTGAGGCATTGTGGGTTATTTCCTGTTCCTGTTTGTGTATGAGTAGCAGCCATTTTCCTCATCATGCCAGTTCTACCTCAAGTTCAGTGCCAACAGCCTGTTCTAAGCATAGTCGGTAAGATCAATATCTATATGTTATATCCTGTGGTTCACTGTATGTTTTGCTGTATCAGATATCACATTGTCAGCTTGCAGTATTACCTCATGTTATATTGTGTATGTATAGCAGATTATCTGTATCCTATGCACTGTACAGTTGATATATTCTGAATACTACTGTTATTTCATCCTATAGTTTCAACCTTTCCTGTCTACCAGCAATAAAGAGAAAGATTACAGTTTCACAGCCTTTTTCTTAAGAAGACAGGGGGTTTAGCTACATGTCAGATTACACACCGTGCTAACGTGTATGAGGACAGAATAGTGAAACGACTGCTGAGAACAAGCTCAGAAGATCAGACCATAGGGTGCCCGCCATTATCCACGCAGAGCCTGCATACGGATATCGCAGCAACCTCCTAACGGTCGCATCATGTCTCAAAGTCGAGCATCTTCGGTCAAGACAAGGTCCCTGACAAGTGGCTCTAACAGGACATCGATCAGAGAAGTTGCCGCCATTGCCCGCGCAAAAGCTGAAGCGGCAAAAGCGAAAGCCAGCTTCACAGAACAGGAAATACAGATAAAACTAGAGAAAGCGTTCCTTGAAGCAACTCTAGAGAAACTCACTGTTGAGAAAGAGACAGCGGCTGCCATAGCAGAAGCAGAATTTCTAGAAGCGGTAGAACTTCCAGAAATCGAGAATCGTCGCGGCGTTCTCCAGCCGGAACTTGAACACCAAGATCCAGAACAGCGAACCTTACAATACGTCTATCAACATTCCAAGTCAGAATACGATACAGACTTCCAACTCAACACAAAGGATTTTATTAACAAGCCAAGCCACCCTGATTATTCAGACGGCCAGAAAGTTTACTATCAGTCTCCTTACTGCAAACAAGACAAGACACATCAAAGGGAAACCGGCTACAACAACTTCTCTTCAGAACAGAAGATCAAAAACCCGCTCCAGCTAAGAGAGACGCCCTTCGCTTCAGAACGGTACTACGCAGGTTGTAATAAACCAGAGACTCCCAACAGGTATGGTCACACACCACACATGCACTCTGACAACACACCAGTAGTCGGATCTAACGTTAATCAAGCCACAATGGACTTTGCCAGATTCCTTGTTCGACGTGAGCTGGTCACCAAGGGACTTGTAAAGTTCAGCGATCGCGCTGAAAACTACAGAGCTTGGCGAGCTTCCTTCCAAAATGCAACCAGAGACTTAGATCTATCATGTAGTGAGGAACTGGATCTTCTGGTAAAGTGGCTAGGAAGTGAGTCCGCCGAACACGCTAAAAGAATCAGAGATATCAATGTAAATTATCCAGATGTTGGTCTTAAAAGGGTCTGGGACAGACTTGAAGAGTGCTATGGCTCGGCCGAAGTCCTAGAAAGTGCCTTATTCAAGAGAATTGAGGACTTTCCTAAAATAGCGAACAAAGGCTATACAAAGCTTAGGGAGTTAAGTGATCTGTTAATGGAGTTGTGTGTCGCAAAGGCAGAAGGGGATCTGGTAGGATTGACATTTCTTGACACTGCAAGAGGTGTGAACCCCATAGTTCAGAAGCTCCCATACAACCTGCAAGAGAAATGGGTTATGCATGGTTCTAGATATAAACAGACTTACAATGTACCATTTCCTCCATTTAATGTGTTTGTAGATTTTGTCTCTGAACAAGCTAAAATTAGAAATGATCCTAGCTTTGATTTCACGCTGTCATGTGCCGCCACCCCTGTTAGTAAACCTCGTAGAGCAATGGTGGAGGTCCACAAAATTAACGTTTCCTCCACAGGTTCAGTCCATAAAGAGTTCAGCTCCCGTCAAGGAGACAAACCCAAAGACCCGAGCAGACAGTGTCCCTTACACAGGAAGCCACATTCCCTACTTAGGTGCAGAGCCTTCAGGGAAAAGTCATTAGAGGACCGCAAGGCCTTCCTTAAGGAAAACAACATCTGCTTCAAATGCTGTTCTTCAACATCACACTTCGCCAGAGATTGCGAGGTTCGTGCAAAGTGTATCAAATGTGGCAGTACAGAACATAACACAGCTCTACACCCTGGAGCACCATCGTGGACTTCGCCCCAAGACCAAGAGCATAGCGGGGAGCTGAAGGACACAAGTACTGAGACTCCAGCGGTTACTTCTAAATGCACAGAGGTTTGTAGAGGCCTCATAGGAGGAAGGTCCTGCTCAAAAATCTCCCTAGTGAGAATTTACCCAGCAGACAACCGGGACAAAGCCATCAAAGTATATGCTATTCTAGACGATCAAAGCAACAAGTCGTTAGCCAAGTCTGCCTTCTTTGATAGTTTTAATGTCAGAGGCCCTGGTGCCCCCTACTCTCTAAAAACTTGTGCCGGTACTGTAGAGACAGCTGGAAGGAGGGCAAGCGGCTATGTAGTCGAGTCTATAAATGGCCAAGTGTGTCTGCCCTTACCAACCATACTGGAGTGTAACCAAATTCCTGATAACAGGTCTGAGATACCTACGCCGGAAGTAGCAGCGCACCAACCTCATCTGGAGCGTATAGAACACTTGATCCCGAAACTTGATCCAGAGGCTCAGATAGTCTTGCTCCTCGGGAGAGATATTCTTCGAGTCCACAAGGTTAGGCAACAGATCAATGGCCCTCACAACGCTCCATATGCACAGAGACTCGACCTAGGATGGTTCGTCGTAGGAGAGGTCTGTTTGGGAGGTGTACACAAACTGACAACTGTCAACAGCATGCTTACCAGTACACTGGAAAATGGACGTCCATCTCTCCTCCGACCATGTGAAAATCATTTCTTCATAAAGGAACTGCCACACAGCACTTCATCATCAAGTACCCTTGTAGGTTCTGCCTACGATGACTACATCTGGGATGGCAACCAAGATCACCTAGGGTGCGCAGTCTTCCGCCAGACGAAGGAGGACAATCGTATGGCGATGTCATTCGAAGATAGACTGTTCCTAGACATAATGGAGCAGGGAATGGTGCAGAACGAAATGAAGAGCTGGGTTGCACCTCTACCATTTAGGCCTCAAAGACAACGCTTACCTAACAACAGAGAACAGGTTTACAAACGATTTGTCTCTCTCAGACACAGCCTGCAAAGAAAACCAGAGATGAGAGACCACTTCTTTACCTTCATGGAAAAGATATTCCAGAACGGCCATGCAGAGTTAGCACCTATACTTCCAGACTCTGAAGAGCGCTGGCACCTGCCTGTTACGATACTGGCGAACACTGCTGGAATCCTATGGTCAGAAGTAGCGAGCGGAGCACAGTGCAGAACCCGGTGAGACGTCCCCAGGAACAGTGCTTGGATGGTGGAACACGAGTAGTAGTAAATAGCAAGGAAGTAGGAACAGTCTGGTAAAGACAGTTCTCAGGAGCAGGAGACTGGAACAAGTCACAATACTCAAGCACTGTTTGGTATTCCATGTGGTCTGAAGTAGGCCCAAACAGGAAACAAGATGGTTCACACGATGCAACATTTGCCATCTTGGTTAAGGGCAAGTTTAAGGGCAAAACAGCAGCCTCCAGTGGTAAGGAGTAAAAGTGCAGCACAATTCTTCAAAGTGTAAAACAGCGGCCACTAGTGGTAATTTTGCAGTACAACAACAGAATCCTGACATTACTCCCTCCTTTCGACAGCGGCCTCAGGACGATGTTTGACTTGGTTTATCTGGATATCTTTGGTGAAATTCCCTAATCAGTCGAGGAGCATTGAGATTGCCTACGGGTTCCCATGAATTATCCTCAGGGCCATATCCTTGCCATTTTATTAGATATTGCAACCGATTTCTGAATATCCTGGAGTCCAGGATGTTTTCAACAGTATACTGTTACATAGTTACATAGTTACATAGTTAGTACGGCTGAAAAAAGACACATGTCCATCAAGTTCAACCAAGGGAAGGGAAAAGGGAAGGAAAAATTTCTACACATAGGAGCTAATATTTTTTTGTTCTAGGAAATTATCTAACCCTTTTTTAAAGCCATCTACTGTCCCTGCTGTGACCAGCTCCTGCGGTAGACTATTCCATAGATTCACAGTTCTCACTGTAAAGAAGCCTTGTCGCCTCTGCAGCTTGAACCTTTTTTTCTCCAGACGGAGGGAGTGCCCCCTTGTTTTTGGAGGGGGTTTTACAAGGAACAGGATTTCACCATATTTTTTGTATGTGCCATTAATATATTTATATAAGTTAATCATGTCCCCCCTTAGTCGTCTTTTTTCAAGGCTAAATAGGTTTAATTCTTTCAATCTTTCCTCATAACTTAAATTCTCCATGCCCCTAATTAGCTTCGTTGCTCTTCTTTGTATTTTTTCCAACTCCAGGGCATCCTTTCTATGAACTGGAGCCCAGAACTGGACTGCATATTCTAGATGAGGCCTCACTAATGCTTTGTAAAGTGGTAATATTACATCCCTGTCCCGCGAGTCCATGCCTCTTTTAATACACGACAATATCCTGCTGGCCTTTGAAGCAGCTGATTGACACTGCATGCTGTTATTGAGTTTATGATTTACAAGTACACCCAGATCCTTCTCAACAAGTGAATCCGCCAGTGTAGCTCCCCCTAGGACATATGATGCATGCAGGTTGTTGGTACCCAGATGCATAACTTTACATTTAGCTACATTAAACTTCATCTGCCAAGTGGACGCCCAAACACTTAGTTTGTTTAAATCTGCCTGTAATTCATGAACATCTTCCATAGTCTGAACTATATTGCATAGCTTGGTGTCATCTGCAAAAATAGAAATAGTGCTATTAATCCCATCCTCTATATCATTAATAAATAAGTTGAATAATAGGGGTCCCAGCACTGAACCCTGGGGTACACCACTTATAACCGGTGATCATTCAGAGAAGGAATCATTGACCACAACTCTCTGGATACGGTCCTTGAGCCAATTCTCAATCCAATTACAAACTATATTTTCTAAACCTATAGTCCGTAATTTACCCATTAGGCGTCTATGGGGGACAGTGTCAAATGCCTTTGCAAAGTCCAAAAACACTAAATCCACAGCGGCCCCTCTGTCTAGACTTCTGCTCACCTCTTCATAAAAACAGATTAGGTTAGTTTGACAACTTCTGTCCTTAGTAAAACCGTGCTGGCTTCTTGTCCATCAACTTCGATAGGATCAGGGGGAGGCAGGTGGCGTCCTGGAAATGGATTTGAAACAACAGGTTTCAGTAGGGATACATGGAACACTGGATGTATTCTCATTGGTCTGGGAAGTTTGAGACGAAAAGCCACTGAGTTTACTTGTCCAATAATCTTGAAAGGACCAATAAATTTTTGGCCCAATTTTGCTCAAGGTAAGTGAAGTTTCAGATTCTTGGTGGAAATCCATACTTCATCTCCCATTTTGAAGGTTGGAGAAGGTCTACGAGATTTATCTGCTGTTTCTTTATATTTCTCCTGGGCAATTGATAATGTAATTTTTAGCATTTCCAGATTCTGTTGAAGTGATTGTATTCTGTCAGTCACTGCAGGAATAAAAGTTTCTCTGGGAAGATTGGGAAGAATACTGGGATGGTAACCCAAATTTGCAAAAAACGGTGTTTGTTTAGTGGAGGCATGCTGAGAATTATTGTAGGAGAACTCCGCCATTGGAAGCAAATCGACCCAGTCATCCTGTAAATGGCAGATGTAGCATCGGAGATACTGTTCTAACGTTTGATTTGTGCGCTCAGTCTGACCATTAGACTGGGGATGAAAAGCAGAAGACAAACTGACGTTTATGTCGAGTGCTGTGCAAAAACTCCGCCAGAATCTTGATGTGAATTGTACTCCGCGATCCGAAACCACTTCATCTGGTATTCCATGAAGACGAAACACATTCTGAATTATAAGATCAGCAGTCTCTTTAGCAGAAGGTAGTCCAGGGCAAGGAATAAAATGGGCTGCTTTAGTGAGCCGATCAACCACTACTAAGATGGAATTCTTCCCTTTGGAGACTGGTAAGTCGACAATAAAGTCCATAGAGATAGATCCCCAAGGGCGAGATGGAATTGGCAGAGGCTGCAATAATCCCATGGGTGAGGTACGAGGAGTTTTGTACATGGCACAGGTGTTGCAAGAAGAAACATATTTCTTCACATCTTTTTGATAATTGGGCCACCAAAAGAAGCGGGAAAGAAATTCTTGTGTTTTCTGAATCCCCTTGTGACCTGCTAGTTTAGAGTCATGCATTAATTTTAGCACATTTAATCTTACAGTTTCTGGAACGTAAATGCAGTGCTTATTAGTCCATACTTGATTTGGGTCGGTCTCATAGGCTTCCTTTATCTCATCAAGCAAGTCCTTGCTATGGATCACGCCCAGGAAATTGGACTCGGAAAGAATAGTTGTTGGTGGTACTGTCGAGGAGGAGTCATTGGAGATCAACCTAGATAAGGCATCGGCCTTACCATTTCGGGAACCAGGCCTGTAAGAGATCACAAAGTTGAAACTATTTAGAAACAGACTCCACCGGGCTTGGCGGGGAGACAAACATTTGGCAGATCTAACAAATTCAAGGTTACGATGATCAGTTAGAACCACTATTTGTTGTGCTGTGCCTTCTAAATGATGTCTCCATTCTTTGAACGCAGCAATGATGGCTAGGAGTTCCTTGTTCCCCACGTCATAATTCTTTTCAGCAGAAGTCAAACTTCGAGAAAAGTAAGCACAAGGGTGCAGCAAATCTTTCTCTCCAGTTCTCTGTGATAGAATAGCCCCTATTGCACAGTCTGAAGCATCCACTTCAACAATAAACGCTTTTTCAGGGTTAGGATGAACCAGTATAGGGGCTGTTGTGAATTTTGTTTTCAAATTGAAAAAAGCATCTTGTGTCTGAGGAGACCACACAAAAGGTATCCCTTTCTTTGTTAATTGGGTAATTGGTGTAATAATGCCCGAAAAATTCTTGATAAAACGTCTGTAGAAATTAGCAAATCCTACAAATCGTTGGACCTCTTTCACATTTTTTGGAGTTGGCCAGTCTCTAATTGCTTGAATCTTGCTAGAATCCATGTGTAACCCTAGGGGAGAAATGATATAACCCAAGAACTGTATTTCCGTTTGATGGAATTCACATTTCTCCAACTTGATATAGAGTTGATATGCTTTCAGACGTTCCAACACCATTCTCACATGATTCTGATGTTCTTCTGTAGAATTAGAAAAGATTAATATGTCATCCAGATAGATGACTACGAACTGATCTAACAAGTCCTTGAAGATATCGTTAATAAAATGCTGAAAGGTTGCAGGAGCATTGCAAAGTCCAAAAGACATGACTAGGTATTCATAATGTCCATAACGTGATCTAAACGCTGTTTTCCATTCATCACCTGGTTTAATGCGAACCAAATTATATGCACCTCGAAGATCCAATTTGGTGAATATTTTAGCTTGACGAACTCTATCCAGCAACTCCGGAATCAATGGCAGAGGGTAACGGTTTTTAATTGTGACTTTGTTTAATTCTCTATAGTCAACGCAAGGTCTCAAAGAGCCGTCTTTCTTTTTAACAAAAAATATAGGTGCACCTGCTGGCGATGAAGATGGACGAATAAAACCTTTAGCTAAATTTTCATCTATGTATTCTTTAAGAGCCTTCAGTTCCGGCTCTGCTAATGGGTAGATGCATCCAAAAGGTATAGCTGCTCCAGGCAACAGTTCAATCGGACAATCGTAAGGTCGATGTGGAGGAAGTTTATTAGCATTCTCTTTGTCACATATATCATTAAATTTGTCATATAGAGGAGGTAATTTAGAAGATACTTCAAGCTCCCCTTCAATCTTTTCGTGAGATTGTTCTGGTAAAGACTCTGAGGAGGGGACCTCCGATGGAAAAGACACTTCTTTGGTTTCCCAGTCAATTGTAGGGTTCTGAGCCTGCAGCCATGGTAGTCCAAAAATAATTGGAAAATATGGGGATGAAATTAATAGGAAAGATAGAACCTCATGGTGATTAGGTCTCATAATTATCTCCAATGGTTCAGTCTCTTGATCAACTGGACCTGAGTTCAGAGGGGATCCATCTACAGTTTCCATAAGAATGGGTGACAGTCTCTCTTGAAATTTTACACCATGTTTATTAGCAAAAGAAATGTCCATAAAGTTCCCATTTGCTCCAGAGTCCACCATGGCAAAGGCGGATATCCATTGAGAATCAATTCTAAACTTGATGGGAATAAAGCAATGAGTGTCTTTGTGTTCTTTTTTAATATTGGGTGCTGTGCAGGAGACTGAATGAATGAGTGCATGCACTGGTGGCACTTGTTCAGAAGAAACAGATTCTACATCAGAGAAGTCATGATCTGCTACTACCGCCACCATCTTGCGTTGACGACATGGACAATTGATAAGGAAGTGATCAGTTTTACCACAATAGAAGCATTGATTTTCTCGAAACCTTCGTTCTCTTCTGTCGGCACTTTCACGCTTTTGTATACTGTCAATTTGCATAGGTTCAGCTTGGTGTTCTTGGTAATTCTTTGTTTCAGAGTCTCTAGGAGTGGGAGCTGAAGCAGACGAGTAATAGTTATTATTACGGGACCAGGTAGAACCCCATTTTTCTTGTCGACGCTCTGACAGCCGAGTGTCTATTCGAATACAATGGTGTACAAAATCATCAAAATCTGTGGGAGCTTCCGCCCATGCTAACTCGTCCTTAAGTGCACTAGATAGTCCTTTTTTAAAGAATGTTAATTTTGCAGCATTATTCCACTCATTATCCATCACCCACTGTCTGAAATCTGTGGCATATTCGGCAACAGAGCGTCTGCCCTGACGTAGAGCCATCAACGCTGCTTCTGCTGTAGTACACCGGTTAGGATCATCAAATACTTGGCTCATGGCTGCTAGGAAGGCATCCAAGTCATCAAGCCGAGCATCGTTGGTTTCAATAAGAGGGCTTGCCCAGGCTACAGCCTTATGTGTCAGAAGCATAATAATACACAGCACCTTTGAATTATCAGTAGGGAAGTGAGCAGGATGTGCACCAAAATATAACTTGCATTGGTTTATAAATCCACGGTATTTGTCACGATCCCCACCAAACCTGAATGGTGGAAGCGGCAGGGTAGATGAAGAGGCTGGGGTCACAACTCGATTCTGAAGTTCCCGGATCAGCTCTGCTTGCTGAGCCACCATGCCTTGTAAACCCTGTGTAGCTTGTCCATAAACTTGAACATCATGGGTTGTTTGATTTTCAAACGCCAAATATTTAGTCTTTAACCCCTTCCCTCTTTAGCCACTTTTGACCTTCCTGACCGGGCCTCATTTTTCAAATCTGACATGTGTCACTTTATGTGGTAATAACTCCGGAATGCTTTCACCTATCCAAGCGATTCTGAGATTGTTTTCTCGTGACACATTGGACTTTAAGTTACTGGCAAAATTTGCTCGATATGTTCAGTATTTAATTGTGAAAAACACCAAAATGTAGCGAAAAATTGCAAAAATTAGCATTTTTCTCAATTTAAATGTATCTGCTTGTAAGACAGGCAGTTATACCACACAAAATTGTTGCTAATTAACATCCCCCATATGTCTACTTTAGATTGGCATCGTTTTTTGAACATCCTTTTATTTTTATTATGACGTCACAAGGCTTAGAACTTTAGCAGCAATTTCTCACATTTTCAAGAAAATTTCAAAAGGCCATTTTTACAGGGGCCAGTTCAGTTGTGAAGTGGTTTTGAGGGCCTTATATATTAGAAACCCCCAAAAAGTAACCCCATTTTAAAAACTTCACCCCTCAAAGTATTCAAAACAGCATTTAGAAAATGACTTAACCCTTTACACATGTCACAGGAATTAAAGCAAAGTAGAGGTGAAATTTACAAATTTCATATTTTTTTGCAGAAATAAATTTTTAGTACAATTTTTTTTATAACACAGAAGGTTTTACCAGAGAAATGCAACTCAATATTTGTTGCCCAGTTTCTGCAGTTTTAGGAAATATCCCACATGTGGCCGTAGCATGCTACTGGACTGAAGCACCGGCATCAGAAGCAAAGGAGCACCTGGTGGATTTTGGGGCCTTATTTTTGTTAGAATAAATTTTAGGCACCATGTCAGGTTTGAAGGGCTCTTGCAGTGCCAAAACAGTCAAAATCCCCCAAAAGTGACCCCATCTGGGAAACTACACACCTCAAGGAAATTATCTAGGGGTACAGTGAGCATTTTGACCGCACAGTTTTTTTACAGAAATTATTGGAAGTAGGCCGTGAAAATTAAAATCAACATTTCTTCAAAGAAAATGTAGGTTTAGCGATTTTTTTTCTCATTTCGACAAGGACTAAAGGAGAAAAAGCACCGTAAAATTTGTAAAGCAATTTCTCCCGAGTAAAACAATACCCCACATGTGGTAATAAACGGTTGTTTGGAGACACGGCGTGGCTGAGAAGGGAAAGAGCGCTATTTGGCTTTTGGAGCTCAAGTTTAGCAGGAATGGTTTGCGGAGGCCATGTCACATTTACAAAGCCCCTGAGGGGACAAAACAGTGGAAACCCCCCACAAGTGACCCCATTTTGGAAACTACACCCATTGAGGAAATTATCTAGGGGTATAGTGAGCGTTTTGACCCAACAGGTTTTTTGCATAAATTATTGGAAATAGGCCCTGAAAATGACAATCTAAATTTTTTCAAAGAAAATGTAGGTTTAGCTAATTTTTTCTCATTTCCACAAGGACTGAAGGAGAAAAAGCACCATAAAATTTGTAAACCAATCTCTCCCGAGTAAAACAATACCCCACATGTGGTAATAAACGGTTGTTTGGAGACACGGCAGGGCTGAGAAGGGAAAGAGCGCTATTTGGCTTTTGGAGCTCAAGTTTAGCAGGAATGGTTTGCGGAGGCCATGTCACATTTACGAAGTCCCTGTGGAGACAAAACAGTGGAAACCCCCCACAAGTGACCCCATTTTGGAGACTACACCCATTGAGGAAATTATCTAGGGGTATAGTGAGCGATTTGGCCCCACAGGTTTTTTGCAGAAATTATTGGAAGTAGGCCCTGAAAATAAAAATCTACATTTTTTCAAAGAAAATGTAGGTTTAGCTTATTTTTACTCATTTCCACAAGGACTGAAGGAGAAAAAGCACCACAAAATTTGCAAAGCAATTTCTCCCGAGTAAAACAATACCCCACATGTGGTAATAAACGGCTGTTTGGAGACACGGTGTGGCTTAGAAGGGAAAGAGCGCTATTTGGCTTTTGGAGATCACATTGAGCAGGAATGGTTTGCGGAGGCCATGTCACATTTGCAAAGCCCCTGAGGGGAAAAAACAATGAAAACGCCCAAAAAGTGACACCATTTAGGAAACTACACCTCTTGAGGAATTCATCTAGGGGCGTAGTGAGCATTTTGACCCCACAGATGTTTCATAGAATTTATTAGAATTGGGCAGTGAAAATAAAAACAATCCTTTTTCTTCAATAAGACGTAGCTTTAGCGCAAGTTTTTTCATTTTCGCAACAAATAAAGGAAAAAAAAGAACCCAACATTTGTAAAGCAATTTCTACCGAGTACGGCAATACCCCATATGTGGTCATAAACTGCTGTTTGGGCACACGGCAGGGCTCAGAAGGGAAGGACCGCCATTTGGAGTGCAGATGTTGCTGGATTGGCTTTTGGGCGCCTGTGGGCCCAAAACAGTGGAAACCCCCCAGAAGTGACCCAATTTTGGAAACTACACCCCTCAATGCATTTACCTAGGGGTGTAGTGAGCATTTTAACCCTGCAGGTGTTTTGTAGAAATTAGTGTGAACTCGATGTTGCAGAGTGAAAATGGGATTTTTTCCACGGATATGTGGACAATATGTGGTGCCCGGCTTGTGCCACCATAACAAGACAGCTCTCTAATTATTATGCTGGGTTTCCTGGTTTTAGAAACACCCTACATGTGGCCCTAATCTCTTGCCTGGACAGTCGACCAGGCTCAGGAGTGAAAACGTACCATGTAAAATTGAGGCCTAATTTGGCGATTTACAAAGTATTGGTTCACAACTGCAGAGGCTCAGATGTGAAATAATAAAAATAAACCCCTGAGAAGTGACCCCATTATGGAAACTGCACCCCTCAAGGCATTTATTAAGGAGTGTAGTGAGCATTTTCACCCCACAGGTCTTTTCCATAAATGAATGCGCTGCGGATGGTGCAAATTAAAAATGTATATTTTTCCCTAGATATGCCATTCAGTGGCAAATATGTCGTGCCCAGCTTATGCCACTGGAGACACACACCCCAAAAATTGCTAAAAGGGTTCTCCCGGGTATGACGATGCCATATATGTTGAAGGAAACTGCTGTTTGGGGACGCTGTAGGGTTCAGATGGGAGGAAATGCCATTTGGCTTTTGGAGCGTGGATTTTGCTTGGTAGTAGTTTTGTTTGGAGTCTTACTGGTGTTTCCGTTTATAATGTAGGGCATATGTAAGCCGGGCGGAGTATATAAGGGGCATAGTCAGGTGGTATAATAATGGGGTAAAAAAAACAATAAAATAATCCATAGATGTGTGTTACGCTGTGAGGCAATCCTTTCTGCACAGGCCGGTGTCGCACTGATATGTGGCGTCCTTTATTATCCCCCTTTTGATCCACACTCCGCGCCTTTGTAGTTTGGGGAATTTTGCTAGGAAGTGTTGTCCTTGTATAATTCGGGCACCGTCGCTTCCAGCGGATATGTTTGGGCCCTCCCTTTCCTGGTTCCCTAATTTTAGGTCCTTGATAAATCGCCTCTTCAAACAGAAGAAATGTTCCCCCTCGGGCACAACTGCATATTTTTTTATTTCCTGACTTATTGGAGCCTTAACTAATTTTATTTTTCATAGACGTAGCGGTATGAGGGCTGGTTTGTTGCGGGACGAGCTGTAGTTATTATTGGTACCATTTTGGGGTACATGTGACTTTTTGATCACCTTTTATCCTATTTTTTGGGATGCCAGGTAAACAAAAAAACGCAATTCTGGCACAGCTTTTTTTGTTTTTTTTTAATACAGCGTTCACCACGCATTATAAACTACATGTTAACTTTATTCTGTGGGTCAGTACGATTCCGGCGATACCTAATTTATAGCACTTTTTTATGTTTTACAACTTTTTGCACAATAAAATTACTTTTGTAAAAAGAATGTATTTTTTCTGTCGCCAAGTTGTGAGAACCATAACGTTTTAATTTTTTTGTCGACGGAGGTGTATGAGGGCTTGTTTTTTGCGGGACGAGCTATAGTTTTTATAGGTACCATTTTTGGATACGTGCGACTTTTTGATCACTTTTTATTCTAACATTTGTAGGGCAAAGTGACTAAAAAACAGAAACTCTGGTAACGTTTTTTACGTTTTTTTTGACGCTGTTCACCGCGTGCAATAAATAATATAATATTTTGATACCTCAGGTCATTACGGTCGCGGCGATACCAAATATATATGGTTTATTATTATTTTTCAATAATAAAGGACTTGATAAGAGTAAAAGGGGGATTGTGTTTTATTTGATTACTTGAAACTTTTATTGTTTTCAAACTTTTTGCACTTTTTTTTACACTTTTTTATACTTTTTTTACACTTTTTCTCAAGTCCCACTAGGGGACTTGAAGGTCCAACGGTCAGATTTTTTTTTTTCTAATACATTGCACTACCTATGTAGTGCAATGTATTAGATCTGTCAGTCATTCACTGACAGCAAGCCGATTAGGCTTCGCCTCCCGGCGGGGCCTAAATCGGCTTCCGTAATGGCAGAGCAGGAGACATTGTGTCTCCTGTTGCCATAACAGCAGTCGCCAGTCCTGATTGCCTGTCAGGGCTGGCGATCTGCTAGTAACCGCTACGATGCAGCAATCGCTTTCGATTGCTGCATCGAAGGGGTTAATGGCAGGGATCGGAGCTAGCTCCGGTTCCTGCCGTTACACGTGGATGTCAGCTGTAACATACAGCTGACTTCCACCGCTGATGACGCCGGATCAGCTCCTGACCCGGCGCCATCTTGCCGGCAGCTACGGAAGCCGATCAGGCTCCGCCGCCGGGCGGATCTTGACCGGCTTCGGTGCTAGGCAGACCGGGAGGCCAGTATTAGGCCTCCGGTTGCCATTGCAGCCACCGGAACCCCAGCAATTTCATTACTGGGGTTCCGATGAGCTGCAAACACCTTAAGTGCAGCGATCGCGTTTGAGCGCTGCACTTAAGGGGTTAATGGCGGGGATCGAAGCTAATTTCGGTCCCCGCCGTTACAGCCGGATGTCAGCTGTAAGATACAGCTGAGATCCGGTGATGATGTGACCGGCTCAGCTTCTGAGCCGGTCCCAAACATTTGGCGTACATGTACAGCAAGATGCGGGAAGTCAATGCTTTCCATGACGTACATGTACGGCAAATGTCGGGAAGGGGTTAAAGTTTGCATGTCAGCAAAGATGTTAGTAAGCAAACTGTTCATATTGTTCACACGAACTTCCAAACTTGCTTCTCTGGCGGATTCCATGGAAATGGCTTGAGTATCCTGTTACGATACTGGCGAACACTGCTGGAATCCTATGGTCAGAAGTAGCGAGCGGAGCACAGTGCAGAACCCGGTGAGACGTCCCCAGGAACAGTGCTTGGATGGTGGAACACGAGTAGTAGTAAATAGCAAGGAAGTAGGAACAGTCTTGTAAAGACAGTTCTCAGGAGCAGGAGACTGGAACAAGTCACAATACTCAAGCACTGTTTGGTATTCCATGTGGTCTGAAGTAGGCCCAAACAGGAAACAAGATGGTTCACACGATGCAACATTTGCCATCTTGGTTAAGGGCAATTTTAAGGGCAAAACAGCAGCCTCCAGTGGTAAGGAGTAAAAGTGAAGCACAATTCTTCAAAGTGTAAAACAGCGGCCACTAGTGGTAATTTTGCAGTACAACAACAGAATCCTGACACTGCCCCTGTTTGGAGTGTATCACCCGAAGAAACCAGGTCAGATCAGAGTAGTATTTGACTCAAGTGCCAAGTATGAAGGTGTCTCGTTGAATGACGTCCTGATGTCAGGCCCGGATCTAAACAACAAGCTCTTGGGAGTACTTCTACGCTTTCGCAAAGACTCTATTGCATTCACCGCTGATATACAACATATGTTCCATTGCTTCCTCGTCAAAAAAGAACACAGAAATTTCTTGAGATTCCTTTGGTACAAGGATAACGATCCCTCTAAAGATGTTACAGAGTATCGAATGAAGGTACACATCTTCGGTAATAGTCCTTCCCCTGCAGTCGCCATCTATGGGCTGAGGCGTGCGGCTCAAGAGGTCGAAACGAAGTACGGAACGGATGTCAGACGCTTCGTAGAAAAGGATTTCTATGTGGACGACTGTTTGAAATCAATGCCCACAAATGAAACCGCAATTTGTCTTCTGAAGAGAGCCCAGGAAATGCTCGCTCTATCTAACCTGAGGTTACACAAGATCGCTTCTAACAGCCAGAAAGTGATGGAAGCCTTTCCTACTCATGACCACTCAAGTGACTTTAAGGATTTAGATCTAGGCATCGACTCCCCTCCCATGCATCGGAGCCTTGGCCTACTCTGGGACCTAAAAGCTGATACCTTCACCTTCCAGTGGAGGAGTACTGTCGGCCATAAGCAGTTTATACGACCCACTGGGATTTGCAGCTTCACCAGGGAAGTGTCGGACTGGGACGCTCCTCTTCCCATGAAGGAAAGAGCCACGTGGACGGCTTGGAGAAATTCCCTCACAGCCTTATATGGTCTTCACATACCACGCCCGTATGCTTCTGTACCAACTACCAAGGTTGAGACACAAAGACTTTGTGTTTTCTGCGACGCTTCTGTCAAAGCGATTGCTGCTGTAGCTTACTTAAAGACGGTAGATACCAGCGGACAATGCCACGTAGGGTTCGTCATGAGCAGAGCAAAACTAGCGCCCCTCCTTGAACACACAATACCACGCCTGGAACTTTGCGCCGCGGTGTTAGCCGTGGAGTTAGCCGAACTCATCACTACGGAATTGAACATGGAGATTAAAGACGCTAAGTTTTACACTGACAGCAAGATAGTACTAGGATACATCTGTAACTTAACAAGACGCTTCTATGTCTACGTAAGCAACAGAGTGATAAGGATTAGAAGATCTACCTCTCCCGAACAATGGCATTACGTACCTACGCATCTCAATCCTGCAGACCAAGCAACCAGATCCGTTGCAGCTAACTGTCTCAAAGACAGAATCTGGTTTACAGGCCCTACGTTCTTGTATAGACCGATGCCCAGCACAGTAGAAACCGCCATGTTTGAACTAGTGGACCCACATGCAGATGTTGAGATATGCCCTCTGGTATCTGCGTTGCATACGGAGACTGTGGACAGCCACCTGAAATCTCATCGATTCAGTAGATTCTCTACTTGGAGATCACTTGTCCGTGCAATCACCTGCTTGACTCACATGGCTCGGTCGCACAAGATAACCTCATCAGCAGATAAAAGGTACTGTAAAGGCTGGCATCGTGTAAACATGTCTACACGGCTCTCGATCTGGAACAGGCAAAAAATGTTTTCATCCAACGAACCCAATAGTGACGTCGGCTGACGTCAAGCGGGGAGTGTTCTGTCCTCGCCAGCTAGTCCAGTTATTTACGTAATAATACCTCTTTTTTGTGTATGATTACCAGTACAGATATTGCAATTGCTTATTCTTATACCCCATCTATATTGTATTGTATGGTTATAGCACCATCTACTGGTGGTTTTGTGTATTCCTAGATTGTAGTTCTCTATGTATTATGGGAAAGCTCCTGAGGCATTGTGGGTTATTTCCTGTTCCTGTTTGTGTATGAGTAGCAGCCATTTTCCTCATCATGCCAGTTCTACCTCAAGTTCAGTGCCAACAGCCTGTTCTAAGCATAGTCGGTAAGATCAATATCTATATGTTATATCCTGTGGTTCACTGTATGTTTTGCTGTATCAGATATCACATTGTCAGCTTGCAGTATTACCTCATGTTATATTGTGTATGTATAGCAGATTATCTGTATCCTATGCACTGTACAGTTGATATATTCTGAATACTACTGTTATTTCATCCTATAGTTTCAACCTTTCCTGTCTACCAGCAATAAAGAGAAAGATTACAGTTTCACAGCCTTTTTCTTAAGAAGACAGGGGGTTTAGCTACATGTCAGATTACACACCGTGCTAACGTGTATGAGGACAGAATATGGGGTGTTGTCTGTTTTACATAATGGGAGTGTTACATCGGGGGTTATTTCACATATCTACCAGTTGTTTATGACCGAAAGAAGAAAAGATGCAAGACAAGAACATATAAGAAAATAGAAAAGTACTTTAATGAAAATTACACATAAATACACAACAATAAAAAGAATCCATCAACCAACAGGTTAAAAAAGACATGCACGCCATGCACTATACAAGGTAAGTAACGTCTAAGATAGACAAAAAGTATAATCTGGTAATAAGGGTACGTCGGTACATAAATATAAATAAATAAATGCAAAATAACTACAAATAGCATTTGAATGGTGTGTACACCACTATATGTGGGAATAAGTACTCAAAGGTATGAAAATAATACCATGAATGAATGACATCAATATATGGACAAGTATGAACAACATATGGTGATGATAAATCACGTACCCATTAAACATCCAGGTGAGTGCACGGCAATGTGTCTGCCCCAACGCGCGTTTCGGCGCAACTGCCTTCGTCTGGGGGTAGCATTTGAATGGTGTGTACACCACTATATGTAGGAATAAGCCAGCCAATCGTGGAGTAATGAGGAAACATGTGATGATACGTGTATCGCTACATATTTACCGGTCGCTTACCTCGTGGTGAAGGGGGTGGCCGCACCTACCAGAAGCGCCAATCACGAGAGGCCAGGACCGGATGCACGTCATCGCGTCAGAAGACGCGGTCACGTGGAACCGGAAGCCGGCGCGTCATGAGGGCGGGACGGAGGCCGGGCACCCATTCACCAATCAGAGGGAGCGACGCAGCGAAAGGGTAAGTAACCCAGGATACGCCAGTGTATACAAAAGTGGCCGTGAAGCCAGATGAATCAAAGCATCAGTAAACAACATATATGTCTATATGATATACATTTGAACGAACAAATTTAGATAAAATATAACAATCTAGCAAGAGACAGCATGAGAGAGCATGAATAAAGTGAAAAAGTGAAAAAGTAATATTAATCAAAAAAGTTTTACTAAATTAAGTTTTGAAAAATCGTGAAGGAAAACAAATACACTAAACAACAGTGCCTGAATAAAAAGAGCAACATAATAAATGCTGCATGAGTGAAAATAAATATGAAAAAATATGGTGATGTGATTGAAGAATAAGTGAAAAAGTGAAAAATAATAAAAATGAGGAATGTGAAATGTATGTATATGTATGTGTGTGTGTGTGATGGTGAATGAGTGATAAATGTAGAGTGAATGAGAGATGAAGACAATGAATGGAATAGTATTACATTCAATAAATATACAATATACAATGAAAAAATGAAAATTAAAAATTGCTTAAGTATATATATATTCAAGTGAAGAAGAATAATATAAAAAGTGACATGATGAAGTTTAATTTAATTTACCATCTCTTGACAAGATTAGTTAAAAAGTGCACAAAACATTACACTAATTATTATATTACAAAAGAATAAATCATAAACAAAGTACCAAAAAGATATACACAAATACAAATACAAATTGTATATTAACTAGTCGCTGCGCATCACGAATAAACGAAAACGACACAAAAATATATGCTGGCATCCCAAAGAGTGGAAGACAAGGAATCCGAATGATGAGAAACAGAATCACATCAAAGATCTAGTCTGTAATGAAATAAAAAGTATTAAAATCATATATAAACACACAGGATCCTATATGAAAAATAACAAAAGAACTCCAACACCATTAAAAGCTGCTGACAGTCAGAGAAATGATGAATATCCTGCGGTCTCATTGAGACCTGCGGGGTACATAGTTTGAAGTCTCTTAGTACCAAAAACCTTCCCAGGTTGAGTCACTCCAAAGTCTGACACAGTATCAAAGGTGAGATTTATTACCACCTTCAACTCTCGGTGGACAGAAATGTGCAGTGTTTTGAACAAATTTTGGCCGATATTGCTGACTGATCCCATTTTGTTGAAAGTTCTTCCTCATTATCCTGCCATGGCACCCCGCAGAGCTCCCAATCTGCGCGATGCCATGGTACGTAGTTACCTCTCACCCACTCAACCTGGGAAGGTTTTTGGTACTAAGGGACCAAAATGGGGCTGCAAACCATGCGGCGACTGTATCAGTTGTCCCAATATTGAACGAATAGGGAAATTTACAGATTCCAGCGGAAAACATGAATTTAAAATCTGTTGGCCCATATCCTGTGGAACTAAGGGTGTTATATACTATGCACTTTGCCCCTGTCCGATGATATATGTAGGTATGACCACTCGTGAGTTACGTTTGAGGGTGAGAGAACACGTACGAGACATCGAGAATGCAAAAACGGCTGATAACATCGAGCAGCTCAAGACAATCCCTAGGCATTTCCGATCACACCATGCTTGTAATTCCAAGATGCTTAAAATCAGGGGCATTGACCACATTAATCTTGGTATGCGTGGGGGTAATCTTAAAAAACGTTTATTACAGCGTGAGTGTAAATGGATATGGAGACTTCAAACTATGTACCCCGCAGGTCTCAATGAGACCGCAGGATATTCATCATTTCTCTGACTGTCAGCAGCTTTTAATGGTGTTGGAGTTCTTTTGTTATTTTTCATATAGGATCCTGTGTGTTTATATATGATTTTAATACTTTTTATTTCATTACAGACTAGATCTTTGATGTGATTCTGTTTCTCATCATTCGGATTCCTTGTCTTCCACTCTTTGGGATGCCAGCATATATTTTTGTGTCGTTTTCGTTTATTCGTGATGCGCAGCGACTAGTTAATATACAATTTGTATTTGTATTTGTGTATATCTTTTTGGTACTTTGTTTATGATTTATTCTTTTGTAATATAATAATTAGTGTAATGTTTTGTGCACTTTTTAACTAATCTTGTCAAGAGATGGTAAATTAAATTAAACTTCATCATGTCACTTTTTATATTATTCTTCTTCACTTGAATATATATATACTTAAGCAATTTTTAATTTTCATTTTTTCATTGTATATTGTATATTTATTGAATGTAATACTATTCCATTCATTGTCTTCATCTCTCATTCACTCTACATTTATCACTCATTCACCATCACACACACACACATACATATACATACATTTCACATTCCTCATTTTTATTATTTTTCACTTTTTCACTTATTCTTCAATCACATCACCATATTTTTTCATATTTATTTTCACTCATGCAGCATTTATTATGTTGCTCTTTTTATTCAGGCACTGTTGTTTAGTGTATTTGTTTTCCTTCACGATTTTTCAAAACTTAATTTAGTAAAACTTTTTTGATTAATATTACTTTTTCACTTTTTCACTTTATTCATGCTCTCTCATGCTGTCTCTTGCTAGATTGTTATATTTTATCTAAATTTGTTCGTTCAAATGTATATCATATAGACATATATGTTGTTTACTGATGCTTTGATTCATCTGGCTTCACGGCCACTTTTGTATACACTGGCGTATCCTGGGTTACTTACCCTTTCGCTGCGTCGCTCCCTCTGATTGGTGAATGGGTGCCCGGCCTCCGTCCCGCCCTCATGACGCGCCGGCTTCCGGTTCCACGTGACCGCGTCTTCTGACGCGATGACGTGCATCCGGTCCTGGCCTCTCGTGATTGGCGCTTCTGGTAGGTGCGGCCACCCCCTTCACCACGAGGTAAGCGACCGGTAAATATGTAGCGATACACGTATCATCACATGTTTCCTCATTACTCCACGATTGGCTGGCTTATTCCTACATATAGTGGTGTACACACCATTCAAATGCTACCCCCAGACGAAGGCAGTTGCGCCGAAACGCGCGTTGGGGCAGACACATTGCCGTGCACTCACCTGGATGTTTAATGGGTACGTGATTTATCATCACCATATGTTGTTCATACTTGTCCATATATTGATGTCATTCATTCATGGTATTATTTTCATACCTTTGAGTACTTATTCCCACATATAGTGGTGTACACACCATTCAAATGCTATTTGTAGTTATTTTGCATTTATTTATTTATATTTATGTACCGACGTACCCTTATTACCAGATTATACTTTTTGTCTATCTTAGACGTTACTTACCTTGTATAGTGCATGGCGTGCATGTCTTTTTTAACCTGTTGGTTGATGGATTCTTTTTATTGTTGTGTATTTATGTGTAATTTTCATTAAAGTACTTTTCTATTTTCTTATATGTTCTTGTCTTGCATCTTTTCTTCTTTCGGTCATATGCAATGCTTTAGGATGCTTTATGGGTATACACCCCAGGATCTGGTTCATAATTGAACACATGCTTGCTGACGGCTGCATCTTCACTCTATCTGAACCATTTTAGATCCATGCTGTGTTTTTCGGTTATATTATCTACCAGTTGTTGTTTAGTAAATTTTTGGATAAATACCCCCTGATGGCTTCTAGAAAATGGGAAAGAGATATGGGTCCAATCTCTGAAGAACAATGGATAGATATTATGGAAGCAGTTCCGAATATCTCTTTCAGTGAGGCTGGGCGCCTCTCCCAATTAAATATTATTCATAGAGTATATAGGACTCCTAAATTTATTTTTCATATTGGGGTACGGAGTGATTCGAAATGTCCCAGATGCGCGTAAGAGGGGGCTGATCATATGCATATGTTGTGGTCCTGCCCACAGGTAAACAGGTATTGGACGGATGTACTGAAGGTGATTCAGGATGCCTATGGACCTATGTTGCAAGGGACTACTTTGGGGTGTGTTTTGGGGTGTATTATGGACACCCCGTCCTCTATTTTAGAGCGGGTGGCTATTGCAAGGCTGCTATATATAGCTAGAAAACTAATTGCATTACATTGGATACAAGGCGCCCCGCCGACTAGGAGCGAATTTATTTCTAAAGCGAATAAAATGATCATATTGGAAAAGGCTGTCTACGCAAAGCGTAAAACGCTTAAAAAATTTGAATCTATATGGGGACCATGGGTAGGTGTAATGAAACCTGTATTATAAAATATATTCAGGGACTCTGTATGATTGTTAATCTCTACACAGTATTGAGATTATATATATATAGTTTTGGGATAAGGAGAAGGGGGGAACTAGAGAGGATTATATACTTGCCCTACTTCTGCTTTGTATTGTATATGCTTGTAGATGATCAAATTACCCGATATTAGAAATATGATTCATCCCATGTATCTTGTATTTGTGTTTAATGCACTTGATATCTGGAACAAGTTTTACCTCATATACTATGTAATTTGGTATTTTGTGATGGTGCCTGGGGGGAGGGGTAGGGAAAGGGTTTGTTTAATGTGTCTTGTATTATATAATTTTGAAACTTCAATAAAAAGTATCTGATTAAAAAAAAAAAAATCGAGTGGACAATGCTTAGCAATTTGAAGACACATTTTCCTGGCTTGTATTCTAAACAAGGGAGGGGGTGAATCTCCCTCCCACATGTACAGCAGTTGTAAGTCAGTTTGCTTTGCCTGATTCAGCTTGCTGTAAATCTTGGAAGTGCTCCATCTGGTGGCAAACATGTCAAATTATGATTTAATTTGTAATACTTTCAACTTTGTGGTAGAAAAAAAAAAAGACGCCAAAAAAAAAAAAAAAAATGTAATAAAAATAAGTAACTTGCTTGAAAAATGTTTTCATTCACAACACATTCCCTTTAAGGAAAATGATGATATGGCTTGTTTTTTTACAGGATGAGTTGTATTTTTTAATGCTATCATTTTGGGCTACATATATTGTATTAAATAACTTCTTTGTTAAAATTATTGTTTTTGGCCACATAGGCCACATAGACCACAGTGGAAATCCGCAGCAGGATTATTTTTCTTTGGTTTCTATAGCTTTTTAGTCAACGTAGTGCAGACATTGCAGAAAACAACGGTGTGGAGAATAACTCGTGGGGCAGAATTAACATTCATCAGCATGATCAGTCTGTTGCGGAGAAGCAGAACATTTCCACTGCGGATTTCAGCTTTTGCAATGCAAAGGCTGAAACCTGCGGTAAATCGGCCATTTCTTGGCAAACCATCAAATATGCAAATTTTGCAGCAGATTAGTTGCGTAATTACCGTGAATTCACGACAAAATCTGCAGCGGAAAATTTCTGCTACTTCTGAATGTGTAAATATAGACAAACCCATCCTAAGTACCATGCATCACACATAAAATGTGTCTGCATGAGCCCTGAAGGCGGTGCCTGCTGTGGCAACCTATTGGTCCTGGGAGACAGTGTCTGAAACAGGAAGTGAGTGCCGGTGTCTCTCAGGAGGGAGATGCCGCCAATAACTCACTCATCCATGGCTGCGGCCATCAGAGGGTAAGTCAGGATGATGGTCCGCGGCCATAGACGTTACAGTATCCCCCCTCTTACACCAGCTCTTCTGGGGACCAGAGCGTGACAGAAACTTCTTCACGAGGACAGGAGCATCGATGTTCTCCTCTGGCTCCCAAGACCTCTCCTCTGGACCAAATCCCCTCCAATCCACCAAATAAAATGTCCTTCCTCCTACTTTCTTGGTGGCCAGGATCTCCCTCACCTCGAAAGTACCTGACGATCCACCAGGAGCCACTGCGGAACTAGGAGTCCTAGAGTAGCGGTTCAGAACCACAGGCTTCAGCAAGGAGACATGTTAGGAATTTGGGATCTTGAGGGTAGGAGGCAGCCGAAGCTTGTAAGAAAGGGGATAATTTTGCAGCAGAATCTCAAAGGGTCCGAGGAACCTGTGGGCAAACTTGTAAGACGGCACTCTCAGCTGGATATTCCTGGAAGACAGCCAGACCTTAGTACCTGGAAGAAACTGGGGAGGTTCTCGTATTCTAGTGTCTGCCTTTTTCTTCATGCGGTCAACCACCAGCAGAATAGAAGATCGGGTATGCTACCATATCTGCAGAAAGTCACTGAAAGTAGAGTCAGCCGCAGGCACCTGGGACATAGTGGAGACAGGAAGAGGTATTCGTGAATGTTGGCCGTAAACAATGAAGAACGAACTGGAGGTGATGGACTCACTGGTATGGTTATTATAAGAGAACTCAGCCCAAGGAAGCGGCTGCACCCAGTCATCATGATGCCTGGAGATAAAGTCCCGCAGATAGTTCTCCATAATCTGGTTGACCCTCTCGACTTGACCATTGGACTGGGGATGGTAGGCCGAGGAGAATTCCAACTGTACACCGAGGAGACCACAGAGTGCTCTCCAGAACTTTGAGGTGAACTGGATCCCTGGATCCGAGACAATATGCAGATGGAAGATGTGTTGATCGAAGAGATCGGCCAGTTGGTAAGTAGAGGGCAGGCCAGTCAGTGGAACAAAATGAGCCATCTTGGAAAATCAATCCACCACCACCCAGACAACACTGCATCCAGCAGAGAGAGGCAGATCTGTGACAAAGTCCATTGCAATATGTCACCAGGGGGCATCAGGCACAGGCAGTGGTTGGAGCAGACCAGCTGGTCTGGAGTGGGCAACTTTATTTGCTGCGCACACCGCACAGGAGGATACAAAGTCCATGACGTATTTGGGCAGCGTGGGCCACCAGAACTGATGGGCAATTAAGTCTCAGGCCTTACGGTCACCCGCATGACCTGCCAGCTTGAAAATGTGTCCCCAGCGAAGGATTCTTCCTCTGTCTGCCAGACGTACAAAAGGAATATCTCTAACTTGCAGAGGGTTGACAGAGAAGATGCAGAAAGAGTCAATAATATTCTGTGGGAACTCCAGTGTCCTCTGTCTCAAATGACCTAGACAAGGCATTGGCCCATACATTCTTGTCGGCAGGTCGGTAGTGGAGCTCATACTGGAACCGAGCGAAGAACAGCGACCACCTGGCTTGACGAGGATTCAGCCGATGAGCCGTCTGAAGATAGGTGAGGTTCTTGTGGTCCGTGAAGACCAGGATTGGATGAGCTGCGCCTTTTAGTAGGTATCTCCACTCCTGCAGGGCCAGCTTGATGGCCAGTAACTCTCGTTTCCCAATCGAGTAGTTGCGCTCTGCGGGAGAAAACAGCTTAGAGTAGTAGCCACATACCACAGTCTTGCCTTTGGAACCTCTCTGGAACAAAAGTACGCCAGCACCAACAGAGGAGACGTTCACCTCCAACGAAAACTGTAGGGACACATCGGGATGATGAAGAGTTGAGGCTGACGAGAAGGCCTTCTTTAACCCCTTCTCGCCGCAGCCCTTTTTTAGATTTTCATTTTCGTTTTTTCCTCCCTACCTTCCAAAAGCCATAACGTCTTTCGTTTTCTATCGATATAGTACTATGAGAGCTTGATTTTTGCGGGACGAGATGTAGTTTTTCGTAGCACCATTTATTTTGCCATATAATGTACTAGGAGACGGGAATAAAATGATTTGTAGGGGAAAAAAAATGAAAAAAACAGCGATTCCTCCATGGTATTTTGCGTGCCGTTTTTAAGGAATTCACTGTGCAATTAAAACAACATGTTAACTTTATTCTGTGGGTCAATATGATTACGGCGATACTAAATATATATAGTTTTTTCTATATTCTACTAATTTTATGAGTAAAAACCTAAGTGTAAAAAAGAAAATGTATTTTGTGTCGCAAAATTCCGAGAGCCATAACTTTTTTCATTTTTCCGTCGATTAAGTGGTATGAGGGAATTTTTTTTTGCGAGATAAGCTGTAGTTTTTAATAATACCATTTTGGTGTACATGTGATGGTTTGATCACTTTTTATTTCATTTTTTTGTGGGCGATTAGGTGACCAAAAAATAGAGATTCTGGCGTTTACAATTTTTTTTTTTTACGGCATTCACCGTGCGGGTTAAATAATGATATATTGTAATAGTTCAGACTTTTATAGACGCGGCGATACCAATTATGTTTATTTATTTATTTTGTTACTATGCTCTAGGGGGAAAATGGGAAAAGGGGAATTTTTTGAACTTTTGATATTCTTTTTCTTTTTTACACAATAAAATGTTTTTATTTAACTCATTTTTACTTTTTTTTTATTAGTCCCCCTAGGGAACTTCAACCAGTGATCATTAGATCGTTTGCACAATATACTGCAATACTAATGTTTTGCAGTGTATCGTGATTCTGACAGGCATCTATTAAGGGACTTCATTAGGCCCCCATGCAGCCATACCAACCATCGCCCAAACCCCCCCCCCCCCCCCCCCCGCGATTGCGTTGCGGGGGGTGCAATTAGCTGTTAGAGCGGGTCGCCCCCCTCTTTCTAACGATTTAAATGCTGTGGTCGTTATTGACCGCAGCATTTAACGAGTTAAACAAGCGGGATCGCGCTCAAGCGCGATCCCGCTCGTTACTCTGAAGTGTCGGCTGTAACATACAGCCGACACCGGCATCGTATGACTGTAAGAGCAGTCACACTATGGAACCTCTACTGTAAGAGCAGTCACACTATGGAACCTTTACTGTAAGAGCAGTCACACTATGGAACCTCTACTGTAAGAGCAGTCACACTATGGAACCTCTACTGTAAGAGCAGTCACACTATGGAACCGTCTACTGTATGAGCAGTCATACTATGGAACTCTCTACTGTAAGAGCAGTCACACTATGGAACTCTCTACTGTAAGAGCAGTCACACTATAGAACCTCTACTGTAACAGCAGTCACACTATGGAACCTCTACTGTAAGAGCAGTCACACTACGGAGCCTCTACTGTTAGAGCAGTCACACTATAGAACCTCTACTGTAAGAGCAGTCACACTATGGAACCGTCTACTGTATGAGCAGTCATACTATGGAACTCTCTACTGTAAGAGCAGTCACACTATGGAACTCTCTACTGTAAGAGCAGTCACACTATAGAACCTCTACTGTAAGAGCAGTCACACTATAGAACCTCTACTGTAAGAGCAGTCACACTACAGAGCCTCTACTGTTAGAGCAGTCACACTATAGAACCCTCTACTAGAAGAGCAGTAACACTATAGACCCTCCACTGGAAAAGCAGTCACACTATAGAACCTCTACTGTAAGAGCAGTCACACTATAGAACCTCTACTGTAACAGCAGTCACACTATGGAACCTCTACTGTAAGAACAGTCACACTATGGAACCTCTACTGTAAGAGCAGTCACACTATGGAACCTGTACTGTAAGAGCAGTGACACTCTGGAACCTCTACTGTAAGAGCAGTCACACTATAGAACCCTTTACTGTAAAAGCAGTCACCCTATGGAACCTCTACTGTAAGAGCAGTCACACTATAGACCCTCTACTGGAAGAGCAGTCACACTATAGAACCTCTACTGTTAGAGCAGTCACACTGTGGAACCTCTACTGTAAGAGCAGTCACACTATGGAACCTCTACTGTAAGAGCAGTCCCACTATGGAACCTGTACTGTAAGAGCAGTGACACTCTGGAACCTCTACTGTAAGAGCAGTCACACTATAGAACCCTCTACTGTAAGAGCAGTCACTCTATGGAACCTCTACTGTAAGAGCAGTCACTCTATGGAACCTCTACTGTAAGAGCAGTCACACTATGAAACCTCTACTGTAAGAGCAGTCACACTATGGAGTCTCTACTGTAAGTGCAGTCACACTATAGAACCTCTACAGTAAGAGCAGTCACACTATGGAACCTCTACTGTAAGAGCAGTTACACTATGGAAACTCTACTGTAAGAGCAATAATACTATAGAACCCTCTACTGCAAGAGCAGTCACACTATAGAACCCTCTACTGTAAGAGCAGTAACACTATAGAACCTCTACTGTAAGAGCAGTCACACTATGGAACCTCTACTCTAAGATCAGTCACAGTATGGACCCTCTACTGTAAGAGCAGTCACACTATGGAACTTCTACTGTAAGAGCGGTCACACTATGGACCACTCTACTGTAAGAGCGGTCACACTATGGAACCTCTACTGTAAAAGCAGTCACACTATGGAACCTCTACTGTAAGAGCAATCACACTATGGACCCTCTACTGTTAGAGCAGTCACACTGTGGAACCTCTACTGTAAGAGCAGTCACACTATGGAACCTCTACTGTAAGAGCAGTCCCACTATGGAACCTGTACTGTAAGAGCAGTGACACTCTGGAACCTCTACTGTAAGAGCAGTCACACTATAGAACCCTCTACTGTAAGAGCAGTCACACTATGGAGTCTCTACTGTAAGAGCAGTCACTCTATGGAACCTCTACTGTAAGAGCAGTCACACTATGAAACCTCTACTGTAAGAGCAGTCACACTATGGAACCTCTACTGTAAGAACAGTCACACTATGGAACCTCTACTGTAAGAGCAGTCACACTATACTATGGAACCTGTACTGTAAGAGCAGTGACACTCTGGAACATCTACTGTAAGAGCAGTCACACTATAGAACCTCTACTGTAACAGCAGTCACACTATGGAACCTCTACTGTAAGAACAGTCACACTATGGAACCTCTACTGTAAGAGCAGTCACACTATGGAAACTGTACTGTAAGAGCAGTGACACTCTGGAACCTCTACTGTAAGAGCAGTCACACTATAGAACCCTTTACTGTAAAAGCAGTCACCCTATGGAATCTCTACTGTAAGAGCAGTCACTCTATGGAACCTCTACTGTAAGAGCAGTCACACTATAGACCCTCTACTGGAAGAGCAGTCACACTATAGAACCTCTACTGTTAGAGCAGTCACACTGTGGAACCTCTACTGTAAGAGCAGTCACACTATGGAACCTCTACTGTAAGAGCAGTCCCACTATGGAACCTGTACTGTAAGAGTAGTGACACTCTGGAACCTCTACTGTAAGAGCAGTCACACTATAGAACCCTCTACTGTAAGAGCAGTCACACTATGGAGTCTCTACTGTAAGAGCAGTCACTCTATGGAACCTCTACTGTAAGAGCAGTCACACTATGAAACCTCTACTGTAAGAGCAGTCACACTATGGAGTCTCTACTGTAAGTGCAGTCACACTATAGAACCTCTACAGTAAGAGCAGTCACACTATGGAACCTCTACTGTAAGAGCAGTTACACTATGGAAACTCTACTGTAAGAGCAATAATACTATAGAACCCTCTACTGCAAGAGCAGTCACACTATAGAACCCTCTACTGTAAGAGCAGTAACTCTATAGAACCTCTACTGTAAGAGCAGTCACACTATGGAACCTCTACTCTAAGATCAGTCACAGTATGGACCCTCTACTGTAAGAGCAGTCACACTATGGAACTTCTACTGTAAGAGCGGTCACACTATGGACCACTCTACTGTAAGAGCGGTCACACTATGGAACCTCTACTGTAAAAGCAGTCACACTATGGAACCTCTACTGTAAGAGCAATCACACTATGGACCCTCTACTGTTAGAGCAGTCACACTGTGGAACCTCTACTGTAAGAGCAGTCACACTATGGAACCTCTACTGTAAGAGCAGTCCCACTATGGAACCTGTACTGTAAGAGCAGTGACACTCTGGAACCTCTACTGTAAGAGCAGTCACACTATAGAACCCTCTACTGTAAGAGCAGTCACACTATGGAGTCTCTACTGTAAGAGCAGTCACTCTATGGAACCTCTACTGTAAGAGCAGTCACACTATGAAACCTCTACTGTAAGAGCAGTCACACTATGGAGTCTCTACTGTAAGTGCAGTCACACTATAGAACCTCTACAGTAAGAGCAGTCACACTATGGAACCTCTACTGTAAGAGCAGTTACACTATGGAAACTCTACTGTAAGAGCAATAATACTATAGAACCCTCTACTGCAAGAGCAGTCACACTATAGAACCCTCTACTGTAAGAGCAGTAACACTATAGAACCTCTACTGTAAGAGCAGTCACACTATGGAACCTCTACTCTAAGATCAGTCACAGTATGGACCCTCTACTGTAAGAGCAGTCACACTATGGAACTTCTACTGTAAGAGCGGTCACACTATGGACCACTCTACTGTAAGAGCGGTCACACTATGGAACCTCTACTGTAAAAGCAGTCACACTATGGAACCTCTACTGTAAGAGCAATCACACTATGGACCCTCTACTGTTAGAGCAGTCACACTGTGGAACCTCTACTGTAAGAGCAGTCACACTATGGAACCTCTACTGTAAGAGCAGTCACACTATGGAACCTCTACTGTAAGAGCAGTCACACTATGGAACCTCTACTGTAAGAGCAGTCACACTATGGAACCGTCTACTGTATGAGCAGTCATACTATGGAACTCTCTACTGTAAGAGCAGTCACACTATGGAACTCTCTACTGTAAGAGCAGTCACACTATAGAACCTCTACTGTAACAGCAGTCACACTATGGAACCTCTACTGTAAGAGCAGTCACACTACGGAGCCTCTACTGTTAGAGCAGTCACACTATAGAACCTCTACTGTAAGAGCAGTCACACTATGGAACCGTCTACTGTATGAGCAGTCATACTATGGAACTCTCTACTGTAAGAGCAGTCACACTATGGAACTCTCTACTGTAAGAGCAGTCACACTATAGAACCTCTACTGTAAGAGCAGTCACACTATAGAACCTCTACTGTAAGAGCAGTCACACTACAGAGCCTCTACTGTTAGAGCAGTCACACTATAGAACCCTCTACTAGAAGAGCAGTAACACTATAGACCCTCCACTGGAAAAGCAGTCACACTATAGAACCTCTACTGTAAGAGCAGTCACACTATAGAACCTCTACTGTAACAGCAGTCACACTATGGAACCTCTACTGTAAGAACAGTCACACTATGGAACCTCTACTGTAAGAGCAGTCACACTATGGAACCTGTACTGTAAGAGCAGTGACACTCTGGAACCTCTACTGTAAGAGCAGTCACACTATAGAACCCTTTACTGTAAAAGCAGTCACCCTATGGAACCTCTACTGTAAGAGCAGTCACACTATAGACCCTCTACTGGAAGAGCAGTCACACTATAGAACCTCTACTGTTAGAGCAGTCACACTGTGGAACCTCTACTGTAAGAGCAGTCACACTATGGAACCTCTACTGTAAGAGCAGTCCCACTATGGAACCTGTACTGTAAGAGCAGTGACACTCTGGAACCTCTACTGTAAGAGCAGTCACACTATAGAACCCTCTACTGTAAGAGCAGTCACTCTATGGAACCTCTACTGTAAGAGCAGTCACTCTATGGAACCTCTACTGTAAGAGCAGTCACACTATGAAACCTCTACTGTAAGAGCAGTCACACTATGGAGTCTCTACTGTAAGTGCAGTCACACTATAGAACCTCTACAGTAAGAGCAGTCACACTATGGAACCTCTACTGTAAGAGCAGTTACACTATGGAAACTCTACTGTAAGAGCAATAATACTATAGAACCCTCTACTGCAAGAGCAGTCACACTATAGAACCCTCTACTGTAAGAGCAGTAACACTATAGAACCTCTACTGTAAGAGCAGTCACACTATGGAACCTCTACTCTAAGATCAGTCACAGTATGGACCCTCTACTGTAAGAGCAGTCACACTATGGAACTTCTACTGTAAGAGCGGTCACACTATGGACCACTCTACTGTAAGAGCGGTCACACTATGGAACCTCTACTGTAAAAGCAGTCACACTATGGAACCTCTACTGTAAGAGCAATCACACTATGGACCCTCTACTGTTAGAGCAGTCACACTGTGGAACCTCTACTGTAAGAGCAATCACACTATGGAACCTCTACTGTAAGAGCAGTCCCACTATGGAACCTGTACTGTAAGAGCAGTGACACTCTGGAACCTCTACTGTAAGAGCAGTCACACTATAGAACCCTCTACTGTAAGAGCAGTCACACTATGGAGTCTCTACTGTAAGAGCAGTCACTCTATGGAACCTCTACTGTAAGAGCAGTCACACTATGAAACCTCTACTGTAAGAGCAGTCACACTATGGAACCTCTACTGTAAGAACAGTCACACTATGGAACCTCTACTGTAAGAGCAGTCACACTATACTATGGAACCTGTACTGTAAGAGCAGTGACACTCTGGAACATCTACTGTAAGAGCAGTCACACTATAGAACCCTTTACTGTAAGAGCAGTCACACTATAGAACCTCTACTGTAACAGCAGTCACACTATGGAACCTCTACTGTAAGAACAGTCACACTATGGAACCTCTACTGTAAGAGCAGTCACACTATGGAAACTGTACTGTAAGAGCAGTGACACTCTGGAACCTCTACTGTAAGAGCAGTCACACTATAGAACCCTTTACTGTAAAAGCAGTCACCCTATGGAATCTCTACTGTAAGAGCAGTCACTCTATGGAACCTCTACTGTAAGAGCAGTCACACTATAGACCCTCTACTGGAAGAGCAGTCACACTATAGAACCTCTACTGTTAGAGCAGTCACACTGTGGAACCTCTACTGTAAGAGCAGTCACACTATGGAACCTCTACTGTAAGAGCAGTCCCACTATGGAACCTGTACTGTAAGAGTAGTGACACTCTGGAACCTCTACTGTAAGAGCAGTCACACTATAGAACCCTCTACTGTAAGAGCAGTCACACTATGGAGTCTCTACTGTAAGAGCAGTCACTCTATGGAACCTCTACTGTAAGAGCAGTCACACTATGAAACCTCTACTGTAAGAGCAGTCACACTATGGAGTCTCTACTGTAAGTGCAGTCACACTATAGAACCTCTACAGTAAGAGCAGTCACACTATGGAACCTCTACTGTAAGAGCAGTTACACTATGGAAACTCTACTGTAAGAGCAATAATACTATAGAACCCTCTACTGCATAAGCAGTCACACTATAGAACCCTCTACTGTAAGAGCAGTAACTCTATAGAACCTCTACTGTAAGAGCAGTCACACTATGGAACCTCTACTCTAAGATCAGTCACAGTATGGACCCTCTACTGTAAGAGCAGTCACACTATGGAACTTCTACTGTAAGAGCGGTCACACTATGGACCACTCTACTGTAAGAGCGGTCACACTATGGAACCTCTACTGTAAAAGCAGTCACACTATGGAACCTCTACTGTAAGAGCAATCACACTATGGACCCTCTACTGTTAGAGCAGTCACACTGTGGAACCTCTACTGTAAGAGCAGTCACACTATGGAACCTCTACTGTAAGAGCAGTCCCACTATGGAACCTGTACTGTAAGAGCAGTGACACTCTGGAACCTCTACTGTAAGAGCAGTCACACTATAGAACCCTCTACTGTAAGAGCAGTCACACTATGGAGTCTCTACTGTAAGAGCAGTCACTCTATGGAACCTCTACTGTAAGAGCAGTCACACTATGAAACCTCTACTGTAAGAGCAGTCACACTATGGAGTCTCTACTGTAAGTGCAGTCACACTATAGAACCTCTACAGTAAGAGCAGTCACACTATGGAACCTCTACTGTAAGAGCAGTTACACTATGGAAACTCTACTGTAAGAGCAATAATACTATAGAACCCTCTACTGCAAGAGCAGTCACACTATAGAACCCTCTACTGTAAGAGCAGTAACACTATAGAACCTCTACTGTAAGAGCAGTCACACTATGGAACCTCTACTCTAAGATCAGTCACAGTATGGACCCTCTACTGTAAGAGCAGTCACACTATGGAACTTCTACTGTAAGAGCGGTCACACTATGGACCACTCTACTGTAAGAGCGGTCACACTATGGAACCTCTACTGTAAAAGCAGTCACACTATGGAACCTCTACTGTAAGAGCAATCACACTATGGACCCTCTACTGTTAGAGCAGTCACACTGTGGAACCTCTACTGTAAGAGCAGTCACACTATGGAACCTCTACTGTAAGAGCAGTCACACTATGGAACCTCTACTGTAAGAGCAGTCACACTATGGAACCTCTACTGTAAGAGCAGTCACACTATGGAACCGTCTACTGTATGAGCAGTCATACTATGGAACTCTCTACTGTAAGAGCAGTCACACTATGGAACTCTCTACTGTAAGAGCAGTCACACTATAGAACCTCTACTGTAACAGCAGTCACACTATGGAACCTCTACTGTAAGAGCAGTCACACTACGGAGCCTCTACTGTTAGAGCAGTCACACTATAGAACCTCTACTGTAAGAGCAGTCACACTATGGAACCGTCTACTGTATGAGCAGTCATACTATGGAACTCTCTACTGTAAGAGCAGTCACACTATGGAACTCTCTACTGTAAGAGCAGTCACACTATAGAACCTCTACTGTAAGAGCAGTCACACTATAGAACCTCTACTGTAAGAGCAGTCACACTACAGAGCCTCTACTGTTAGAGCAGTCACACTATAGAACCCTCTACTAGAAGAGCAGTAACACTATAGACCCTCCACTGGAAAAGCAGTCACACTATAGAACCTCTACTGTAAGAGCAGTCACACTATAGAACCTCTACTGTAACAGCAGTCACACTATGGAACCTCTACTGTAAGAACAGTCACACTATGGAACCTCTACTGTAAGAGCAGTCACACTATGGAACCTGTACTGTAAGAGCAGTGACACTCTGGAACCTCTACTGTAAGAGCAGTCACACTATAGAACCCTTTACTGTAAAAGCAGTCACCCTATGGAACCTCTACTGTAAGAGCAGTCACACTATAGACCCTCTACTGGAAGAGCAGTCACACTATAGAACCTCTACTGTTAGAGCAGTCACACTGTGGAACCTCTACTGTAAGAGCAGTCACACTATGGAACCTCTACTGTAAGAGCAGTCCCACTATGGAACCTGTACTGTAAGAGCAGTGACACTCTGGAACCTCTACTGTAAGAGCAGTCACACTATAGAACCCTCTACTGTAAGAGCAGTCACTCTATGGAACCTCTACTGTAAGAGCAGTCACTCTATGGAACCTCTACTGTAAGAGCAGTCACACTATGAAACCTCTACTGTAAGAGCAGTCACACTATGGAGTCTCTACTGTAAGTGCAGTCACACTATAGAACCTCTACAGTAAGAGCAGTCACACTATGGAACCTCTACTGTAAGAGCAGTTACACTATGGAAACTCTACTGTAAGAGCAATAATACTATAGAACCCTCTACTGCAAGAGCAGTCACACTATAGAACCCTCTACTGTAAGAGCAGTAACACTATAGAACCTCTACTGTAAGAGCAGTCACACTATGGAACCTCTACTCTAAGATCAGTCACAGTATGGACCCTCTACTGTAAGAGCAGTCACACTATGGAACTTCTACTGTAAGAGCGGTCACACTATGGACCACTCTACTGTAAGAGCGGTCACACTATGGAACCTCTACTGTAAAAGCAGTCACACTATGGAACCTCTACTGTAAGAGCAATCACACTATGGACCCTCTACTGTTAGAGCAGTCACACTGTGGAACCTCTACTGTAAGAGCAGTGACACTATGGAACCTCTACTGTAAGAGCAGTCCCACTATGGAACCTGTACTGTAAGAGCAGTGACACTCTGGAACCTCTACTGTAAGAGCAGTCACACTATAGAACCCTCTACTGTAAGAGCAGTCACACTATGGAGTCTCTACTGTAAGAGCAGTCACTCTATGGAACCTCTACTGTAAGAGCAGTCACACTATGAAACCTCTACTGTAAGAGCAGTCACACTATGGAACCTCTACTGTAAGAACAGTCACACTATGGAACCTCTACTGTAAGAGCAGTCACACTATACTATGGAACCTGTACTGTAAGAGCAGTGACACTCTGGAACCTCTACTGTAAGAGCAGTCACACTATAGAACCCTTTACTGTAAGAGCAGTCACACTATAGAACCTCTACTGTAACAGCAGTCACACTATGGAACCTCTACTGTAAGAACAGTCACACTATGGAACCTCTACTGTAAGAGCAGTCACACTATGGAAACTGTACTGTAAGAGCAGTGACACTCTGGAACCTCTACTGTAAGAGCAGTCACACTATAGAACCCTTTACTGTAAAAGCAGTCACCCTATGGAATCTCTACTGTAAGAGCAGTCACTCTATGGAACCTCTACTGTAAGAGCAGTCACACTATAGACCCTCTACTGGAAGAGCAGTCACACTATAGAACCTCTACTGTTAGAGCAGTCACACTGTGGAACCTCTACTGTAAGAGCAGTCACACTATGGAACCTCTACTGTAAGAGCAGTCCCACTATGGAACCTGTACTGTAAGAGTAGTGACACTCTGGAACCTCTACTGTAAGAGCAGTCACACTATAGAACCCTCTACTGTAAGAGCAGTCACACTATGGAGTCTCTACTGTAAGAGCAGTCACTCTATGGAACCTCTACTGTAAGAGCAGTCACACTATGAAACCTCTACTGTAAGAGCAGTCACACTATGGAGTCTCTACTGTAAGTGCAGTCACACTATAGAACCTCTACAGTAAGAGCAGTCACACTATGGAACCTCTACTGTAAGAGCAGTTACACTATGGAAACTCTACTGTAAGAGCAATAATACTATAGAACCCTCTACTGCAAGAGCAGTCACACTATATAACCCTCTACTGTAAGAGCAGTAACTCTATAGAACCTCTACTGTAAGAGCAGTCACACTATGGAACCTCTACTCTAAGATCAGTCACAGTATGGACCCTCTACTGTAAGAGCAGTCACACTATGGAACTTCTACTGTAAGAGCGGTCACACTATGGACCACTCTACTGTAAGAGCGGTCACACTATGGAACCTCTACTGTAAAAGCAGTCACACTATGGAACCTCTACTGTAAGAGCAATCACACTATGGACCCTCTACTGTTAGAGCAGTCACACTGTGGAACCTCTACTGTAAGAGCAGTCACACTATGGAACCTCTACTGTAAGAGCAGTCCCACTATGGAACCTGTACTGTAAGAGCAGTGACACTCTGGAACCTCTACTGTAAGAGCAGTCACACTATAGAACCCTCTACTGTAAGAGCAGTCACACTATGGAGTCTCTACTGTTAGAGCAGTCACTCTATGGAACCTCTACTGTAAGAGCAGTCACACTATGAAACCTCTACTGTAAGAGCAGTCACACTATGGAGTCTCTACTGTAAGTGCAGTCACACTATAGAACCTCTACAGTAAGAGCAGTCACACTATGGAACCTCTACTGTAAGAGCAGTTACACTATGGAAACTCTACTGTAAGAGCAATAATACTATAGAACCCTCTACTGCAAGAGCAGTCACACTATAGAACCCTCTACTGTAAGAGCAGTAACACTATAGAACCTCTACTGTAAGAGCAGTCACACTATGGAACCTCTACTCTAAGATCAGTCACAGTATGGACCCTCTACTGTAAGAGCAGTCACACTATGGAACTTCTACTGTAAGAGCGGTCACACTATGGACCACTCTACTGTAAGAGCGGTCACACTATGGAACCTCTACTGTAAAATCAGTCACACTATGGAACCTCTACTGTAAGAGCAATCACACTATGGACCCTCTACTGTTAGAGCAGTCACACTGTGGAACCTCTACTGTAAGAGCAGTCACACTATGGAACCTCTACTGTAAGAGCAGTCCCACTATGGAACCTGTACTGTAAGAGCAGTGACACTCTGGAACCTCTACTGTAAGAGCAGTCACACTATAGAACCCTCTACTGTAAGAGCAGTCACACTATGGAGTCTCTACTGTAAGAGCAGTCACTCTATGGAACCTCTACTGTAAGAGCAGTCACACTATGAAACCTATACTGTAATAGCAGTCACACTATGGAACCTCTACTGTAAGAACAGTCACACTATGGAACCTCTACTGTAAGAGCAGTCACACTATGGAACCTGTACTGTAAGAGCAGTGACACTCTGGAACCTCTACTGTAAGAGCAGTCACACTATAGAACCCTTTACTGTAAGAGCAGTCACACTATAGAACCCTTTACTGTAAAAGCAGTCACCCTATGGAATCTCTACTGTAAGAGCAGTCACTCTATGGAACCTCTACTGTAAGAGCAGTCACACTATAGACCCTCTACAGGAAGAGCAGTCACACTATAGAACCTCTACTGTTAGAGCAGTCACACTGTGGAACCTCTACTGTAAGAGCAGTCACACTATGGAACCTCTACTGTAAGAGCAGTCCCACTATGGAACCTGTACTGTAAGAGCAGTGACACTCTGGAACCTCTACTGTAAGAGCAGTCACACTATAGAACCCTCTACTGTAAGAGCAGTCACACTATGGAGTCTCTACTGTAAGAGCAGTCACTCTATGGAACCTCTACTGTAAGAGCAGTCACACTATGAAACCTCTACTGTAAGAGCAGTCACACTATGGAGTCTCTACTGTAAGTGCAGTCACACTATAGAACCTCTACTGTAAGAGCAGTTACACTATGGAAACTCTACTGTAAGAGCAATAATACTATAGAACCCTCTACTGCAAGAGCAGTCACACTATAGAACCCTCTACTGTAAGAGCAGTAACACTATAGAACCTCTACTGTAAGAGCAGTCACACTATGGAACCTCTACTCTAAGATCAGTCACAGTATGGACCCTCTACTGTAAGAGCAGTCACACTATGGAACTTCTACTGTAAGAGCGGTCACACTATGGACCACTCTACTGTAAGAGCGGTCACACTATGGAACCTCTACTGTAAAAGCAGTCACACTATGGAACCTCTACTGTAAGAGCAATCACACTATGGACCCTCTACTGTTAGAGCAGTCACACTGTGGAACCTCTACTGTAAGAGCAGTCACACTATGGAACCTCTACTGTAAGAGCAGTCCCACTATGGAACCTGTACTGTAAGAGCAGTGACACTCTGGAACCTCTACTGTAAGAGCAGTCACACTATAGAACCCTCTACTGTAAGAGCAGTCACACTATGGAGTCTCTACTGTAAGAGCAGTCACTCTATGGAACCTCTACTGTAAGAGCAGTCACACTATGAAACCTCTACTGTAAGAGCAGTCACACTATGGAGTCTCTACTGTAAGTGCAGTCACACTATAGAACCTCTACAGTAAGAGCAGTCACACTATGGAACCTCTACTGTAAGAGCAGTTACACTATGGAAACTCTACTGTAAGAGCAATAATACTATAGAACCCTCTACTGCAAGAGCAGTCACACTATAGAACCCTCTACTGTAAGAGCAGTAACACTATAGAACCTCTACTGTAAGAGCAGTCACACTATGGAACCTCTACTCTAAGATCAGTCACAGTATGGACCCTCTACTGTAAGAGCAGTCACACTATGGAACTTCTACTGTAAGAGCGGTCACACTATGGACCACTCTACTGTAAGAGCGGTCACACTATGGAACCTCTACTGTTAAAGCAGTCACACTATGGAACCTCTACTGTAAGAGCAATCACACTATGGACCCTCTACTGTAAGAGCAGTCACACTATGGAACCTCTACTGTAATAGCAGTCACACTATGGAACCTCTATTGTAAGAGCAGTCACACTATGGAACTATCTACTGTAAGAGCAGTCACACTATGAAGCCTCTACTGTAAGAGCAGTCACACTATGTAACCTCTACTGAAAGAGCAGTCACATCACTCCGTGAGCCCGCTCCATACTTCCCCTACCCAACTTTGGCGTATGGATACGTCAAATCTCGGGAAGGAGTTAAGCTCCTGAATGCATCCTCTACTTCTGGAGTCCACACCTTGGCACTCATGCCCTTTTTGGTGAGGGTAGAGATGGGAGCTGTCAGTGAGGAGAAGTTGGGAATGAACAGCCGGTAGAAGTTGGCGAATCCCAGGAAGGCTCTTAAGCCTTGAGGGTGTGGCGATTCCAGAACAGCTGTTACCTTCTCAGGATCCATTTTGAGGCCCTGATCAGAGATGATATAGCCCAGGAAGGGTAGAGACTTTCTTTCGAACACACACTTCTCCAGCTTGGCTTATAGGTGATTCTCCCTTAATCGAAGCAAAACCTGGAGGACATGTCTCCTAATGAGTTACTGGATCTGGGGAAAAAAATCAAAATGTCATCGAGATACACCACAACACAGACATAGAGGAGATCACGAAAAATTGAATTGACAAATTCTTGAAGCACTGCAGGGGCGTTATACAGGCCGAAGGGCATAACCAGGTATTCGTAGTGCCCATCACGTGTATTAAATGCAGTCTTCCACTCGTCACAGTGACAAATCCGGATTAGATTGTAGGACTTCCCCCGGCGGTCTAGTTTAGAAAAAAAAAATCCCCCCCCGTATGCGATCAAACAGTTCAGAGATTAAAGGCAGCTGGTTGAGACCCCAGTAATCAAAGCAGGGTCGGACGGATCCGGCTTTTTTCTTGACAAAGAAAAACCCGACTCCGCCAGGGGATGAGAATTTACGTATGAAGCTCCTCTCTAGATTCTCCTTAATATAGGCAGACATTGACTGAGTTTCAGGTAAGGAGAGAGGATATACGCTAGCGAGAAGAGGGGACTAATCAGGAACCAAGTCAATAGGACAATCATACGCTTGATGTGGTGGCAACGTCTCTGCCTCCTTCTTGTCGAAGACATCTGAGAATTGAGAGTAACAAGGAGGAAACCCTGCCAATGACTGATGAGGAGGAGACTGAGGCTGATGGATATGTCCCAGACAGTGTTTGAGACACTTGGAGCCCGACTGGAGAACCTCTCCGGAGTTCCAATCCAGGACTGGAGCGTGTAGACGGAACCAAGGCAAACCCAGCAGCATGTGGTTGAAGGCATTGGGCAGAATAAACAGGGAGATGAGCTCAGAGTGAAGGGCTTCCACTTGAAGTCTCAGTGGCTTGGTGACAGACAATATTAGGTCGGGCAGCGGCAGTCCATCTACCGAGGCAACGATCAACAGCTTCTCCAGAAGGGAAGTGGGCAAATGAAGAAGATCCACAAGGTCTTGGCGTATGAATCTGGCTGCAGAGCCAGAGTCCACGTAGGCAGATACCGGATGGGGCTTCTCTCCAGCGACAATGCTCACTGGGATGAACAGATTGCAGGAGAGTTCTCTATCAAATGCTGTGTCACCCAGGGTTGTCTCTCCAAACAATCCTAGGCATTGGAGTTTTTTTGCTTCTGGGGACAAAGAGGCACGACATGGTCAGCGAGGCCGCAATATAGACACTTGGTTGGCAAGTAGAATTAGGTCGTCCAAGATAGGTGGTAGATCCCGAGCAGCAAGTTTGTCTTTGCCAGGGTCCTGAACTGGATATGTACTCGCCCACGGAGGCGTCCTCCTAGCAAAGTTTCAGCATAGCAGTAGCTGTCGACGAGACTCATCCAAGCTCCTCGAACACAGTGCGTAAAAATCACACGAACCTCTGGAAGTCTCTGGTCCAGGGTCCCTGTCGTTCCTAGAATGGGTTCGCCCACGCCAGGGCCTTGCCGGCAAGTAAATAATGAAGGCTATCCTGGCTCTGTCTGAAGGAAATGCTCTGGCATGAAGGGTGAAGTGGATATGACACTGGTTAAGAAATCCCCTGCATGTGCTTGCGTCTCCATGGAAACGAGGTGACAGTGGCAGCAGAACCGAGGATCAGAACCAGTGCTGCCAGGAGGTGTAGCAGGAAGATCAGTTGGAAATTCTTTAACAGGAGTAGAGAAGGAAGCTGCTAGCACCCCTAGCTGCTGTGCCATGGAGTCTACTGCCACAAGAAGTTGAGCCTGTCGTGCTCGCAGGTCCTGCAGGTCCGCCTGCATGGCTTGGGAGGGTGACAGGCCCTTGAATTGACTAGCGAGGTCCATGTCCTGAGCGTACTGTCACGGTGTGGGGTGTGGACCCACTGGGCCGTACCGCGTAGCGGGATAGCAGCTGGCAAAACAGGTACAATGCAATGTCTATAGTCCAGAAAGGGTACCTGAGACAATGTAGACGGTAGCGGTGGATACAGACTAAGATGAGGCTCTGACAGTAGACAGGCACCCGGCGGGTGTGACATAATAGATGCAGCCGTAGACACAACACGACTCCAACTCATGACGGCACAGATTCATGGTAGCACAGGATACAGGGCACAGGCAGCAGGAACGGGTAACACTGGGAGCTGGAAAACTCTAGGAGACCATTTGCAATGACAAACAACGCTCAGTCAATGATCAAGAGGTCAGAGCCCCTTTTATAGTCCAGCAGCATTCTGGGCTAATTGCAGATATTCTGAAACTGTGCGCGCACTGGCCATTTAAGGCATTGCACTCTCGGGCGCACGCGCCCTGCGGGAGACCGTGTCTGAACCAGGAAGTGAGTGCCGTCATCTCTCAGGAGGGAGATGCCGCCGAATACTCACTAGTCCATGACCGCGGCCGTCAGAGGGTAAGTCAGGACGATGGTCCGCGGCCATAGACGTTACACTCCCGCAGATACTGGGCGGCAACTGCACAGCTGTATAACCCCGCTCTCAAATACTGTCCTCTTAGGATAACTACCCACATAAAACTTTCTAGCTGCCACACTCCAGCTGTTCTTACTTCAGCATACACGTCTACACTTTATTAAAAAAATGTGATTGCAACGCAGACTTTTCATACCCGGCCCAATCTGATGTATATACAAAGCAATATGGTGAAAATTGGTCTGGCTGAACACGGAGACCCTCCCACTACCCCCAAACAGAAGAAATCCCAAGCTGACAAAAATAAATTCCTGAAAAGCCATCTCACCCCAGCGATCTACACCTTCCTCTAAAAATAAATTGGTGTCCACTGAACACCGTGACACTTCAGACGTTGAGAGTTTCATAGGCGCCTGACCCACCTTCAATGATCTCCATTTCTACTAAAGGCTTACAAAAGATTATTGAGAAAGCCCTACAACCTGTAATGCGAGAACTTGCCGATATTAAACAGGAAGTCCAACACATTGGAGCTAGGCTTGATCTACTTGAAGAAACCCAAACTGCTCTTCTCACTCACGGAGACGCGACCTCTTCTGCTCTCCTGGCATGTCAAACCCACCTGAATTCTCTTCACACCTGGGAGATCAGGACAATAGGGGGCGACAAAACAATCTAAGGATAAGGGGAATGCCATAAAACGTCCTTCCACGTGAGACCATGTCCTTGACTAAGAAAATCCTGGACTTTGTCCTCAGCCCTGATTCGCCCCCAGACCCACAGATTGAAAGAGCTCACAGGGTCCTCCGTCCACAACCAAAAGAAGGTTAACCACCAAGGGTAAACTGCTGACCTTTCCTGTTAAAGAAGCAGTGCTCCACAAGGCAAGAGACATGCCAGATCTTATATTTGAGGGACATAAACTTACTTTGTTTCAGGATATTTCCCCGACCACATTGTCCAAACGAAGGTTTATGAGGGTCAACACGGATCGACACTGAACGACTCCGAAACCTAAAAAAAAAATAGAAATCGCTCTTCCCTTTTGGCCTATCCTACCATTTCCAAGTTGTGTAGAGGTTCAGACAGCACCAGATATGTGGAAGGATGGGGTTTTGCATGGATAGGGGCCCAACCCGAAGATGAGTATAAAAGAGTATCCGGCTCACCAATTTTGAAACAAAAGGTATTTTTATTTTGTTTTTAATGCCAGTGGTAGAGTGCGACATTTCGGTCTAAGCGACCTTCATCAGGCACTGAGCCGTGCTGGAAAACTGCATAGACGAGCACTAGTGGTGCGTCTATGCAGTTTTCCAACACGGCTCAGTGCCTGATGAAGGTTGCTTAGACCCAAACGTTGCACTCTGCCACTGGCATTAAAAACAAAATAAAAATACCTTTTGTTTCAAAATTGGTGTGCCGGATACTCTTTTATACCTACCAATTCCAAGGTCGGCTGTTCATCGTTCATTCACCGGAAGACCTAGAGAAAGCTTGTCCTCCACTAAACCTCGACCACACCGCCATCCCATCTTGGCAACCATACACAGATGTAGCTTCTCTTCCCTCACTGACTAAACCTGATGTCTGCCTGAAATCCAAATCCCACCCACGCAAGAAGAGACCGGCTAATAGTCCTCCATGATAGACTTGTTGCCCTGTTTATGAATAAGTTTTATTTGTATCCATGCTTTGTCTGTCTAACGATATATTGTTTTAACCTTATTTTTTCAGGTTTTTTAAAATGTGTTTTCTTCCACTGTTTTGCTACAATCTGTCTTGAAACATAGACGTCTGGGTGCCGGGATGACACGTGTTCACAGGTGCATATCCTTATACACTCGTTCACTCTTCTCCCCGCCACCACTCCTCTCCGCCTGTCAGCTCTTAGCTGACTAATACCGCACTGTAGATCAGTGCAAATATTAATTCCTAAACATTTGAAAGTAGTTTATTTGTTATTGTTATTTTTTCTGTGTTTCTCATTTTCTCTTTATACTTGTGCATTTAAGTCACGTATTCAGATCACGACACTGAACGTCAAGGGCTCCAACTCACCTGCTAAGCGCTCCCAGTTCATTCACTCCCTTAAGAGAATGGATTTGAAACCCACCTTTTGAAATCACCTTACACTACATGGTTCTTCTCATGCAATGATAGTGGCAAACCTAACGGAGTCAGTATAGCTTTCCGATCTGACATCCCCTTTCAATTGATCTCAAAGATTGCTGATAGCGCAGGCCACTTTCTTTTCATAAAAGGTAAAGTGGCGAACACCCTGACTACCATTGTGAACATATACGCCCCACACTCGGTTCAGACTCCTTGGCTATCTGCCACTCTAGAAACATTTTCTCAGTTCTCTGTGGGCCTAACGTTTCTGGGAGGGGAATTCAATTTTACCCTTGACCCTCTTCTTGATTCTTCTACGGGAACCTCCGTTCACAGCTACTCAGGTCTAGGGAAAATCTGCAGAGAACCTTTTATCCCAATACTAGGGACTACACCTTCTACTCCCACACCCACCATACTTCCTAAAGATCAGACTACCTATTCATCACAAATAACCAACTCCCGTAAGTGGATTTGCCCTCTATAGGCAACATTCTCCTGTCAGACCATGCCCCAATGTCCATGTTCCTCAACATACACACTGTTTTGCCTAGGCAATATACAGTGAAGGAAATAAGTATTTGATCCCTTGCTGATTTTGTAAGTTTGCCCACTGTCAAAGACATGAACAGTCTAGAATTTTTAGGCTAGGTTAATTTTACCAGTGAGAGATAGATTATATAAAAAAAAATGACATTGTCAAAATTATATATATTTATTTGCATTGTGCACAGAGAAATAAGTATTTGATCCCCTACCAACCATTAAGAGTTCAGCCTCCTCCAGACCAGTTACACGTCCAAATCAACTTGGTGCCTGCATTAAAGACAGCTGTCTTACATGGTCACCTGTATAAAAGACTCCTGTCCACAGACTCAATTAATCAGTCTGACTCTAACCTCTACAACATGGGCAAGACCAAAGAGCTTTCTAAGGATGTCAGGGACAAGATCATAGACCTGCACAAGGCTGGAATGGGCTACAAAACCATAAGTAAGACGCTGGGTGAGAAGGAGACAACTGTTGGTGCTGATATTACATTAAAGTCCGATGCGCGCGCTGCCCCTTTAATAGCGGGCACGAGCATGCGCGCGCACCCTACAAGACCTGGCCAAGGTGAGTGGAAGTGAGCTCAGACCTTGAAAACCAACATAAATGTTCTGTAGTTCAAGGGGTTCTCTCCTCGCTTATACTTTGCAGAGAAAAGCTAAAACAATGTTTGAACTTGCGCACGGAAAAGGCATATACCTCTGCTACTCACAAATACTACATGTATGGTGACAAGGGGAGCAAACTCATGACATATTTAGCTAAAAAAAGACGACAGTAAAGCTATGTCCCCAAAATCCCGTTACTTACTGGAGCCATGCTTGAGAACACAAATGACATCGCAGCTGAGTTTTGCTAATTTTATCAATCACTGTACGATCTACGTCCTGGAGAGACACCCAAAGAGCTTGCGGACAGAATCATAATGGTTGAATCTTTCCTAAATTCCCTATGTCATGTCCATGGCCGCGGGCCATCAGGTTCACTCACCTCCTGACAGCCGCAGCCATGGGTCTGCGAGCGCTGGCCCCAGTCTCCTCCTCAGGAGACGCCAGCGCTCACTTCCACTCACCTTGGCCAGGTCTTGTAAGGTGCGCGCGCATGCTCGTGCCCGCTATTAAAGGGGCAGCGCGCGCATCGGACTTTAATGTAATATCAGCCCATGAGTGCCCTGGACTATAAGAAGGGCCCAGCCCCTTGCTTCCATGCCTGTGCGTTGTTTGTCGTATCCTAGTTTGTCTAAGCAAATGGTCTCCTAGTGTTTTCCAGTTCCCAGTGTTCCCTGTACCTGTATCCTGTATCCCGTGCTATACTGGTCAAGTGCCATGTTGTGCTGTAGTCATGCTGTGCTGCATTCCACGCCTGTCCTACTGCTTCACACCTGATATCTACCCGCTGCCTAGTCCCAGCCGAGCCTGCCTTGCTACTGTCCGAGCTGCCGCACATACCCTATACGGACTATAGACTGTGACCTGCACCCTGTTGGCCAGCTGCCATACCACCAAGGCGGTACGGCCCACTGGGTCCACGAACCCTACGTGACACCCTCTCTCTTCGTACCTTAACTAATACACAAAAAAACCTTCTCGAATCCCCTTTTACAATTAAAGAACTCCGTGATGCGCTTTCAAGTATGCCTTCTAGTAAGTCCCCGGGACCTGATGGTCTTCCAGCCTCATATTATAAAGAGTTTGGAGACAACCTGCTGCCATTTTTCCTCAAAGTGTGGAACTCTCTTAACCCTTCTCAACATTTCTCACCCCCAGCGCTCGAAGCACATATTTTCGATAATACCAAAAGAGGGTAAGGACCCTTCGCTATGCGGTAGTTATCGTTCCATATAACTTTTGAATGTGGATGTTAAAATATACGTCAAAATCATAGCTAACAGGATGCAATCATTACTACCATTCCTGATTGACACAGAGCAAACTGGTTTTGTTAAGGGTAGAGAGGATAATTACAACACTACGTGTGTTCTCCATCTGATCCCGTACACCAGGTCGAGAAAGATTCCTCTGGTTTTATTGTCTACTGATGCAGAGTAGGCTTTTGACTGGTAGGACTGGACTTATATGGTCAAGGTGCTTTCCCGTTTCGGCTTTCCACAACTCTTCATTCACAAAATCCTATCTCTGTACACTTCCCCACACGCCAAAGTTAGAGTAAATGGACACCTATCATGCCCCTTCCAGATCAGAAATGGAACAAGACAGGGTTGTCCACTCTCTCCCCTCCTTTTTGTCCTCACAATTGAGACAATGATCCAGAGTCTGCATCAGGAGCCCTTCTTACAGAGGTCTCCATTGGTGACCAAGGGCATTCCACAGCTGCTTTTGCTGACGACTTGCTTATTTTCATCACTAACTCCTCCACAGCTCTACCCCGACTTAACAAGATATTTACCCAATTTTGTTATTTATCCAACTTCAAATTTAACTCTAGCAAGTCTGAAGGCCTCTGTGTCTCCTGCACTCCGGCTCTGTTAAAGTCTCTGAAACTAATCTCCCCTTCCTACTACGTTTGGATAGTATAAAATACCTAGGAATTAATTTAACTCTCTCACCTGATCACTGGTATCAAAGTAATTACGCACCCTTGCTCTCCAATATTAAAACCACTATCTTCTCTTGGCAAATCTATTATATTTCCTGGAATGGTAGAACCAACTTACTTAAGATGGTCATTCTCCCTAAACTCCTCTATCTATTCCAAACTCTCCTGATTCCCCTTCCGAAACTCTTTTTGCTGCCATTAGACAACAGTTTTCTAAATACATCTGGAACTATACTAAACCCAGAGTAGCATTTAGCACCCTTGTCCTTCCTAAACGTTCAGGGGGGATAGGACTTCCAGATATCAAATCCTACTACCACTCCATACAATTAGCCAGGATAACTGAGTGCTTTAATCATACTTAAAGTAGACTTGGGGTCCCTGTGGAGGAGGCTACCATAGGCATCCCCCTTACCTCCCTTCTGTAAATTGACAAACCTGATGCAGCCCATTTTTTGTCTAGCAACTCTCTTACCTCTGCTTCCTATCAAACATTGACAAAGGGCGAGGGGATGAAATACCTGCACCAAATTCCGTCTCCCCTGATGACGGTCCGAGACCTTGTGCAGTCACAGACTGAGAGATTTGGAGATTGTTATACCCTTCCTAGAGCAGCGTCCTGAAATGCATATGAAATAGAAAGAAGAGGCAGCACTCCAAAGTTCGTATCAAAATGGAAAAGGTATTTATTGACCCATCAGTGCAAAAAGATAGCAACATTTCAGCTGCTCCATGCAGCCTTTGTCAAGCAATAATACAACTAACATTTCAGTGCTAGTGGGTTGTATAAATGTGGGTTGTATAAATGCACTGAAGTGTTAGTTGTATTATTGCTTGACAAAGGCTGTATGGAGCAGCTGAAACGTTGCTATCTTTTTGCACTGATGGGTGAATAAACACCTTTTCCATTTTTATACGAAATTTGGAGTGCTGCCCCTTCTTTCTATTTCATCTACATTTAGAAGTCGGATCACTGGAGGCTTGCACACTGATACCCTAGAGGTTTTTGTTCTCCTGTGCTGCCCATACTTTCTTTGGACACTGCAGCACATACGATTTCATACTGCCTAATACTTTCTTCTCAGAAGGTGTTACCTGGGAGCACTTAGGCAGGGACCACTCGACCGACCGCCATCTTGGTTGGAAAAAACCCTCCTCCTTCGCCAACCACCTAAGAAGCTTATTACACTATACTATAACAATCTCATTAAGATTAATACATCGGTACAGCCCACCTTTCCTAAATCTTGGGAGGTGGAACTGAATACTACTTTTACTGACAAAGACACCAAGGAGGTTTTTAGAAACTCCCTTGGGACCCCTAGATGTATTAAACTACAAGAATCCTCATACAACCTGACCTCTAGGTGGTACAAGACTCTTTGGGTATTGGATAAAATATGTAACAAAATCTCCCCTGACTGTTGGAGATGTCATAAGGCCCTTGGAACCTATTTACATTTATAGTGGCAATGTGAGAAAATCTCCCCCTTTTGGGATCTTCTACAAAATACCCTTAATACCATTACTCATTCCTCTGTTGTTATTTCCCCATGATCAGTGTTCCTAAATCTGTGGCCAACATTCCCTAGGAGGGCCCCCAAGGAGCTATGTTTACAACTCTTTGCTGCCGCCAATTCTTTGATACCGCTGTATTAAAAGACTGAAGCTGCACCACCAATAAGCCACAGGCTTAGGAAGGGAACACAGCTTGCAAGAATGGAAGAGCTCTAGCATCCTGAGTATCACTCTCATGCCAAATACCAAAAGAACTGGGCAACCTGATTTGCGTTCTGTAAAAATGACTTCTTTAACCCCTTAACGACCGCCCACCGTCTTTTGACGTCAGGCGGTGCATGTACTCAATCTACAACGACGCCTTTTGGCGTCGCTGTAGTAGAGGGGGTTTAGCGGCACCCTGGTGAAGTCTGCACTAAAAACCGGCTGTAAGTAACAGGTCCGGTTCTTAGTGCAGCCATCAGGACCTGCCGATTTCATCGTAACAGCATGTGACCGCTGTGACAGCCAATCATAGCGGTCACATGCTGTTACTGTGTACAGAGCCGCCGGGAGTGTCTAAATGACAGCTCCTGCTCTAAGAACGAGCTGTTGCTACCAGCTCTGTTCTTAGAGCAGTGATGAGGAGCCAATAGTATTGGTTCCTGATCTTTTGTGATCACTATGAAATCCAATCATAGTGATCACTACTGTAAAATAAAAGTAAAAACATGCATCTGTTTCTCCTCACTGTTCTAGCTGTGGAGAGAAATAGATACAAGTGTGTCAGTGTCCCCTCACAAAATCACTTGTTCCTCACACACAGTTTAAAACAAACATTTTTTCAGTATTTTATAGTATATAGTATATACACATATAAATATAAGTATATTTACTGTATATACTAAGAATCGTACTATAAACTACTTTCTTTTTAGGGTACGCTGTTAGACGGCGTGTTCGCTGTTAGACGGCGTAGGGTGCTGTTCTGGGCTTGGGTTTACAGTTTGTGTTAGGCAAAGGCTTTAGGTTTAGGTTTTAAAAAAAAAAAAACGTAAAAAAAAAAAAAAGTTTCATTCCTTTAGTGTTCTTAGTTGATTAGTTGATGAAAAAAAAATTAAACCGCTAGTTCCATTTATTATTTGCGGTTTAGACTGTATTATCATTATGGCTGCCAGAAGATACAGCGTTGAGGAAGCCTATCAGATGCTATGCTCAGATACGGATTCTGCATCTGAAGTTGAGCTTTTACTTGAAAGCGACAGCGAAAGTGTCGCTTCAAGGGATTCTATGGATATGAGACCCAGCACCAGTGATATGGGAGACGGTGCAGTTGCCACAACGTCCGTTCAAAGTGCAGCCCCTGAAATTGCACAACCCCACCAAACCGATTTAGTGTGGGAACCCACAAGTCTATTTTCTCCCACCATAAATGACTTTATTGCTACTCCTGGCATAAGTCCCAATGTCAGTAATTTTTCACCACTAAATTATTTTAATATTTTTATTACGGAACATTTTGTGCAGGAAACAAATTTGTATGCCAGGCAGTACATTGCAAATAAGCCTTCGTCACCTAATGCCAGGTTGTGGAATCCCACAAATGCAATGGAAATAAAAAAAATTCAGGTCCTCACCCTTAACATGGGAATTATAAAAAAACCCTCTATTAGGTCATATTGGGCATCAAGACCTATACATGCCACCCCCATTTTTTCTGGCATTATGTCACGCAGCAGGTACGAAATACTTATGCGATTTCTCCACTTTAGTGACAACCTGCAGGCACCCCCTTCCAGCGACAGAAGCCGTGACCGGCTGTATAAATCAAGGCCTTTGCTACATTTTCTTAATTCCTCCTTTTTATGAGCATATACCCCTGAACAAAATTTAGCAGTGGATGAATCGCTAATGAATTTCAAAGGGCGTCTCTCATTCCGCCAATTCATACCCTCAAAAAGTGCAAAATACGGGGTAAAGATCTACAAGTTATGTGAAAGCACTACTGGCTACACATGTGCATTTAAGATCTACGAGGGTAAAGAGTGAATTTAATCCACCAGGGTGCCCTCCAAATATTGGTACCACTGGTAAGATTGTGTGGGATTTAATTGGCCCTTTCCTACACAAGGGGTATCATGTATACACTGACAGTTTTTATACTAGTGTGCCATTGTTTAGCGCCCTTCATTGTGCCAACACCGGAGCCTGTGGCACAATACGCAGGAATCGCAAAGGTTTCCCACGTCAACATGTGGATAAAAAACTACGAAAGGGGGAGTCACGCACTTTTCAAATTGAGAAGATGCTGGCTTTAAAATTTCGTGACCGCAAGGACGTCTACATGATCAGCACTATCCATACAAGTGCAACAGCAACTGTTAGAGAACATGGGGCCTCTGCAGATAGACAAAAGCCTGTGTGTGTCATCGGCTATAACAAATTCATGGGTGGGGTAGATTTGTGCGACCAGATGTTACAACCTTATCTGGTTAAAAGGAAAACCAGAACATGGTATAAGAAAGTGGCAATATACCTCATCCAGGTTGCAATGCACAATGCATTTGTCCTGTACAAAAAATCAGCGGGCAGGGCTACATTCTTTGAATTTCAGGAGAAAGTGATTGAAGATCTCCTATTTCAATCTGCAGACCAGAGAGTAGTCCATGAGTCAGAGGATGTACGCCGACTTGTTGAAAAACATTTTTTACACCCCATCCCTTCAACATCTAACCAAAAATACCCCAAAAAAACGATGTCGGGTCTGCAGCAAACGAGGACAGCGAAGTGAGTCACGATATTATTGTTCCGCTTGTCCTTCCAACCCTGGTCTATGCATAAGTCCCTGTTTTGAAATCTATCATACAGTCGCACATTACTAATTTTCTATTGTGAGCTCTAAAAGTTAAAATGCAGGATTTATTTAGGATTTTATTTTTCTGTACACCTATTTTTTTTTTCTTTAGGGAAGCAGCTTCGCTGTATATTTAGGAGATGCCAAAATTTAGGGTTCTTTTAGAGATTTCTTTTTTTTTAATCACTTTTTTTGGGAGGGAGGGAAATATACTTTTCTAGATTGAGTCATTTTGGGATATAACCCAGTTATATAAAGTGGAATAAGGCCCTGAAATTCATTCAAGATAAAATTGTGCCCTGAAAGCTTTTTATTTCCTATTCCGTTATGACTATGCCCTGCCATAAATAGCTGTTACTGACTGGGGATACGGCATAATTTTTTTCTTTTTATTCTGAGGATTTCTAATAAGCGAGCTGTTCCTTATCAATACACTATGGGCTTTATTACAGTTTTGTTCGGGTTTTTGGTGGACCTCTTACACCCGACAATACTTCTAGAAATAGCGACATTAATTTGGGGTGTAGTGGTCCTTTACTGTATCTATACATACGGTGTGGGACACTGCCCCTTTATATATTCTACAGGTGATTGGTTGTTTTGTGCACATGGCGGTTCCTACCTTGCCGGGCAGGGGCTTGTTATGGTGTACCGTGTCACTTAGCACATTCGTCCCTTATATAGGGATTGATGGAGCTAAAGAGACGTTGTATGACCAGTCACTTTGAATAATAAAGTCATTACAGCCCTACAAATTTTCTTTCATTCTGTGAACATGCTCTAGTTTTCCACATAGCTGGATACATTCTTCCTCCTTTTTTTTGGATATATTGCCTTTTTCTGCCAACAGTTTAATAAATTTTCCCACTCTAACTTACTATATATCAGAGCGGGTTGATATGCATAATGTCTATGGACTGACATGATTTCAGGAAATCTGCTTTCTTAGCACGACATAGTCATAGGGTGTAGAAACTGTTAGGGGCATATATTTCTCAATCTAGAAAAGTAGAATCCTCCCATTTTCAAAGCAAAATGTGTGTCCTGAAAGCCTCCGGGTGCTACCTTCCTTTTGGGTCCTGCCGTGTGTCCAGGAAACACTTTAGGGCCACAATGGGGATATTTTTGAACACAGGAGAAACAGGGTGATACATTTTCTGGTGCATTTCCTTATTCTCATGTCCTCTTTACAAGAAATCTGACCTTAAAATGACACATTTGTGAAAAAAAGTGAAATAACATTTTCTTTCCACCTGCTTTGCATTAATTCCTGCGAAAACTGTGGGGTCAAAATACTTAGTACACACCTAGATAAATACCTTAAGGGGTCTAGTTTTCAAAATGGGGTCATTTATGGGGAGTTTCTATCTTTTTGGCAGCTCAGCGCCTCTATAAATGTGTAATGGGACCTGAAACATTTTCAAGCAAAATGTGTGTCCTGAAAGTCTTCGGGTGCTCCCTCCCTTTCGGGCCCTGCCGTGTGTCCAGGCAACGCATTAGGGTCACAATGGGGGCATTTTTGAAAACAGGAGAAACAGGGTGATAGATTTTGGGGTGTGTTTCTTCATTCTCATGGTCGCTTTACAAAGAAATCGGTCTTCAAAGTGATACTTTTATATAAAAAGTGTTTTGTTTTTTTATTTCACCTGCTATGCATTAAATTTAGCAAAAAACTGTGGGGTCAAAATACTCACTACAGCCCTAGATAAATACCTTAAGGGGTCTAGTTTTCTAAATGGGGTCATTTATGGGAAGTTTCTATCGTTCTGGTAGTTCAAAACCTCTCCAAATGTACAGTGGGGCCTAAAACATTTTCAAGCAAAATATGAGACCTGAATGCCTCCGATTGCTCCCTTCCTTTCGGGCCCTGCCTTGTGTCCAGGCAACGCATTAGGGTCACAATGTGGGCATTTTTGAAAACAGGAGAAACAGGGTGATAGATTTTGGGGTGTGTTTCTTAATTCTGATGGTCGCTTTACAAAGAAATCGGTCTTCAAAGTGATACTTTTATATAAAAAGTGTTTGTTTTTTTTATTTCACCTGCTATGCATTAAATTTAGCAAAAAACTGTGGGGTAAAAATACTCACTACACCCCTAGATAAATACCTTAAGGTGTCTAGTTTTCTAAATAGGGTCGTTTATGGGGAGTTTCTATCGTTCTGGTAGTTCAAAACCTCTCCAAATGTACAGTGGGGCCTAAAACATTTTCAAGCAAAAATGAAACCTGAATGCCTCCGGTTGCTCCCTTCGTTTTGGGCCCTGCCGTGTGTCCAGGCAACGCATTAGGGTCACAATGTGGGCATTTTTGAAAACAGGAGAAACAGGGTGATAGATTTTGGGGTGTGTTTCTTCATTCTGATGGTCGCTTTACAAAGAAATCGGTCTTCAAAGTGATACTTTTATGAAAAAAGTAAAATTATAGTTTTTTACGCCTGCTTTGCTTGAATTCTTACAAAAAAACTGTGGGGTCAAAATACTTACAACACCCCTTAATAAATACCTTAAGGGGTGTAGTTTTCAAAATGGTGTCACTTGTGGGGGTTTCCACCATTCTGACACCTATGAGCCTCTGAAAACCTGGCTTGGTGCAGGAAAACAAAATGTACTTCAAAATTTATAAAATTATTACTAAACTTGTAAGTCTTCTAAATTGCTCAAAAAAAGCGATGGAAATGTATATTTAATAAAAAAAATTGTACATATGTGACATATTGCAGTTAAAAATAGGGAAAAATGATAATTTTTACAAAATTTCTTAAATTTTTCTATTTTTAATTAATTTCCGCAAATCGTATTAGTCTACTTTTACCACTAAAATAAAGTACAACATGTGATGAAAAACAATGTCAGAATTACTTGGATATTCAAAACTTTCGCAGAGTTATTCTCTGATAAAGTCAGACATACCAGATTTAACAAATCTGGCTTGTTCATTAAGGTCTTTTCAGGCCCGGTCATTAAGGGGTTAAACACCTTTGGTGTGAAGACCCACCTATGTCTGACAATGTCAATTGATATTTTGCTTCCCTTCTATTCTGAGATTAATTTCTAATAGACCCACAAGACCTGGTGTTCCTAGAGACTTTTCTCCTTGTACGTTTGCTTTCCCTCCCCATCCCCCTTGATGTTCGGTGACTGTGAAAAGACCATACATCATAACGTTCATACTACATTATTGTCCATTTTTTATGGTTTGTTTTGTCTATTGTAGAGATCATGCTTTGTACACACAAGGTCTTCTAATTGTGAATCCTAACAATTATTTGCATATTGTGTACACTGTTGCTCTTACACATATTGTAATTACATTATTGCCTTTCTATAAACCTCAATAAAAAGTTACTGAAAAAAAAATTAAAAAAAATAAAAGTTTTCAAATACACTATATTTACCCCACAAAGGTACCATTAAAAATACAACTCATCGAGCAATAAACAAGCCATCATAGGACTGCATTGATGGAAAAATAAAATATTGCTTTTAAATTGCGGAGAAGAAAAAACAAAAAAACGCCTCATCATTAGGCAACATGCACGAATGTATTTTTGCAGCCGCAATTCACCCACAAACCTGCGGGTGAATTGCGGCCCCATTCATTTCAATGGGCCCATGCACACGACCGTGGTTTCCACAGTCCGTGCATTGCCCGGCAGCCTGGACCGCAAAAAAGATAGGACATGTCTTATTATGGCCGCATTTTGCGGTCCAGGTTCATTGAAACCAATGCACACGGCAATGTGCACAGCCCCTGAATAGCGGACGGCCGCAGGTGACACTCTGTGGCCGTAAAAGCCGCGAATCACGGCCTGTGCACCTCACTAAGATCATGTGCATGAGGCCAAAAGGCCCAAACTAGAATTAAGTCTTTATATAGCTGCAAATATTTCTTTGTTTCACATATTTAAATAAGAAAACTAGTGGTGGACAGCCGCTTAATATATTTAATTCTATTAAAGGTTTTGTACACCATCTAATATTTGTAAGCAAGCTTTCTTTATTTTTTTCAGTTACATGCTTACGACATTAGCATGATTTTGTTATAAGTCACATGGCTGTAAAACACCTTATTTTAAAGAATTTTCTTTAAATTAGTCATCATCAGAGGCCTAATTAGCTTGAAAGGGGAGTCTCTGACATTCTAATATGTGTTGCTTTATAGTTTAGACTAATAAAAAGTAAATTTTATTAACATTTTGTAACAAGTTTTTATATTTTTCTGCTGGATTTTTTCACCGTAATCACAGATATTTTAACAATCTCTCTGTATCTCATAGACCCATGCCTTGGTGATCCACCAGAAACAGGTTTTTGGACATTGCCAGCATCTCTCTTACACAAGCAGTATTGTTTTTAGCACAACTCTGGTGAACACCCACTAAATGTACTTATCACGATCTGTGGGTATGTGGACCAACTGGGTCGTACAGCCGTAGCGGGATAGCAGCTGGCCAACAGGATACCAAGTCAATGTCTATAGTTCGAATGAGGGTACCTGGGGTAATTCAGACAGTAGCGATAGTAGACTCAAATGGGACCTTGGCAGCAGGCAGACACCAGGCGCGGTGTAACACAGAAGGTGTTGTTAGGGATCTGCCAGGTACTACGTCTAGGTATACTCCTGGGATTAATCAATCCACACCTGAGGCCAGACCTGTTAGACTGACACCGTCTCCCACCAACCAGGGTGGCAGGCTCAGGAGTGGGAGAGCCTATAGCGGCCTGGTCAGTCGGAGTTAGCTCCGCCCCCTGTCCTTTATTACCTGCCGTGTTCTCTTCCTCAGTGCTTGTAATTCTTCTGGATTCCTGGCCCCACTGCTGCTTGCTCCAGCCTGCTTCTGCCGTGCTTCTGCCTTGCTGCAGTTCCGCTTAACCTGCTTCGCTTTGCCCCTGGCTTGCTTCCTTCTCCGTGCTCACGTTGGTATACTCCACTTCATCCTGGTCCTGACTATTCATTCACCGCTCCGTTTCCTCGCGGCGTTCCGTGGGCTACTGTCCCTTCCCTTGCGTGTTCCCTGTTTGTTCTCCCGTGCACTTAGACAGCGTAGGGACCGCCGCCCAGTTGTACCCCGTCGCCTAGGGCGGGTCGTTGCAAGTAGGCAGGGACAGGGCGGTGGGTAGATTAGGGCTCACTTTCCCTTCTCCTCCTTCCTGCCATCACATAATTACAAGCCCATACCTAGTCTACCATTCTCCTACGCTGACGCTATCATGGACCCCCTTGAGACCCTGACCCAGCAGATGCAGGGCCTCTCCCTACAGGTCCAGGCCCTGGCCCAGAGGGTCAACCAGGGTGACGCTGCCTTAGTAGTACCCCTCACCTCACCTCTAGAACCCGACCTCAAGTTACCTGACCGGTTCTCAGGGGACCGTAAGACGTTTCTCTCCTTCCGGGAGAGTTGCAGACTGTATTTCCGCCTAAAACCCCACTCCTCAGGTTCTGAGAACCAGCGGGTGGGTATCATCATATCCCGACTCCAGGAAGGGCCCCAAGAGTGGGCCTTCTCCTTGGCTCCTGACGCCCCTGAACTTTCCTCTGTTGAACGTTTTTTCTCTGCCCTCGGACTCATTTACGACGAGACTGACAGGACTGCTTTAGCCGAGAGTCAGCTGGTGACCTTACGTCAGGGTAGGAGACCGGTTGAGGAATACTGTTCTGATTTTAGAAAGTGGTGCGTAGCTTCTCGGTGGAACGATCCGGCCCTAAGGTGCCAGTTTAGGTTAGGATTATCTGACGCCCTGAAGGATCTGCTGGTTAGCTACCCCTCTTCTGACTCCCTTGACCAGGTTATGGCCCTAGCAGTACGACTTGACCGACGTCTCAGGGAACGTCAGCTTGAACGTTTCAATGTGCTCCCCTCTGACTTTTCTGCGATCCCCCCCGAGGTCCCGTCCCCTCGCCCCTCCACGGAGGACTCGGGGGTACCTATGCAACTCGGGGCCTCCATGTCCCCTCGACAACGTAGGGAGTTTCGCAGAATGAATGGTCTCTGCTTCTACTGTGGGGACGACAAGCATCTACTGAACACCTGTCGCAGGCGCAAGAATAAAAAGCCGGAAAACTTCCGCGCCTAAGTGATCATCGGGGAGGTCACTTGGGCTCACAGGTATTTCCCGTTAATGTGAAACGCAATAAAATTTTGCTTCCCTTTCAGGTCTCGTTTGCTGGCCGGTCTGCCACGGGCAGTGCTTTTCGTGGATTCTGGCTCATCTGCTAATATCATGTCTGTGGAATTTGCTATGTCTCTAAAGATGCCTTTTATTGATTTACCTTATCCTATCCCTGTAGTAGGTATCGACTCAACCCCCCTTGCTAATGGTTATTTTACTCAGCATACCCCTGTTTTTGAACTCCTTGTTGGCTCCATGCATTTGGAGCAGTGCTCTGTACTGGTGATGCAGGGATTATCGTCTGATCTGGTATTAGGTCTTCCCTGGTTGCAGTTGCATAATCCCACATTTGATTGGAATACTGGGGAGCTTACCAAATGGGGTAATGAATGTCTTATGTCATTTCTTTCTGTTAACTCTATTTCTCCCCGGGAGGAGGTAAACACGCTTCCTGAGTTTGTTCAGGACTTCGCCGATGTGTTTTCTAAGGAGGCCTCCGAGGTGTTGCCCCCCCATAGAGATTACGATTGCGCCATCGATTTGGTGCCTGGTGCCAAGCTTCCTAAGGGTAGGATATTTAATCTTTCATGTCCTGAACGTGAAGCTATGAGGGTGTATATCCAAGAATGCCTGGCCAAGGGTTTCATTCGCCCCTCGACTTCTCCTGTAGGTGCTGGCTTCTTCTTCGTGGGGAAGAAGGATGGTGGTCTTAGGCCGTGCATTGATTATCGTAACCTGAATAAGGTCACCGTAAGGAACCAGTACCCACTTGCTTTGATTCCGGATATTTTTAATCAGGTTCAGGGAGCCCAATGGTTTTCTAAGTTCGATCTACGGGGGGGCATATAACCTTATCCGCATCAAAGAGGGGGATGAGTGGAAAACTGCGTTCAACACACCCGAGGGTCATTTCGAATACCTGGTCATGCCCTTTGGGTTGTGTAATGCCCCTGCTGTCTTCCAGAATTTTATTAATGAAATCCTGAGAGATTACCTGGGTAATTTTCTTCTTGTGTACCTTGATGACATACTGGTGTTTTCCAAGGACTGGTCCTCCCACGTGGAGCATGTCAGGAAGGTGCTCCAGGTCCTTCGGGAGAATAATCTGTTTGCTAAGACTGAAAAATGTGTCTTTGGGGTACAGGAGATACAATTTTTAGGGCAAATCCTCACTCCTCATGAATTCCGCATGGACCCTGCCAAGGTTCAGGCTGTGGCGGAATGGGTCCAACCTGCCTCCCTTAAGGCGTTACAGTGTTTTTTAGGGTTCGCCAACTATTACAGGAGATTTATTGCCAACTTCTCGGTCGTCGCTAAGCCTCTTACGGACCTTACTCGCAAGGGTGCTGATGTCCTCCATTGGCCCCCTGAGGCCGTCCAGGCCTTTGAGACCCTCAAGAAGTGCTTTATCTCGGCCCCCGTGCTGATTCAGCCCAACCAAGAGGAGCCATTTATTGTGGAGGTTGACGCATCCGAGGTGGGAGTGGGGGCCGTCTTGTCCCAGGGTACCAGCTCCCTCACCCATCTCCGCCCCTGTGCTTACTTCTCTAGGAAGTTTTCGCCCACGGAGAGTAACTATGATATTGGCAACCGCGAACTTCTAGCCATTAAATGGGCTTTTGAAGAGTGGCGGCATTTCCTGGAGGGGGCCAGACACCAGGTAACGGTCCTTACGGATCACAAGAATCTGGTTTTCCTAGAATCGGCCCGGAGGCTTAATCCTAGACAAGCTCGGTGGGCACTATTCTTTACCAGATTTAATTTCTTGGTTACCTATAGGGCTGGGTCCAAGAATATTAAGGCTGATGCTCTGTCACGTAGTTTCATGGCCAATCCTCCTTCCGAGAAGGATCCTGCTTGTATTTTACCCCCTGGTATAATCGTTTCTGCCACGGATTCTGATTTAGCTTCTGATATTGCGGCTGATCAGGGTTCAGCTCCCGGGAACGTCCCTGGGGACAAACTGTTTGTTCCCCTGCAATACCGGCTAGGGGTACTCAGGGAAAACCATGACTCCGCTCTATCTGGTCATCCTGGCATCTTGGGCACCAAACACCTCATTACCAGAAACTATTGGTGGCCTGGGTTGCCTAAAGACGTTAGGGCTTACGTCGCCGCTTGTGAGGTTTGCGCTAGGTCCAAAACCCCTAGGTCCCGACCTGCGGGCCTACTACGTTCCTTGCCCATTCCCCAGAGACCTTGGACCCATATCTCCATGGATTTTATCACCGATTTGCCCCCATCTCAGGGCAAGTCGGTGGTGTGGGTGGTAGTAGACCGCTTCAGCAAGATGTGCCACTTTGTGCCCCTTAAGAAGCTACCTAACGTCAAGACGTTAGCTTCTTTGTTTGTGAAACACATCCTGCGTTTTCCATGGGGCCCCAGTCAATATAGTTTCTGACAAAGGGGTACAATTTGTTTCCTTATTTTGGAGAGCTTTTTGTAAAAAGTTGGAGATTGATCTGTCCTTCTCCTCACTCTTCCATCCCGAAACTAATGGCCAAACGGAAAGGACTAACCAATCCCTGGAACAATATTTAAGGTGTTTCATCTCTGACTGTCTATTCGATTGGGTCTCATTCCTTCCCCTTGCTGAATTTTCCCTGAATAACCGGGTCAGTAACTCGTCAGGGGTCTCCCCGTTTTTCTGTAATTTTGGGTTTAACCCAAGGTTCTCCTCCGTTTCCCCTGGTTGTTCCAATAATCCTGAGGTAGAGGATGTTCATCGGGAACTGTGCACAGTCTGGGCCCAGGTTCAGAAGAACCTAGAGGCGTCCCAGAGCGCACAAAAGATTCAGGCTGATAGTAGACGTTCTGCTAACCCCCGGTTTGTCGTCGGGGATTTGGTCTGGTTGTCGTCCAGGAACTTGCGCCTTAAGGTCCCGTCCAGGAAGTTTGCTCCCCGATTTATTGGACCTTATAAGATCAGTGAAGTCCTCAACCCTGTATCTTTCCGTCTGGAGCTGCCCCCATCCTTTCGCATACATGACGTCTTCCATGCCTCCCTCCTCAAACACTGCTCCCCGTCCTGGTCCCCCTCGAGGAAACCTCCTGTTCCCGTTCTCACCCCTGAGGGGGTGGAATTCGAGGTGGCCAAGATTATGGACAGTAGGATGGTCCAGGGCTCCCTCCAGTACCTGGTCCATTGGAGAGGATACGGGCCGGAGGAGAGGACTTGGGTACCTGCCCGTGATGTTCACGCTGGGGTATTGATCAGGAGGTTCCACCTTCTCTTCCCTACTAAACCGGGTCCTCTTAGTAAGGGTCCGGTGGCCCCTCATAAAAGGGGGAGTACTGTTAGGGATCTGCCAGGTACTACGTCTAGGTATACTCCTGGGATTAATCAATCCACACCTGAGGCCAGACCTGTTAGACTGACACCGTCTCCCACCAACCAGGGTGGCAGGCTCAGGAGTGGGAGAGCCTATCGCGGCCTGGTCAGTCGAAGTTAGCTCCGCCCCCTGTCCTTTATTACCTGCCGTGTTCTCTTCCTCAGTGCTTGTAATTCTTCTGGATTCCTGGCCCCACTGCTGCTTGCTCCAGCCTGCTTCTGCCGTGCTTCTGCCTTGCTGCAGTTCCGCTTAACCTGCTTCGCTTTGCCCCTGGCTTGCTTCCTTCTCCGTGCTCACGTTGGTATACTCCACTTCATCCTGGTCCTGACTATTCATTCACCGCTCCGTTTCCTCGCGGCGTTCCGTGGGCTACTGTCCCTTCCCTTGCGTGTTCCCTGTTTGTTCTCCCGTGCACTTAGACAGCGTAGGGACCGCCGCCCAGTTGTACCCCGTCGCCTAGGGCGGGTTGTTGCAAGTAGGCAGGGACAGGGCGGTGGGTAGATTAGGGCTCACTTTCCCTTCTCCTCCTTCCTGCCATTACAGGTGTAGTATATGGCACAACACGGCTCCAACTTTATATGGCACAGGAACAAAGTAGCACGGGATACGGGATACAGGTAGCAGGTACGGGAACACTGGGAACTGGAAAATACTAGGGACCATTTGCAAAGACTAACACGGGTAAACACAACAACGCTCAGAAAATGAGGGAAGGGGCAGTGCACTTCTTATAGTCCAGGGTGAGTATGGGCTAATTACATATTAAATTCATGTGCGCGCGCTGGGACACCCTACTACGGGACACCACAGAATAAAGCGGAAGTGAGCTCCATGGCTGCGGCTGTCGGGAGGTGAGTAATCCCGACGGCCCGTGGCCATGGGTGTTACTGTTATGGATGTATACTCAGGTATACTCGTCAGTTGACTGCCTGGTCCAAATTCAGTAGGTTCAGCTTTAGCGTGCGCACGGAAGAAAATACACTGACACCAAGGGTAGGGTCAAAGTAGATCTCATTTATTATGCATTACACTCAAGCTTATATGCTGTCACAAAAAGGGGCTTTCCTTCTGACTTTAGGCTGTGCGTGGTACTCATACATTGGTTCTCTCTCTCTCTCTATGTATATATATATGGTTAGGGTGTATTCCCGGATGCAGGGGCCGTTGTAAAAGAGGAAGTGGAGTCACAAACATACTTTTAATCCACAACAGTTCCCCCTTTGACTCCATTTCAATGCTATCCCTATGATCCAGCCCTAGTACCCTTCGTTCCATGTTTCACCAGTTAGGAGACAAGCCTATGCCTAGCGCATAGGTCCCTCTTAGTGGTCTTTGATAGAAGAGCTGGATACTCAGTAACCGTATGGAGGGGGTCTGCTTGTGGTAATCCGTTGCTGTCGGTTGTATAAGTTCCTGACCATAGGACGCAGGCGGTTTTAGTGCATCCTCCTCTTCGATTTCGGAAAATTCAGCATACATGGTTGGGGAGACATCTTCGACCACCTTGGTTATGAGTTTCCTTGCACAAGGGATGACACAACACACACAATGAGTGAGAGTACAAGTATTATACATCCAATAGCTATGACAGCTTGTATTAAGGCTGCCTTCCACCCTCCTATCCAAGCAAAAGCCTGATCCCATGTGTTGGTAATCCCTGAATTCCTTTTTAGTTCTACTGATAGATCCTCCAGTCCTTGGAGTGCCTTACTTATACTACCATCAGGGGCCCTTGGTCAAAGTCATTCGAGCAAGCAGATTTTTCCCATTTTTATCCTTTCTGTCTTGTGCCTGTTGTGGTTTGTATCCCCATTCTGTTTCAGTATTCCACCCCACATAAGCCTACTTCTCAAAATTTGATCCCTCTCCGTTTCCTGGGTGGTTATACAGATGTACTGGGTCCCCTGGTGCATGGTTGATTGCCACTGTGGGCTAGGGCATGGGACTATAATGCAATAGACACTTATAGGGCTTGAAGTGTTATACCAAAAGGTGATTACCCCTTGGTCCTTAGTAATAGCTCCCCATAACCCTCCTGTCCCTTAGTTCCACATATCATCCCCAGAAAGCATAAAAAGGATATGATCATCATGGTTCTATTCCGGGGTCGAGGTCTTTTTGCAGTGAGATGCGTGGACCCAATTATCTCTTCCTTCAAGTTTCACCGATGTGGGGGTTGTGAGAAGGACTTGGAAGGGGCCGTCAAACCGGGGTTCAAGCGAACTTTTCCGATTGAACTTCTTTAGCAGGATCCAATCCCCTGGTTGTATCGGGTTCTCTCCTGTCAGAGAGTCAGGATCTGGAATGGAAGAAAAGACTTTGCCATGTATGTTAGTCAACCGTTTGGTTAGTTCAATTACATATCTGGACAACGTATCATATTGCATATTCAGCTGCTGGGGGAAATATAGTCCCAATCGGGGTACACTGCCAAAGAGTATTTGGTAGGGGCTTAACTTTTGAGGGCCCTTTGGTGTGTGTCTTACACTAAAGAGGGCTAGGGCTAAACTTTCTGGCCAAGGTTTCCCTGCTCCTTCAGCTGCTTTCAGCATTTTCTGTTTGAGCGTACCGTTAAGCCTTTCCACCTTTCCACTGCTCTGTGGATGATAGGGAGTATGAAAAGCTAATTCAGAGCCAAGGGCCTTCCATAGTTCCCTCGTAAGGTTGGCTGTGAAGGCTGGGCCTTGGTCACTCTCGATTGTCTCAGGCACGCCATATCTGCACACTATTTCACTCAACAGCTTTTTAGCAGTGGTTGTGGCTGACTGGTTTTTTACCGGGAACGCCTCTGGCCAACCCGAGAAGATGTCTATCACTACTAGGACATATTCATACAAGCCGGATCTTGGCATTTGTATGTGGTCTATTTGGATTCGCTGGAATGGGTACAGTGGCTTTGGAGTGCATTTCGCTGGAGGTTTCACCATTTTCCCAGGGTTGCACTTCCCACAGGTGATACATCCCTTTGTATATTGATTCGTCATGATAGAGAATCCTGGGGCAAACCAATACATTTGTACCAGGTTATTCATAGGGATTTTCGACAGGTGTGTTGGACCGTGCGCCCACTGGGCCATCATGGGGTATAATGCCCTTGGAAGACACGGTTTGTCATGCTTTGTATACAACCCGTTGTCCATTGTTGCCCCCTTTGTGATCCACTCCTCCTGTTCTGCTTTTGGAGCTTGCTTTTGCAGAGTGAGGATGAGCTTATTCATGGCTGCCTGGCTATGTAGTGGCGCTTTCTCCTGGTCATCTGGTTCGGAGAGACAGATGAGATCAGCGTAGCTGCTTCCCGAGATTTTTGTTCCTGAGGTTGCTGCACGTTTAGCGGCCATATCAGCCAGGTTATTCCCCCTTGCCTCCATTGTATCTGCTCTGGTATGTGCTTTGACCTTGACAATAGCCAGTTCCAGGGGCAAGAGAAGGGAGTCCATGAGCTGATGGATGGCTTGGTGATGCTTGATTGGATGTCCATTTGATGTGAGAAAGTCCCGTGCTTTCCAGATGGGTCCGAAATCGTGCGCAACACCATAAGCGTACCTAGAATCGGTGTAAATGGTAGCAGTTTTCCCAGATGCTATATTGCAGGCTGCAATTAGAGCTTGGAGCTCGGCTTCTTGAGCAGACATGTGTGGTGGAAGCTGAACTTCGAGGAGTACCTCAAGGGCAGTAGTAACTGCCATGCCAGTATGGAAGCGTCCACTTTCATCCGCAAATCGTGAGCCATCAACGAAAAGGGTCAAGTCGGGAGCTGCTAGAGGTTCATCGGTGACGGTTTCCAACCCGGCGGCTTCTTGGCTGAGTACCGCTAGACAATCATGTGTAGGTTGGAGGAGAGATTGTTCTTCTTCTTCTTCTTCAGAGATAGGTGAATCGGTAGGAAATGGGAGGAGAGTAGCTGGGTTGAGTACCATACATCTGGAGAGTGTCACGTTATCTGGGATGAGCAGAGAGCATTGGAGGCGAAGGTGACGTGCAGCAGACAAATGCTTTGGCTGAGTTTGTGTAAGTATTGCTGAAATATCATGTGGAGCAAGGATAGTCAGATCATGCGCCAGTACTATGTCCGAGGTTTTGTCTAGTAAGGCATGCACTGCAAATACGGCCCGTAGGCATGAAGGTGCTCCTCTGGCAACTGGGTCGAGGCGAGCTGAATAGTAGCCTATGGGTCTTTGTTTGCCACCATGTATTTGGGTGAGTACTCCAGTGGCATGACCAGTCTTTTCCATGACATAAAGGCGGAATGGCTTGGCATAGTTCGGGAGTCCCAATGCTGGGGAAGAGACCACTAATGACTTGAGTTCATAGAAAGCAGTCACTGCTTCTGGGGGTAATGAGAACGGGTCATTCTTCAGAGAGTCATACAGGGGTTGCATGAGGACAGAAGCATGTAATATCCAGGACCTGCAATAGGAGACAACTCCTAGGAAGGCCTGCAATTGGGAGTGTGACGTGGGGATAGCAAGGTCACTGATGGCATTTTTCCTGTCCTCCGTCAGGTGTCTGGATTGATGTGAAATACAATGGCCTAGGAAGATAACTTTCTGCAGGCAGAACTGGAGTTTCTTCTTAGAGGCTCTGCACCCAGCAGTGTGCAGGAAGGTTAACAGGTTGATTGAGGAGTCTCGACAGGTAGGTAGATCGGGGGCACACAGTAGAAGGTCATCCACATATTGCAGGAGGCACACCTGAAAGTTGGCTTGCTTCCATGGCTCCAGAACCGAGGTCATAGCTTTGGAGAACATTGACGGGCTGTTTTGGGCTCCTTGCGGCATCACGGTCCAAGTGTATTGGGAGCCATTGTGTGTGAACGCAAACAGGTATTGGCAGTCCTTGTGGAGTGGGACACTGAAGAAGGCATTTGCTAGGTCAATGACAGTGAAATAGCAGATTGTGGGTGGTACCTGTGCAAGGAGGGTGTGTGGGTTTGGTACTATTGGGGTCTCGAGTACCGTTGCTTCATTTACTGCACGTAAGTCCTGTACCATGCGGTACTGTGGAGGTTGTCCCTTCTCCACCTTTTTCTTTACTGGAAAAAGGGGGGTGTTACATGAAGAGGTAGTGGGAATCAGGGCTCCTGCCGTGAGATACACTTTTAATTGGGTAGTAATAGCATCAGACTGTGCGATGGACAGAGGGTATTGAGGTTTTCTTGGTAAAGCAGCATGTGGTTTGAGTTGCACCGTGACAGGGGATACATGAAGGCGGCCAATGTCCTGTGGTCCGGTAGACCACAAGGCATTAGGAACGGCTGATAGATCTGTGTGATCCATGCTTGAAGCAGGGGTGTCTGGGAGTGAGAGCAGGCCAAAAATCTGGACAGTTTCTTCCTCTAGTAGGGGAGAGGAAAGGGAGACTGTCCCATCCTCATGGTAAGTGATTGTAGCTTCAATTTTCGACAGGAGATCTGAGCCTAAAAGATTCACCGGGCATGTGGGGGAAGCTACTAGCTGAGCTAACATGGGCCTGGATGGTTGAAGGGAGAGTTGCAGTGGTTTAGTGAGGTGGGATCTGCGTGATTGTCCGTCCACTCCAACGCATGCTACCGTTTTATTGGAGATACAATTAGGAAAAGGGAGGTCGGACTGTCGGATAACACTTCTGGCAGCGCCGGTGTCCACTAGGAACTTCATAGGTGTTCCTTCAATGTCGATGTGTATACATGGGGTGGGGCCTGCCGGGGTAAGGTGTGGCAGGACCAGTGGAACCGGTTTGCCAGCAGCCTATGGTTGCGGGGCAGGTGGGTACCTGTCCCCTTGCGGGTCACGTGGTGGCCAATCTTGTTGGCGGTCACGTGGTGACCAACTATTGTATGGCTGATTGCGGGGAGGTTGTGTTCTCATTGGGGGTCGGCCTGAGCGGCAATCCCGCTTGAGGTGACCCAATTTCCCACATCCATAGCACGTAGGACGCGGCCTGGACTGGGGAAAGTTGGGTGGGGCATTCCAGTCACCTGGCTGATAGGGTAACAGGGTGGTTTTGGGAGGTTTTGTGGCCAGGTTCTGCTCGATACCCCTTGCTACCTGGAACAAAGTTTCCCCTGCCATGCCTCGGTACTCGGGCCTAGTGCTTATGAGGCTTTTCCTTATGGGTTCCCTAAGCCCCTGGACAAAGGCATGCCCCCATAACTGGGCGTGAGTTTTGACTAGACGTGTGTCAAACCCTAAATCAGTGCAGAGCTGGTTAAGGCGGTAGTAAAACTTCTCAACTGACTCTGCCTTATCCTGCGTAACATCCTGTAGGGCAGTGGCTTGGTCAGCCAGCCGATCTGTGGCCCATTCCTTTAATTTTTCAAGGAAGCGGGGCCCTGAGGCATAGTTATCAATGTCATCAAGATGACCGGGTGTAACATGTGGCTCTATGACTGGCCAGAAAGAGTCTCCTGCCTTTATCTGAGTTAGACCGCACAGGTCCTTCCATGTGGCCGCATGTGTCTTTTGTATCTGGCACAAGCGTCTATAGAAAGGCATGGGTTGTTTTTCTGGATCAGGCAGACCATTTAATAGAGCCTGTGTTTCCTGCGGTTTCCAGGGGACGTATCTGGGACGTTGGTCGGTGCGTCGGCCCCTAAAATTGGAGGAAGTGACATCTGCATCTCTTGCTGAACTCGCAGGGTTGGGGGTGAGCACGGGTGGATTTGACCATGTTGGCGCCAGTTGTGGATTTTGTGTGGCCGCTTCTGCCTCATCCTGTCGCCTGTACCCACTTTGTTCACTATGTACGCTACCCGTCTCCTGTTCGTCATGGTCATGGTCGGAAACACCCAGGGGAAATGTGGCTTCACCCAAATCTACCAAGTCACGTGTGATGGCTGCATAGGGACTGGGAGGCAGCTTGGGTTTTGAGGTGGGTGGTTTGGATGAGGGCGTCTGGCTGGTCCCTCTATTCGGGTGGTACGGGGTATTGTCATGATTGAGTAATGGGTATGTCCCTGATGTGGTGTAAAGTCTAGGGGCCCCACAAAAGTAACAAGTCTCCCGGCAGTCGGGGTTCTGACATTTACATCTCCCACACGTCCAGCCCCGGGGATCCCAGTTGGTCCCGGTGTCGGGGTAGGGTGGAGGTCCGCTCACCAAGGGTGTGGTCGGTGATGCAGACGCCATTTTAGATTCTAAGGGTGCGGTCGGTGATGCAGGCTCCATTTTAGATTCTACTTCTGCTTCTTTGTCTTTCTGATCACATGCTGTATAACGATACTTTCCTTCCTCAGTAAACCTTTCCCTCCATTTTGCTTTATTCACTCCCTTAGCTGTCTTGTACCATGCTTCTGCGTGTTTTTGCAGTCCCTCATCTTGTAAAACTCCCTTCTTGGTGACTAATACCTGTTTCCACTCTGCTTCATCTAAACGGCCTCCACTATGAATTCCAGCCACTTTAATTAACTTCTTCTTTTTTTTGTCACATACTTTTTCCCTTCCCTTTCTGCCACCATCTGTGCGGCTGTGTATTCTCCTGTCTCGGTGCTATTGCTGGACCCCATTGTGAAATTTATAGGGTCTTTCCTGCCTGAGTCACGCGCTTTTTAGCAGAGTTATTACACCTGACTACCGAATCCTTGAGCGTGTATTGTTTCCCCCCCCTCAATGTGTTCCCATATATACCCTATGAGTGTTTCTAGGGTGGGATGTATGTGTATATTTAGCTGGAAAACTTAACTCTCAGTCTGACAATTTATTGCTTTATAACCAGTGTTTTCTGCGTGGAAATCCTTGTCCTCTATATCCACTAAACACCACCCCTCATTAGATATGGCCAAGGTAACCCCGTACAGACAATTAGGACAGGTCATTTATAGGAGTGCCATGAGTGGCCTCCCTTTTGTGATATTCTGGAGTATAACCCAACAAAGGAAAATAACAAAAAGAAGTATGCTAAGACAAATCCCTCAATACATCCGGGGGCCAATCCATTTGAAATTAGACAGGCAATAACAGTAATATTCATTTGGGCAATATTTTGGAAAAAAAGGTAATATTCTGGATTATCGGACTTTTGTCTAAAGCATATTCCGGATTATCGGAATTTTGTCTATAATGTCATAAAAACTTATTTTCTGATTATAAATTGGATTATTGCAATAAGGCTTAGCTAATTAGTAACATTTTGACATTTTGCCGGACTATTGGAAGTTGTCTACTTTATGTGAATATCGACATATATCCTTCAAGGGCATACGCAACAGGGACTCTTACCGTTGTTAGACGTATGATCTATATTTGAATCAAAAGGCATACGCAACAGGGACTCTTACCGTTGTTAGACGTATGATCTCTATTTAAATTTTCAAATTCTATATCCGTGGTTGATAGCTAGTCAACACACCACTTCGGACACAATGGGGACTCAAACCTTCATTAGGTGTCGAAGATCAATACTAGATTATTAGGTCGATATTCATAAAAAAAACAGAAAACATGTCCGTGTTCCCCAGAGCAGTCAAGTGGAGTTTGTTAGACCATATATGAGTTCTTGGAGCCAAGGCTTTTAATAGTGGTCTTGCGTCCTTAAGGACAGCGGTCCCACCGAAAACGTTGGGCGGCAATACGGGAAGAGTTTGTCAAGTAAGATAATATAATTTTCTTACCTTATGGAGCTGCAGTCTCCCCCTTCCCAATATTCCGGCCACTCGTTCCGGCTAGTGGGTCCGCTGCTCTGTCCGGATCTTTCGCCTAGGCCCCACGTTACGGGCGCCAGCTGTTATGGATGTATACTCAGGTATACTCGTCAGTTGACTGCCTGGTCCAAATTCAGTAGGTTCAGCTTTAGCGTGCGCACGGAAGAAAATACACTGACACCAAGGGTAGGGTCAAAGTAGATCTCATTTATTATGCATTACACTCAAGCTTATATGCTGTCACAAAAAGGGGCTTTCCTTCTGACTTTAGGCTGTGCGTGGTACTCATACATTGGTTCTCTCTCTCTCTCTACGTATATATATATGGTTAGGGTGTATTCCCGGATGCAGGGGCCGTTGTAAAAGAGGAAGTGGAGTCACAAACATACTTTTAATCCACAACATTACGGTGCTAGTGAGCCCATCCAATTGGCTTTTACTTTATAAGGTACTTATCTTTGATTTTTTAGTTGACTTTATAATATTAGCTCCAAAAAGGGGTAACATTTACAGATGGACAGCAAAAGAAAAAGTTAAAAATAATAATAATTATATGTGTAGTGTAACTGTCTGCATTAGTGCCCAACACATGAATACTGTTAAAATATAACAAGTCAAGCTATTTTTAACATGAGCATAACAGGAAAAGGACAGGAACAAACTAGCATGATGGACGGTCAGCAAAGTACTCAATGGAAGGTCAAACAAACAAAAGAAAGGCCAGGACTCCTTAAGAGAGGATGACTACAAAGCAATGTAAGAGCACATCTGATGAAAAAGTCCACTGCCATTAGGGAACACTACTATGAAGGGCAGTACTTGGTCTGCAACAGTGTTCAGATAGGGGATATGTCTCAAAGTAACATCTACATGAACACCAGGAACCAAGATTTCCCTGCAGAACATCGCCTAGACCATCACACTGCCTCCGCCGGCTCGCCTTCTTCCCAAAGTTCATTCTGGTGCTATCTTTTCTCTAGTTAAGCAATGCAAATACAGCCGACCGTCCACGTGATGTAAAAGGAAAAGTGATTCATAAGACCAGGACACTTTCTACCATTCCTTTATCCGGTTCTGATATATATTCTGACAGTATAATAATAATGATATTTAATAATATAATATAGTATAACCCCTTCAAGGACACAGTATTTTGCCCTCTAATTGTGCCCACACAGTATTATGCCTCCTATTAATTTCAATTGGAGCTCAGTGGTGGAAACCACTTGAAGACCATCAGTAAAATGACCATCAGCCCGCCACTCACAGTAAAATGACAATCAGCCCTCCACTCACAGTAAAATGACCATCAGCCCAGCACTCACAGTAAAATGTCCATCAGCCCCCACTCACAGTAAAATGACCATCAGCACCCCAGTCACAGTAAAATAACCATCAGTCCGCCACTCACAGTAAAATGACCATCAGCCCGCCACTCACAGTAAAATTACCATCAGCCCGCCACTCTCACCAAAATAACCATCAGTCCACCACTCACAGATTCCCCTGTAGATAGTGCCACACATTCCCCTTGTAGGTAATGCCACACAGCTCCCTGTAGATAATGCCACACAGCCCATTGTAGGTAGTGCCACACAGCCCCCTTGTAGGTAGTGCCACACAGCCCCCTTGTAGGTAGTGCCACACAGCCCCCTTGTAGGTAGTGCCACACAGTCCCCTGGTAGATAGTGCCACAGAGCCTACTTGCAGGTAGTGCCACACAGCCCCCTTGTAGGTAGTGTCACACAGCCTCCTGTAGGTAGTGCCACACAACCCCCTGTAGGTAGTGCCACACATATCCTTGTAGGTGGTGCCACACAGCCCCCTTGTAGGTAGTGCCACACAACACCCTGTAGGTAGTGTCACATAGCCCCCTTGAAGGTATTGACACACAGCCCCCTGGTTGATAGTGCCACACAGCCCCCTGGTAGATAGTGCCACACAGCCCCCTTATAGGTGGTGCCACACAGCCCCTGGTAGGTAGTGCCACACAGCCCCCTGGTAGGTAGTGCCACACAGCCCCCTTGTAGGTAGTGCCACACAGCCCCCTTGTAGGTAGTGCCACACAGCCCTCTTGTAGGTAGTGTAGTGTCCCAGTACACTCCCTACTTCCATAATAGGAGTAGTTGTCGTATGGTAGTAGGTTTTTCACAATGTAATAGTACTGTATGTCAGTCTGCCTCTGTATATCATGTATTTCCTGTGTGCATACACTGTGTATTTTGCCATGTCTTAATTTCTTTGCTGCCATCTATGGTTGACCCACTGTAAGTGCATGTGAGTGTAGGACTCCAATCACTCCTGAGACATAACAAGTTTCCCTCCAGAAGCTTTTAGCATTTTGTGGGTTACTTTAGCCCAGCCTTACCTCTTAGCAGAGGGCAGGAAAAGGACAGCAGACGAGTTCTGGGGAGTTTAGGGTGAGGTGCCAGCAACCCATGCTGTGCAAGAAATGGCAGGGAATCTACAGCTATCTACCTGCCACGCCTAGGAGATGCATGGTGAATCTCATAGCCCATGCAAAGCACAGATATTCCTAGGACCCTTCACCAGTCCATACATAGAGAGAGAATCTATCCATCAGAAAGGAGCAGTTTCAAGAGGAGCCTTTCTGCAATCCTGAAAAACCTAAGGGAAAAAAAAGAGTACACAGCGCCACATGGTGCAAGATAAACCTGATAGAAAAGGTAAGAAAATGTAAAGAAAGGTGATAGCGCTCACCTTTACAGGTTGTACAATTCAGGTACAACACTGATGTAAGCATGTAAGAAATTGAACAAATAGCTGCTGCTCCCCAATCCAGATGCCGGTATCATGGAAGTGTGGTACCGCAATGTAATAGTAAAATTGGAAAAAATGTATGGATATACAGGGGAGCGCTACTAGTAAGTAAAGTAAATGGTTAGCAATGGTAAATTCCTTGATTTATTAAATATAGGCAACGCGTTTCAACACAGGACATGTGTCTTCGTCAGGCCAAGGAAGAACAAACAGTGCAAAGAGACATCTTAACTAATAAGCCAAACATGATTAAAAAATCCACAGCAGCCTGAAAAAAACGCGAAAGCAAAGCTCATGGAGAGAGCTGTCAGTGACGTCATATAAACAGATGTTAAATGCAGGACTCGCAATCCAGCCAAAGAACAACAACAAACAACATCACTAAGTAATCCTGCAATTAACACTGCATCATTCTGTTGATGCATGTAAAATGTCAGAACACTGTGAAGTCAAAATAAAACGGGATACACAATATTACATTGTGCGCTGTGAAAACAAAAAAGCAGAGGAGCGCATTTAAAAGACAGCAGGAGAGACAATAAACAGTTAAAATAACTCTGTAATATCTACGTGTGTCCTGGTTGAGTCCACAGGAGAAGCGCAGGCAGTGGAGGGATAAATCAAGCTGTTAGCGAACGGCATGAAAGAGTTCCCTGTAGTTATGGCAATGGAGCAGAGACGGAGGCCGCAGAGGGCCAAAAAGAGAAAAAGAGCAAAACGAGGTAAACAGAACAAGATCTCCAGAAGGAGAAAAGAGTTGGAGGGACGGGAAAAAGGATGATTGAGTGAGCAAGGACATATAGGGGAGTGCCAGATACCATGTAAATAGATAAGAACAAATATTAAAAAAGGATTAAATAGATGAATAAAACAGTCGCAAGGATATTGTAAAAGGCTGATAAGTTACAAAATATGGCAGAATAAATTAAATACAATTTAGGAATGAAACACAGAATGAAAAAAATGTACAATTAATGAATAAAAATAATAATAATAAATTGATGATAATAATAATAATAATGCATCAATAATACATAGTTCTTAAATATTACATAAAATGGCAACAAATGACATAGGGAAGTAAAAATACTTCAACATATGTAAACAGAGCAAAATGATGTGTAGCGGGTTTAATCCAGTGAGGATTCAGATAAATCATTGAGGCCACTGGGTTGTAAACAGGAGAGCTTGAATATCCAGAAATTTTCTCTCTGTTTCAATCTAGTAAATCTATCGCCATATGAGGGGGGGATATATTCTATTTGGGTGACTAGGATATTGCTGAAATCACTATTATGCACTGTGATGTAATGACGAGACACACTATGTTTCATAAATCCAATTTTCACATTAGATCTATGTTTATTGATCCTACATCTTAGTTGTTGTGTGCTACTTCCCACATATTGAAGATTGCAAGGACATTTTAGCAAGTATATAACAAAATTATTGCTACAGTTGATGAATGATTTTATTGGGAAGGATTCACTAGTTGTGGAGGACATAAAGGTTTTGCAACCATGTGTGATATTGGTGCAACACATGCACCTCTGATGTCCACAGCGGAAAGAGCCACTGATAGGAGGAAGTGTATTGTGTGTATTCAAGCCTATATTCCTCAATCTACTGGGTGCTAAAAGGTTGCGTAACGTTTGGGACCTTCTGAACGTGATTGAAGGTTTGCAATCCTGGACCTTAAAGTAGGCCTCCGGTCAAGTCCAGTGCTCCGTGGTTTCCAAGCCACGTGTCTTAGGTCCGCGTCCGGCTGTCGGATACCGCGGCCCAGTAACCGTGAGTAACTACATTTCCCTCAAGTTAGTCACCCGCCGGGAGCCAAGTGGTGCAGATCCCTTCTGTAGCCATAATAAGGACTGTGTCTCCCCCAAAACCCTAAACTGCATAATCTGAGGAAAGTATTGTGTCAGCATCACCCCTCACAAGCATATCCCTGCAAGTCAGCTAACAAGGGGTCCTCCTCACATGCACACTCCACTATACTTGTAATGAGAGACTGCATTGCTGTGAATTATTGCTGCATTTTATGGAAGTTCTCCTCAGTAAAGAGACTTTTGGTTAGCAGAGGACTGTGTCTGATTTTGCTTTCCATTTTTGATAATTGACTTGGTGCGTGTCCTAAGAGAGGTGCCCCAGGGTTGGATCACCACTGCAGCTACCGTCACATCACTAATAAACCAGCCATTAGGGGAACTACTACCCCCATCAGGTCCTCTCATAACATCAGCATCCTCTGGGATACCACAGTAGTGCCACACAGCCCACAGCCCCCTTGTAAATAGCATCCCCCCCTTCCTGTATAAAGCACAACTGTAGCTCCCTTCAGAAGCGGAATCCCCCTGTGGCCGGGGATTCCGCTCCTGGAGCGCTCTGCTTGATGTCCCTCTGTCCATATATGGACAGTGACATCAGGGGCAACTCCTGAAGCGGAATCCCTGTCCACAGTGTTGCCGACGCTGTAACCAGGGATACCACTCCAGGAGAAGCACCTGTTGTCTGTGTCCATTTATGGACAGAGACATCATGCGCTTCGTCCAGGAGCGGAATCTCCGGCCATACGGTGATTCCGCTCCTTCATGGAGCTACAGTGGCACTAGTAGATAGCATAGCAGGAGATACCTCCCTGCTCTGCTATAGTGGCTTCGCTACCGTTGCCACCAACGCCACTGAGTGAAGAAGCGCCCGGGCGGAAAGGTAGCTGCTGCTTTTGAGCTGTCTTTAAGGCAAAGTTAGTGTCAAAGTTACGCCAACATGTATGGCTATAGGAAAACGGATGGGACATGGTGATAACTAACAGAAAACACTGCACTTGTGCACGTTGTATGCTTAATGCATTGTTAAAAAATGGTACAAAAATTAACCATTTTTGGCGGCAGATGCCTGCCAGGGTTCATACATATAAGGTGGTAAAAGATGAAGCAATGGCTTTTGACAAGCCCTCAAAAAATTTACCCTTTATGGTGGCAGATGCCTGCCGGGGTTCATCCATACATGGATATAAAAGCAACAAGCAATGGCTTTTCACAAGCCCTCCAAAAATGTACCCTTTTTATTGGCAGATGCCTGCCGGGGTTAATCCATACATGGATGTAAAAGCAACAAGCAATGGCTTTTCACAAGCCCTCCAGGCCTGCTTGTAGCAGACAGCAGTGGAGGTGTATTAATGGTAGTAGAGGTAGCCAACAGACAGCACGGGTGGTGGTAGTAGTAGTAGTAGTAGTAGTAGCAGCAGCACATTAAAAGAGACTGGACAGTCACAGGACAAAGCCCTGTGGTGGGGCAGGCCTCAGGCCTGCTTGTAGCAGACGGCAGTAAAGGTGTATTGGTGGTAGTAGAGGTAGCCAACAGACAGCAAGGGTGGTAGTAGTAGTAGCAGCACATTTAAAGAGACTGGACAGTCACAGGACAAAGCCCTGTGGTGGGGCAGGCCTCAGGTCTACTTGTAGCAGACGGCAGTGGAGGTGTATTGGTGGTAGTAGAGGTAGCCAACAGACAGCAAGGGTGGTAGTAGCAGCACATTAAAAGAGACTGGACAGTCACAGGACAAAGCCCTGAGGTGGGGCAGGCCATAGGCCTGCTTGTAGCAGACGGCAGTGGAGGTGTATTGGTGGTAGTAGAGGTAGCCAACGGACAGCAAGGGTGGTAGTAGTAGTAGCAGCAGCACATTAAAAGAGACTGGACAGTCACAGGACAAAGCCCTGTGGTGGGGCAGGCGGCAGCGGCAGCAGCAGCAGCAATGTCAGATCTAATCAGTGGCATCAGGCACAGGGGTTTTAAAATCCTCACCGATCCACGCTTGATTCATTTTCAGAAACGTGAGATTTTCCAAGCTGTTGGCGGACAATCTTGTTCGCTTAGGGGTGACGAAGCCCCCTGCCGCGCTGAATACCCTCTCTGACGCTACACTGGAGGGTGGACAAGACAGTACACCCATGGCAAACTGGGCCAGTTCTTGCCAATGATCTAATCTGCTGACCCAGAAGTCCATGGGGTCTGGGGTCAGCATTTCTGACGGAGAAATAGCACAGTCCAGGTACGAGTGAACCTGGTTGTTTAGGTGCTGCACCTGGTGATGGTGAACATCCCTTTGGTGACTACGATGTGTGTCAGGTCGGGGTATTGGATGTAAAAATGTTGTCATCATATTTTACAAACTGAATTGGCTGCTGCTGCTGCCGCGTATTGCAGAGATAGCTCTGCCAGAGGCGGTGGAATAATGAGATAGTGGGGAGCGGAGAGTGGCCCCCCGGTCAGACATGCTTGTAGCAAGTGTTTGCCGTTTGAAAGCCGTGACAAGCTGGCTGCATAGCTTCTCGATAATAAGCCAATTTTGCCTCCCTCTCGGAATGCGCAAAAAACTTCCCCATTCTGGCTTTATACCGAGGGTCTAAAAGTGTGGCTATCCAGTACTCATCTCTTTACTTCATGCTAACAATACGACAGTCAGCGCGCAGGTAACGAAGCATACAGCTCGCCATCCTGGCCAGCGTTTCAGAGGGCCCGGTTGGTTCCATCTCCGCCCCATGCTGCCATGGTTGTCCATCATCAAGGTCGTCGTCAGACTCGTCATCACCACCATCACTGTCATGTTGTGCGGCTGCCTCGTCCCCTATCCCTTCCTGTGATTCCATCTCCAAATCCAGCTCCTCTTCAGGTCCTGTTTCGTCATCCTCATCCTCCTCCTCCTCCTCCTGAACATCCATAGCCAGATGTGATCCTTCCTCCATCCTTTGCTGAATCATCGCTGTGAGCGTTTGCTCCATAATGAATATCAGCGGCATAACATAGTTCATTCCGCTAGCGTCACGGCTCACAAATCGTGTGGCCTCTTCAAAGGGCCTCAAAACGCGACATGCGTCTCTAACCAGCTGCCAGTGCCTTAGCTCGAAATTACACTGGCTCCAAACGCTGCCCGTCTGCTGCATCAGGAAATCATTCACGGCTTTCCGCTGTTCGTGCAGACGGTCTAACATGTGCAGGGTGGAATTCCAGCATGTTGGAACGTCGCAAATATGGCTGTGTTCTGGGAGATTGTTTTGATGCTGCAAGTCCAGGAGGGCGTGCTTAAATGCATACGAACGTCTAAAGCGAACGCAAACCCTCCTGGACATGGCCAGCACACCCTTCAAACCAACATATGACTTTAAGAAGCGTGTTATGACCAGATTGATCACATGTGCCATGCAAGGAGCGTGTGTCAGGTGACCTAGACGCATTGCAGCCACAACGTTCTTCCCGTTATCAGAGACAACATTGCCCAGTGTGAGTTTCAGAGGAAACAGCCAGCGTGCGATTTTCTACTTGATGCACGGCAGCAGCTCCTGCCCTGTGTGGCTTTTCTCGCCCAGGCTCAGCAGGTGTAAGACACCGTTCTGGTGCTTCACCTTGCACCTATGAAAAGAGGAGGGAGGAGGAGTGGAAGATACGCTGTGTCCTGTCGGGGACGGGAAGACCTCAAAGGAGGAAGGCAAGGAGGAGGAGGAGGAATAGGAGGAGGAGGATGGTAGGCGCCTGGTGTCCGGAGTTGAACCGGAAAGATACAAGCGTGGAGGTGGTAATGCCTGGCATTGCTGCGGTGGTGCATTGGACTGCAAAATATTGACCCAGTGGGCCGTGAAAGACATGTACTGTCCCTGCCCATAGTTGCTGCTCCACGTGTCGATGGTGGCATGTACCCTGCTGCACACGGATAATTGCAAGGACTGGCACACAAGGCAGGGACAGCTGTTTTGAAGAAGTAATGTCGGCTAGGTATTCGCCACCTAGGCTGAGCGCACGCCATCAATTGCTTGAAGCCGGCGGAGTCTACCAGGTGGTACGGCAGCGACTGCACCACCAACAACTTAGCCAGGATGACTGGGTATATATTGTTGCTTATTGGACAACGATTCCGTTATGGATAACTGACGGGATGTAGGAGGAGTACTAGATGACAGTGATGATGATGATGATGACAACGACATGGTGGATAAGGCCTGGCTACTACTTAGATGACAGGGACTCGGAGCAGCAGCAACTGCAGATGGGTCTTCATTAGATGTACATGATGATGGTGGCGCATGTCGATTGTCCCACATGGCCTTGTGATGCCGCTCCATGTGTTTACGTAGAGCGGTAGTTCCTACATTGCTGCCCTGCCCACGCCTTACTATCTGCTTGCAGATACGGCACTGTGCCATGTTTTCGTCCTCCGAGAAGGTATAGAAAAATTGCCACACGGCAGAGTACCGTAAAGAGGTAGTACCACGTCCACCACCACCACCACCACCCGAGCTTGCCCCTTGTCTGGCAGGCTTTTTTCGGGAGCCTACACCAGCATCAGTGTCGCCGTCACGCTGACCCTACCGCTGCAACGTTTTGCAGATTGACTTCTGCCCCTACCTCGGCTTGGCTGTTTATCACTGCCAGTGCCGCCACTACTACCCTCCTCCTCTGATGCCGTCATCACCTCTTCACCTGGTTCCCACGTCCTGTCTAAAACAACATCATCATCATAGCCTTCCTCATCATCCCCGCCACTTCTGTCACTGTGTTGTGAATGTGATGTGACATCACGGCGGGCTCCATGACCCCCCTCATTACTGCGTCTGCCACCACGGCTACCACCACCAACACCCCCACTACCGCAGCTATGCGTCTCGGACACCGCTTCCACCTCCACCACCGCCACAACGCACTCCGTTGGCTGACTCGCGGAAAACAAATCATCATCACTATGTTGTTCAGTATCTTCCTTCGCACCCGAGGAGATGTCTCTTAGGACTCTCAGGAAAGATGGCTTCCCGCTAGGAAGGGGGAGTGAAGACTTAGATGATGGAATGGAAACGCTAGAAAAACCTATATTACTACTGTCACTGTGCCAAGGAAATGTAGAGGATCTGGAATCCAACGAAACCTGGCTTGAAGCCAGATCGTCAGAGTCTTCCTGCTGAGATGACCGCGAGCCAGCCAACCAGTCCACAATGGCCGTATTGTCTAAAGTAACCCGCCCACCGGAGGAGATGGACAAGTCTGGCTTGCTGATACTGCTACTACTACCAGCAGGCACATGGCTGCTGCTACTAGTGAAATTGGGCACATGTCTTGTGCCACAAATGCTGGTACTGGGTCTGGCACCAACAGATCCAACATTTGGTCTGGAAGAGGAGACGGCATGGGAGTTTTTTCCTCTACCCCGTCCTTTCAAAACCTTTTTTTTACCAGACATTTCACTGCTGGAGTGCAGCAAGTTAAATCAAAACCCAGGGGATTAGCCCCTTCTAAAAGCGTATTCACACTGACACTGGCGGGCGTTGTAGTACTACTAGGCTGCCTGTATCGCAAGTTGGATTGTTGTTTCGTTATGTTAACGGCCGGGGATTAGCCCCTTCTAAAAGCGTATTCACACTGACACTGGCTTGGCAAATGGCAATGAATGAGAATTTCTATCAGCCATGCCGCGGTGCACTCAGGAAATTCTGGGCTTTGTAGTTCTACTACTACTACTACTACAAAAGCTGCCTGTATTGCAAGTTGAATTGTTATTTCGTTATGTTAACTGCCGGGGATGAGCCGCTTCTAAAAGCGTATTCACACTGACACTGGCTTGGCAAATGGCAATGAATGAGAATTTCTATCAGCCACGCCGCGGTGCACTCAGGGAATGCTGGGCATTGTAGTACTACTAGGCTGCCTGTATCGCAAGTTGGATTGTTATTTCGTTATGTTAACGGCCGGGGATGAGCCCCTTCCAAAAGCGTATTCACACTGACACTGGCTTGGCAAATGGCAATGAATGAGAATTTCTATCAGGCACGCCGCGGTGCACTTAGGGAATGCTGGGCATTGTAGTACCACTACTACTACTACTACAAAGGCTGCCTGTATTGCAAGTTGGATTGTTATTTCATTATGTTAACGGCCGGGGATGAGCCCCTTCTAAAAGCGTATTCACTCTGACACTGGCTTGGCAAATGGCAATGAATGAGAATTTCTATCAGCCACGCCGCAGTGCACTCAGGGAATGCTGGGCCTTGTAGTACTACTAGGCTGCCTGTATTGCAAGTAGGATTGTTATTTCGTTATGTTAACGGCCAGGGGATGAGCCCCTTCTAAAAGCGTATTCACACTGACACTGGCTTGGCAAATGGCAATGAATGAGAATTTCTATCAGGCACGCCGCAGTGCACTTAGGGAATGCTGGGCATTGTAGTACTACTACTACTACTACTACAAAGGCTGCCTGTATTGCAAGTTGGATTGTTATTTCATTATGTTAACGGCCGGGGATGAGCCCCTTCTAAAAGCGTATTCACACTGACACTGGCTTGGCAAATGGCAATGAATGAGAATATCTATCAGCCATGCCGCGGTGCACTCAGGGAATGCTGGGCCTTGTAGTACTACTAGGCTGCCTGTATTGCAAGTTGGATTGTTATTTCGTTATGTTAACGGCCGGGGATGAGCCCCTTCTAAAAGCGTATTCACACTGACACTGGCTTGGCAAATGGCAATGAATGAGAATTTCTATGAGCCACGCCGCTGTGCACTCAGGGAATGCTGGGCGTTGTAGTACTACTAGGCTGCCTGTATCGCAAGTTGGATTGTTATTTCGTTATAATAACGGCCGGGGATGAGCCCCTTCTAAAAGCGTATTCACACTGACACGGGCTTGGCAAATGGCAATGAATGAGAATTTCTATCAGCCACGCTGCGGTGCACTCGGAATGCTGGGCCTTGTAGTACTACTACAAAGGCTGCCTGTATTGCAAGTTGGATTGTTATTTCGTTATGTTAACGGCCGGGGATGAGCCCCTTCTAAGAGCGTATTCACACTGACACTGGCTTGGCAAATGGCAATGAATGAGAATTTCTATCAGGCACGCCGCGGTGCAATCAGGGAATGCTGGGCGTTGTAGTACTACTACTACAAAGGCTGCCTGTATTGCAAGTTGGATTGTTATTTCGTTATGTTAACGGCCGGGGATGAGCCCCTTCTAAAAGCGTATTCACACTAACACTGGCTTGGCAAATGGCAATGAGTGAGAATTTCTATCAGCCACGCCGCGGTGCACTCAGGGAATGCTGGGCCTTGTAGTACTACTAGGCTGCCTGTATTGCAAGTTGGATTATTATTTCGTTATGTTAACGGCCGGGGATGAGCCCCTTCTAAAAGCGTATTCACACTGACACTGGCTTGGCAAATGGCAATGAATGGGAATTTATATCAGCCACGCCACGGTGCACTCAGGGAATGCTGGGCCTTGTAGTACTACTACTACAAAGGCTGCCTGTATTGCAAGTTGGATTGTTATTTCGTTATGTTAACGGCCGGGGATGAGCCCCTTCTAAAAGCGTATTCACACTGACACTGGCTTGGCAAATGGCAATAAATGAGAATTTCTATCAGCCACGCCGCGGTGCACTTAGGGAATGCTGGGTCTTGTAGTACTACTACAAAGGCTGCCTGTATTGCAAGTTGGATGCAACGGGGATGACCCCCTTATAAAAGCGTATTCACACACTGGCTGAGTATTGAGTAGTGGATGAGCCCCTTCGATTGCTGGATTCCTGGCTTTTAGATTCCTAAAGCTTTCCCTAACTGCACAGAGATGCTATCCCTACAGTTCCTGTCTGTAAAATGGCCGCTGAGCTCCGTGCATAGACTTTTATTGCAGGCTTGAGCCCACGCCTATGCTGCCTCCCAATTGGCTGGGAGAGCCGTTTGCAAGGCATTATGGGGTAGCCTGATGTAAGGTGATCTTGTGAAATCCTCCATTTTACATCTAACATGTGGCAGGCGCCAAAATGTAGCCGGGTTCGGTCAAAACGGGTTCGGCCGAACCCGGTGAAGTTCGGATTCGCTGCGATCCGAACTTTTCCCGAAGTTCGGACCGAAACTGGGTTCGGTTGTCCCGGTTCGCTCATCTCTAGTCATAAACATTTAATTATTAGTGTTTCAATTAAACTCATGGATGGTATTGTGTCTTAGGGCTCCTTGGATCATTGTAATCAATCTCAGACACCTGTTATAATTAGTTTTCCAGGTGTGCCCAATCAAAGGAAAACTACTTAAGAAGGACGTTCCACATTATTAAGCAGGCCACAGGTTTCAAGCAATATGGGAAAGAAAAAGGATCTCTCTGCTGCCGAAAAGCATGAAATAGTGCAATACTTGGATAAGGTATGAAAACATTGGATATTTCAAGAAAACGTAAGCGTGATCATCGTACTGTGAAAAGATCTGTGGCTGATTCAGAGTACAGATGGGTTCGTTCAGATAAAGGCATAATGAGGAAGGTTTCTGCCAGACAAATTAATAGGATTAGGAGAGCAGCTGCTAAAATGCCATTGCAAAACAGCAAACAGGTATTTGAAGCCACTGGTGCCTCTGGAGTCCCGCGAACCTCAAGGTGTAGGATCCTCCAGAGGTTTGCAAGTGTGCATAAAGCTATTATTCGGCCACCCCTAAACAATGCTCACAAGCAGAAACGGTTGCAGTGGGCTCAGAAATACATGAAGACTAATTTTCAAACCGTGTTGTTTACTGATGAGTGCCGTGCAACCCTGGATGGTCCAGATGGATGGAGTAGTAGATGGTTGGTGAATGGCCACAATGTCCCAACAAGGCTGCAACGTCAGCAAGGAGGTGGCGGAGTCATGTTTTGGGCTGAAATCATGGGGAGGGAGCTGGTAGGCCCCTTTAGGGTCCCTGACGGTATGAAAATGACCTCTGCAAAGTACGTAGAGTTTATGACTGACCACTTTCTTCCATGGTACAAAAAGAAGAACCGTGCCTTCCGTAGCAAAATTATCTTCATGCATGACAATGCACCATCTCATGCTGCAAAGAATACCTCTGTGTCATTGGCTGCTATGGGCATAAAAGGAGAGAAACTCATAGTGTGGCCCCCATGTTCCCCTGACCTCAACCCTGTTGAGAACATTTGGAGCATCCTTAAGCAAAAGATCTATTAGGGTGGGAGGCAGTTCACATCAAAACAGAAGCTCTGGGAGGCTATTCTGAAATCCTGCAATGATATTCAAGCAGAAACTGTCCAAATACTCACAAATTCAATGGATGCGAGAATTGTGAAGGTGATATCAAAGAAGGGGTCCTATGTTAACATGTAACTTGGCCTGTTAAGTTTTCATTTGATTGAAAGAGCTTTTGATTTCTATAGATATGACCTCCTGATGCTGCAAATTCAACAAATTACCATTTTAGCTCTCTTTACAACCTTTAAAATGTTATGATCTCTGTTGTGCATAATAAATTGAAACAGTGCATTCTAAGTTTTTTACTTCTAAAAAAAAACTGTTATCATTAGGAGATTTGTTCAATAAAACTTGCATTATACTCTAACGGTTGATGGCTTGAAGATTATACTGACTGTCATTTGCAGCGACTATTTAGGAAAATCAGCGAAAAATAACATTTGCATAATAATTTGGAACGCGGTGTATATAGATTTTTTTTATATTTTTATATATTCATATGATATTATATTTGTGTTTGAATGTCACTATATATTTGTTTGTATATACACTACCGTTGAAAAGTTTCGGGTCACTAAGAAATTTCCTTATTTTTGAAAGAAAAGCACAGTTTTTTTCAATGAAGATAACATTAAATTAATTAGAAATACACTCTATACATTGTTAATGTGCTAAATGACTATTCTAGCTGCAAACATCTAGTTTTTAATGCAATATCTACATAGGTGTATAGAGGCCCATTTCCAGCAACCATCACTCCAGTGTTCTAATGGTACATTCTGTTTGCTAACTGTGTTAGAAGGCTAATGGATGATTATAAAACACTTGAAAACCCTTGTGCAATTATGTTAGCACCGCTGTAAACAGTTTTGCTGTTTAGAGGAGCTATAAAACTGACCTTCCGTTTTGCTAGTTGAGAATCTGGAGCATTACATTTGTGGGTTCGATTAAACTCTCCAAATGGCTAGAAAAAGAGAGCTTTCATGTGAAACTCGACAGTCTATTCTTGTTCTTAGAAATGAAGGCTATTCCATGCGAGAAATTGCCAAGAAACTGAAGATTTCCTACAACGGTGTGTATTACTCCCTTCAGAGGACAGCACAAACAGGCTCTAACCAGAGTAGAAAGACAAGTGGGAGGCCCCGCTGCACAACTGAGCAAAAACACAAGTACATTAGAGTCTCTACTTTGAGAAATAGATGCCTCACAGGTCCTCAACTGGCAGCTTCATTAAATAGTACCCGCAAAACGCCAGTGTCAACGTCTACAGTGAAGAGGCCACTCCGGGATGCTGGTCTTCAGGGCAGAGTGGCAAAGAAAAAGCCATATCTGAGACTGGCTAATAAAAGGAAAAGATTAATATGGGCAAAAGCACACAGACATTGGACAGAGGAAGATTGGAAAAAAGTGTTATGGACAGACGAATCGAAGTTTGAGGTGTTTGGATCACACAGAAGAACATTTGTGAGACACAGAACAACTGAAAAGATGCTGGAAGAGTGCCTGACACCATCTGACAAGCATGGTGGAGGTAATGTGATGGTCTGCGGTTGCTTTGGTGCTGGTAAAGTGGGAGATTTGTACAAGGTAAAAGGAATTTTGAATAAGGAAGGCTATCACTGCATTTTGCAACGCCATGCCATACCCTGTGGATAGCGCTTGATTGGAGCCAATTTCATCCTACAACAGGACAATGACCCAAAGCACACCTCCAAATTATGCAAGAACTATTTAGGGAAGAAGCAGGCAGCTGGTATTCTATCTGTAATGGAGTGGCCAGCGGAGTCATCAGATCTCAACCCCATAGAGCTGTTGTGGGAGCAGCTTGACCGTATGGTACGCAAGAAGTGCCCATCAAGCCAATCCAACTTGTGGGAGGGACTTCTGGAAGCATGGGGTGAAATTTCTCCCGATTACCTCAGCAAATTAACAGCTAGAATACCAAAGGTCTGCAATGCTGTAATTGCTGCAAATGGAGCATTCTTTGACGAAAGCAAAGTTTGAAGGAGAAAATTATTACTTCAAATAAAAATCATTCTTTCTAACCTTGTCAATGTCTTGACTATATTTTCTAGTCATTTTGCAACTCATTTGATAAATATAAGTGTGAGTTTTCATGGAAAACACAAAATTGTCTGGGTGACCCCAAACTTTTGAACGGTAGTGTATATTTCTCACGATTAAATGGTCTTTGAGCACTTTGTTTTCTGTGCCACTTTTTGGTAATTTACTTGGCACGGTTTTTCACTTTATCACATTATCATTGTTTACTTTACTTTGCACTCTTATATATGTATTTTTCACTTTATTTTATAATTTATTTTACACTCATATTTATATATATATAATTTTTTTTTTCTTTTTCAATATATTCAACCTATTTTTCACTTTAGTTCACATATTTTCACTTTTCATCACTTTACATCATATGTTCTTTAACCCCTTCCCTCTTTGGCCACTTTTGACCTTCCTGACATGGCCTCATTTTTCAAATCTGACATGTTTCACTTTATGTGGTAATAACTCTGGAATGCTTTTACCTATCCAAGCGATTCTGAGACTGTTTTCTCATGACACATTGGACTTTATGTTACTGGCAAAATTTGCCCGATACATTCAGTATTTATTTGTGAAAAACACCAAAATTTTGCAAAAAATTGCAAAAATTTGCATTTTTATCAATTCAAATGTATCTGCTTGTAAGACAGGCGGTTATACCACAAAAAAATTGTTGCTAATTAACATCACCCATATGTCTACTTTAGTTTGGCATCATTTTTTGAACATCATTTTATTTTTCTAGGACGTTACAAGGCTTAGAACTTTAGCAGCAATTTCTCACATTTTCAAGAAAATTTCAAAATGTTATTTTTACAGGGGCCAGTTCAGTTGTGAAGTGGTTTTGAGGTCCTTAGATATTAGAAATCCCCAATAAGTCACCCCATTTTAAAAACTGCACCCCTCAAAGTATTCAAAACAGCATTTAAAAAGTTTCTTAACCCTTTAGACATTGCACAGGAATTAAGGCAAAGTAGAGGTGAAAGTTACAAAGTTCATTATTTTTTTCCAGAAATTCATTTTGAATCAATTTTTTTGTACCACAGAAGGTTTTACCAGAAAAATGCAACTCAATATTTATTGCCCAGGTTCTGCAGTTTTAGGAAATATCCCACATGTGGCTCTAGTGTGCTACTGGACTGAAGCACCGGCCTCAGAAGCAAAAGTAGCACCTAGTGGATTTTGGGCCTCCTTTTTATTAGAATATATTTTAGGCACCATGTAAGCTTTGTGGAACTAAAACAGTAAAAACCCCCCAAAAGTGACCCCATTTGGAAAACTATACCCCTCGAGGAATTTATTTAGGGGTGTAGCAAGCATTTTGACGCTCCAGTTTTTTTGCAAAAATTTTTGGAACTAGGCCATGAAAATGAAAATCTACATTTTTTCAAATAAAATGTAGGTTTAGCTAATTGATTTTCATTTCCAAAAGAATTAAAGTAGAAAATGCACCACAATATTTGTAGAGCAATTTCTCCCGAGTAAAACAATACCCAACATGTGGTAATAAACGGTTGTTTGGACACACGGCAGGGCTTAGAACGGAAAGAGTGCCATTTGGCTCTTGGAGCTCAAATTTGGCAGGAATGGTTTGCGGAGGCCATGTCACATTTGCAAAGCCCCTGAGGGACAAAACAGTGGAAACCCCCAACAAGTGACCCAATTTTGGAAACTATACCACTTGAGGAAATTATCTAGGATTTGATAGATAGCATTTTGACCCCACAGGTTTTTTGCAGACATTTTTGTAAGTAGGCTGTGAAAATCTGCATTTTTTCAAATAAAATGTAGGTTTAGCTAATTTTTTTTTATTTCCACATGGACTAAAGGAGAAAAAGCACAATAAAATTTGTAAAGAAACTTCTCCCGAGTAAAACAGTACCCCACATGTGGTAATAAATGGCTGTTTGAAAACCCGGCAAGGCTGAGAAGGGAAAGTGCGCCATTTGGCTTTTGGAACTCAAATTTAGCAGGAATGGTTTGTGGTGGCCATGTCGCATTTGCAAAGCCCCTGAGGGGACAAAACAGTGGAAACCCCCAACAAGTGACCCCATTTTGTAAACTACACCCCACGAGAAAATTATCTAGGGGTACAGTGAGCAGTTTGACCCCAGAGGTGGTTTACAGAACTTATTGGAAGTAGGCCGTAAATATGAAAATCTACATTTTTTTCAAAGAAAATGTAGGTTTAGGTTTTTTTTTTTCATTTCCACAAGGACTGAAGTTGAAAAAGCACTGCAACATTTGTAAAGCAATTTCTCCCGAATAAAACAATACCCCACATGTGGTCATAAACATCTGTTTGGACACACGGTAGGGCTCAGAATGGACGGAGCACCATTTGGATTTTGGAATGGTTTCTGGGCGCCAGGTCACATTTCCTGAGCCCCTGTAGTACTAGTACAGTGGAAACACCCCAAAAGTGACTCCATTTGGAAAACTGCACCCCCTGAGGAATCATCTAGGGGTATAGTGAAAATTTTTGCTGAATTAATTTGAATTAGGCTGAATTCACATGAATGTGTATTGCGTCCGTGCGGGCCGCGTGGTTTTCACGCGACACGCACAGACCAATACAAGTCTATGGGGCAGTACAGACAGTCCGTGCTTTTTGCGCAGCGTTTGTCCGCTGCGCAAAAAGCGCGACATGGTCAATATGTCGGCGTATTTTGCGCATCACGCACCCATTGAAGTCAATGGGTGCGTGAAAACCACGTGCGAACTGCCTTTTTCGCAAACCAGCTGTCAAAAGATGATTGTAAACAGAAAAGCACCGTGTGCTTTTCTGTTTACAAACATCCAAATGGCGTGTCATAATGATGGCGGCTGCGCGAAAACCATGCAGCCGCGCATCATATGATGCTGCCTCACGGAGCAGGTAAGTGGCTTTTGCGCAGGCAAAACGCAGCGTGTTTTGCGTGCGCAAAAACGCCACGTACGTCTGAATCAGCCCTTAAGCCATGAAAATGAAAAATATTTTTTTTTTCCAACAAGATGTAGTTTTAGATCAACATTTTTCATTTTTACAAGGAATAGGGAAGAAAAAGCACGCCAACATTTGTAAAGAAATTTCTCCGGAGTACGGTAACACCCCATATGTGGTTATAACCAGCTGTTTACATATATGGGAGCATTCAGAAGAAAATGAGCGGTATTTATCTTTTGGAGAGTAGATTTTGCTGGAATGGTTTGCGGACGCCATGTTGCATTTGCAAAACCACTGATGTACCAAACAAAAGTGACCCCGTTTTAGAAACTACACCCCTAAAGGCATTTATCAAGGGGTGTAGTGAGAATTTAGCCTCCACAGGTGTAAAGTGAAAATTGCAATTTTTCCACTGATATGCCTATTCACCAAACTTGTAAAGGATCTGCCAGGTGTAATGATGGGGGTAGGGAAACGGACAAGTGAGCCCTAATCTACCCGCCACTCTGTCCCTGCCTACTTGCAACGACCCGCCCTAGGCGACGGGGTACAACTGGGTGGCGGTCCCTACGCTCAGTAAGTGCACGAGACAAACAGACAAGGGTACACAAAGCTAAGGGAAATGGGGCAGTTGCACACGGCAACACTGTGAGCAACAAGAGTGGTGAACGAGCCGAGTCAAACCAGGAGTGTACAAGGTACCAAACGCAGAGCAGAAGAGTAGTCAGTAAGCCAGGGTCAGTATAAACATCCCGGGCAGGTACCCAAGTCCTCTCCTCAGGCCCGTATCCTCTCCAATGGACCAGGTACTGGAGGGAGCCCTGGACCATCTTGCTGTCCACAATCTTGGCCACCTCGAATTCCACCCCCTCAGGGGTGAGAACGGGAACAGGAGGTTTCCTCGAGGGAGCCAAGGACGGGGAGCAGCGTTTAAGGAGGGAGGCATGAAACACGTCGTGTATTCGAAAAGATGGGGGCAACTCCAGTCGGAAGGAGACAGGATTGAGGACTTCAATGACATTATACGGCCCAATAAACCGGGGAGCAAACTTCTTGGACAGGACCTTAAGGCGAAAGTTCCTAGACGATAACCACACCAGATCCCGGACCATAAACCAGGGGTTAGCAGAACGTCTTCTATCAGCCTGAGTTTTTTGTACGCTCTGGGACGCCTCTAGGTTCTTCTGAACCTGGGCCCAGACTGTGCACAGTTCCCGATGAACAAACTCTACCTCGGGATTGTTGGAACTACCAGGTGAAACAGAGGAGAACCGTGAATTAAACCCAAAATTACAGAAAAAGGGGGAGACCCCTGACGAGTTACTGACCCGGTTATTAAGGGAAAATTCGGCGAGGGGAATGAATGACACCCAGTCATATTGACAGTCAGAGATAAAACACCTTAAATATTGTTCTAGAGATTGATTAGTCCTCTCAGTTTGGCCATTAGTTTCAGGATGGAAGGCAGAGGAGAAGGACAGATCAATCTCCAGCTTTTTACAGAAGGCTCTCCAAAACAATGAAACTAATTGTACCACTCTGTCCGAAACAATATTGACAGGGACCCCATAGAGACGCAGGATGTGTTTGACAAACAAGGTAGCTAACGTCTTGGCATTGGGTAGTTTCTTGAGGGGCACAAAGTGGCACATCTTACTGAAGCGGTCTACTACAACCCACACCACCGACTTGCCTTGAGATGGAGGCAAATCGGTGATAAAATCCATGGAGATATGGGTCCAAGGTCTCTGGGGAATGGGCAAAGAACGTAGTAAGCCCGCTGGTCGGGACCTGGGAGTCTTGGACCTAGCACAAACCTCACAAGCGGCGACGTAGGCCTTAACGTCTTTAGGCAACCCAGGCCACCAATAGTTTCTGGCAATGAGGTGTTTGGTATCCAGGACGCCTGGATGACCAGATAGTGCGGAGTCATGATTTTCCCTAAGTACCCTTAGCCGGAATTGCAGGGGAACAAACAGCTTGTCCTCAGGAAGGTTCCCGGGAGCTGAACCTTGATCAGCCGCAATTTCGGAGACTAAATCAGAATCAATAGAAGAAATTATTATACCAGGAGGCAAAATACAAGCAGGATCTTCCTCCGAAGGAGGGCTGGCCATGAACCTATGCGACAGTGCATCGGCCTTAATATTTTTAGACCCAGCCCTATAGGTAACCAAAAAGTTGAATCTGGTAAAAAATAGCGCCCATCGAGCTTGTCTCGGGTTTAGCCTCCGGGCAGATTCTAGGAAAACCAGATTCTTGTGGTCGGTAAGGACCGTTACCTGGTGCCTAGCCCCCTCCAGGAAGTGGCGCCACTCTTCAAATGCCCATTTAATGGCTAAGAGTTCGCGGTTGCCAATATCATAGTTACTCTCAGTGGGCGAAAACTTCCTGGAGAAGTAGGCACAGGGACGGAGATGGGTGAGGGACCTGGTACCCTGGGACAAGACAGCCCCCACTCCCACCTCGGATGCGTCAACTTCCACAATAAATGGCTCCAATTGGTTGGGCTGAACCAGCACCGGGGCCGAGATAAAGCACTTCTTAAGGACCTCAAAAGCCTGGACAGCCTCAGGAGGCCAGTAGAGGAGATCAGCACGTTTGCGGGTGAGGTCCGTAAGAGGCTTAGCGATGACTGAGAAGTTAGCAATAAATCTCCTGTAATAATTAGCGAACCCCAAGAAACACTGTAACGCCTTCAGGGAGGCAGGTTGGACCCATTCCGCCACAGCCTGAACCTTGGCGGGGTCCATGCGGAATTCATGAGGAGTGAGGATTTGACCCAAAAATTGTATCTCCTGTAACCCAAACACACATTTTTCGGTTTTCGCAAACAGTTTGTTATCCCGAAGGACCTGGAGCACCTTCCTGACATGCTCAATGTGGGACGACAAGTCCTTGGAAAACACCAGTATGTCATCAAGGTACACTACAAGAAATACCCCCAGGTAATCTCTTAAAATCTCATTTATGAAATTCTGGAAGACCGCAGGAGCATTACACAACCCAAAGGGCATGACGAGGTATTAGAATTGACCTTCGGGCGTGTTAAACGCAGTCTTCCACTCATCCCCCTCTTTGATGCGGATAAGGTTATACGCCCCCCGTAGATCAAACTTAGAGAACCATTGGGCCCCCTGAACCTGATTAACCCCTTCAGGACAGAGCCTGTTTTGGCCTTCAGGACGCAGCCAATTTTTTCAAATCTGACATGTTTCACTTTATTGGTAATAACTTCAGAATGCTTTTACCTATCCAAGCGATTCTGAGATTGTTTTCTCGTGACACATTGGACTTTATGTTACTGGCAAAATTTGCTCGATACATCAAGTATTTAATTGTGAAAAACACCAAAATTTTGCGAAAAATTGCAAAAATTAGCATTTTTCTAAATTTATATCTATCTGCTTGTAAGACAGATGGTAATACCACACAAAATTGTTGCTAATTAACATCACCCATATGTCTACTTTAGATTGGCATTGTTTTTTGAACATCGTTTTATTTTTCTATGACATCATAAGGCATAGAACTTTAGCAGCAATTTCTCACATTTTCAAGAAAATTTCAAAAGGCTATTTTTACAGGGACCAGTTCAGTTGTGAAGTGGATTTTAGGGCCTTATATATTATAAACCCTCGATAAGTCACCCCATTTTAAAAACTTCACCCCTCAAAGTATTCAAAACAGCATTTAGAAAGTTTCTTAACCGTTTAGATGTTTCACAGGAATTAAGGCAAAGTAGATGTGAAATGTTCAAATTTCTTTTTTTTTTTGCAGAAATTAATTTTTCATCTATTTTTTTTGTAACACAGAAAGTTTTACCAGAGAAACGCAACTCAATTTCTATTGCCCAGATTCTGCAGTTTTTAGAAATACCCCACATGTGGCCCTAGTGCACTTATTGACTGCAGCACAGGCCTCAGAATCAAAGGAACACCTAGAGGATTTTGGGGCCTCCTTTTTTATTAGAAAATATTTTAGGCACCATGTCGGGTCTGAAAGGCTCTTGCGGCGCCAAAACAGTGAAAATCCGCCAAAAGTGACCCCATTTCGGAAACTATACCCCTTGAGGAAATTATCTAGGGGTATAGTGAGCATTTTTACCCCACAGGTTTTTTGGAGAAATTATTGGAAGTAGGCCGTGAAAATGAAAATCTACATTCTTTCAAAGAAAATGTAGGTTTAGCTAATTTTTTCTAATTTCCACAAGGACTAAAAGGAGAAAATGCACCACTACATTTGTAAAGCAATTTCTCCCGAGTAAAACAATACCCCACATGTGGTAATAAACGGTTGTTTGGACACACGGCAGGGCTTAGAAGGGAAAGAGCGCCATTTGGCTTTTGCAGCTCAAATTTAGCAGGAATGGTTTGCGGAGACCACGTTGCATTTGCAAAACACAAAAAAGTGACTCCATTTAGGAAACTACACCCCTTTAAGAATCCATCTAGGGGTGTAGTAAGCATTTTGAACCCATAGGGGTTTCATAGATTTTATTAGAATTGGGCAGTGAAAAAAAAATCCTTTTTTTCCAATAAGACGTAGCTTTAGCTCAAAATTTTTCATTTTCTCATCAAATAAAGGAATAAAAAAAAAACAACATTTGTAAAGCAACTTCTCTGGAGTACGGAAATACCCCATTTGTGGTCATAAACTGCTGTTTGTGCACACGGCAAGGATCAGAAGAGAAGGAGCGCCATTTGGCTTTTGGAGCACAGATTTTGCTGGATTGGTTTCTTGACACCATGTCACTATTGCAAAGCTCCTAAGGTGTCAGTACAGTGGAAACTCCCCAAAAGTGATTCCATTCACAAAACTACACCCCTTGAGGAATTCATCTAGGGGTGTAGTAAGCATTTTGACCCCACAGGTGTTTCATAGATTTTATTAGAATTGGGCAGTGAAAATTAAAAAAAAATCCTTTTTCTTCAATAAGACGTAGATTTAGCTGAAAATGTTTCATTTTCTCAACAAATAAATGAAAAAAAGCACCACAAAACTTGTAAAGCAACTTCTCCTGTGTACGGCAATACCACATATGTGGTCATAAACGGCTGTTTGGGCCTGTGCCCAAACAGTAGGGCTCAGAAGGGAAGGAGCACCATTTGGCTTTTGGAGTACAGATTTTGCTTTGTTTCTGGGCGCTATGTCGCATTTGCAAAGTCCCTGTGGGACCAAAACAGTGGATCCCCCCCAGAAGTGACCCCATTTTGGAAACTACACCCCTCAAGGTATTCACTTAGGGGTGTAGTGAGCATATTAACACCACAGGTGATTGGCAGAAATTGGTGTGCACTCGATGTTGCAGAGTGAAAATGGGATTTTTTCTATAGATATGCCAATATGTGGCGCCCAGCTTGTGCCACTGGAGACACACACCCCAAAAATTGTTAAAAGGGTTCTCCCGGGTATGGCGATGCTATATATGTGGAAGTAAACTGCTGTTTGGGCACACTGTAGGGTTCAGAAGGGAGGTAGCGCCATTTGGCTTTAGGAGCGTGGATTTTGCTTGTAGTAGTTTTGTATTGAGTCTTACTGGTGTTTCCGTTTATAATGTGCGGGTACATGTAAGCCGGGCGGAGTATATAAGGGGCATAGTCAGGTGGTATAGTGGGGTAAACAAAAACAATAAAATAATACATAGATGTGTGTTACGCTGTGACACAATCCTTTCTGCACAGGCCGGTGTCGCACTGATAAACTGTGTCCTTTCTTATCCCCCTTTTGGTCCACACTCCGCACCTTTGCAGTTTGAGGAATTTTGCTGAGAAGTGTTTTCCTGGTATAATACGGGCACCGTCGCTTCCAGCAGATATGTTTGGGCCCTCCCCTTCCTGGTTCCCTAATTTTAGGGGCCTTGATAATTCGCCACTTGAAAAAGAAGAAATGTTTCCCTCGGGCCGGCACAACGGCATATTTTTATTTCCTGGCTTATTGGAGCCTTAACTAATTTTATTTTTTCATAGACGTAGCGGTATGAGAGCTGTTTTTTTTGCGGGACGAGCTGTAGTTTTTATTGGTACCATTTTGGGGTACATGCAACTTTTTGATCACATGTTATCCTTTTTTTTTAGGGAGGTAATGTGACCAAAAAACAGCAATTCTGACATTATTTTTTTAATTCTTTTTATACAGCGTTCCCCACGAGATATAAATTACATTTTAGCTTTATTCTGCGGGTCAGTACGATTCCGGTGATACCTAATTTATAGAACTTTTATATGTTTTACAACTTTTTGCACAATAAAATAACTTTTGTAAAGAGAATGGATTTTTTCTGTCGCCAAGTTGTGAGAGCCATAACGGTTTTAATTTTTTCGTTGACGGAGCTGTATGAGGGCTTATTTTTAGCGAGACGAGTTATAGTTTTTATAGGTACCATTTTTGGGTACATGCGACTTTTTGATCACTTTTTATTTCAATTTTTGGAAGACAAAGTGACCAAAAAATATCAATTATGTCAGTATTTTTATTTATTTTTACGGCGTTCACTGTGCGGAATAAATAACATTATATTTTTATCGTTTAGGTCACAGCGATACCAAATATGTATGGCTTTATTATTTTTTTCAATAATAAATGACTTGATAAAGGAAAAAGGGCGATTGTGTTTTGTGTTATTATTTGAAACTTTTATTGTATTTTTACAACTTTTATTTTTACTTTTTTTACACTTTTTTTTACACTTTTCTTTAGTCCCACTAGGGGACTTGAAGGTCCAACTGTTTGTTTGATGTTCTAATACATTGCACTACCCATGTAGTGCAATGTATTAGAACTGTCAGTTGTTCACTGACAGCAAGCCGATCAGGCTCCGCCTCCGGGCGGGGCCTAATCGGCTAACGTAATGGCAGATAGGAAGCCTTTGTTAGGCTTCCGGTTGCCATACCAATCGCCCCCCCCCCGCAACAATCGGCCCCCACAATCGCGTAGCGGGGTGCCGATGTTGCTATAACAACTTAAATGCGGCAGTCACTATTGACTGCCGCAATTAAGGGGTTAATCGGTTCGGATCACCGCTGTGATCCGACCCGATGTTTTCCCCCAGTACTAAGGCTGCTAGTAGCAGCCTGTACTGGGAGATGCCGGGCTGCGGTAAACGTCTGTGTGCTCTGTTAGGAGCACACGTGGATTAACGGGCTGCAGGCACAACGACCAGCTTTGCAACCCGTTAATCTACGTGGGGTGGTCGTGAAGGGGTTAAAGAGATCAGGAATCAAAGGAAGGGGATACTGGTTCCTTACAGTGACCTTATTCAAGTTACGGTAGTCAATGCATGGCCTAAGACCACCATCCTTCTTCCCTACGAAGAAAAAGCCGGCACCTACCGGAGAAGTAGAGGGGCGAATGTAACCCTTGGCCAGGCATTCCTGGATATACTCTCTCATGGCTTCACGTTCGGGACAAGAAAGATTAAATATCCTACCCTTAGGGAGCTTAGCTCCTGGTACCAATTCGATAGCGCAATCGTATTCTCTATGAGGAGGTAACACTTCGGAGGCCTCCTTAGAGAAAACATCAGCAAAGTCCTGAATAGAGATGAGCGAACCGGGACAACCGAACCCGGTTTCGGTCCGAACTTCCGGAAAAGTTCGGTTCGCAGCGAATCCGAACTTCACCGGGTTCGGCCGAACCCGTTTTGACCGAACCCGGTCAAAAACATTATACAAATCGGCAGCCACTTGTCTCTATCAATCACTGATAGAGAAAAGAGGCTGCTGATTAAAAATAAAATAAAAAGCATTTCATACGTACCCGGTCGTTGTCTTGGTGACGAGTCCCTCTTCTTCCTCCAGTCCGACCTTTTCTGACGCGGCAGCCTGTGATTGGCTGCAGAGGCCTCTGCAGCCTGTGATTGGCTGCAGAGGCCGCGGCAGCCTGTGATTGGCTGCAGCGCTCACATGGGCTGCATCGTCATCAAGGGATGTCGAGAGGGACGCGTCACCAAGGCAACGGCCAGGAGACCGGACTGGAGGAAGCAGGGAGTTCCCGGTAAGTATGAACGTCTTTTTTTTTACAGGTACTGTGATCGGTAGTCACTGTCCAGGGTACTGAAACAGTAACTGCCGATCAGTTAACTCTTTCAGCACCCTGAACAATGACTATTTAGGGTATGTGCACACACACTAATTACGTCCGTAATTGACGGACGTATTTCGGCCGCAAGTACCGGACCGAACACAGTGCAGGGAGCCGGGCTCCTAGCATCATAGTTATGTACGATGCTAGGAGTCCCTGCCTCTCTGCAGGACAACTGTCCCGTACTGTAATCATGTTTTCAGCACGGGACAGTAGTTCCACGGAGAGGCAGGGACTCCTAGCATCGTACATAAGTATGATGCTAGGAGCCCGGCTCCCTGCAGTGTGTTCGGTCCGGTACTTGCGGCCGAAATACGTCCGTCAGTTACGGACGTAATTAGTGTGTGTGCACATACCCTTACTGACGTCGCCTAGCAACGCTGCCGTAATGACGGGTGCACACATGTAGCCACCCGTCATTACGGGGCCTCATGCACACGACCATAAAAACACCCGTTATCACGGGTCGTAATTACGACCCGAAATAGCGGGCCCATAGACTTCTGTTAGCCACGGGTACCTTCCCGTTTTCTCACGAGAAGGTGCCCGTGCCGTTAAAAAGATAGAACATGTTCTATTTTTTTATTTTACGGGCCGTGCTCGTAATTACGACTCGTAACTACGAGCACGGCCGGCCGGCCACGGGCAGCCGGCCGCTTTTGCGAACCGTGCTGTCATTATAATTATAGCAGCACGGCCCGTAAAATAGAAAAATAGAACATGTTCTATTTTTTTAACGGCACGGGCACCTTCCCGTGAGAAAACGGAAAGGTACCCGTGGGTAACAGAAGTCTATGAGCCCGTTATTGCGGGTCGTAATTCCGACCCGCAATAACGGGTGTTTTTACGGTCGTGTGCATAATGGGAGCACGGCTCGGAAAAACGAACGGCTGCCCGTGCTCATCTCCTGAAATACTCTGTGCTGCCTTAAACTCTGTGGACAGGTCAGGATCCTGTTTATTTTAAATGCTGCTAGGGAACCCGCTCGATCCACTATATAAGGCTACGCTACAGTGCAGCATTTAAAAGAAACAGGATCCTGACCTGTCCACAGAGTTTAAGGCAGCACAGAGTATTTCAGGAGATGAGCGTGCAGATTCAGTGCTGCTGTGAACTCTGCTCTTACCATTACGTTGCTCTCAGTCTGTTACCTCTCCTCCACTCCTGTCCTCAAGAACACCTTCACATGATTGGCAAGTCACCACGTAATGGTAAGAGCAGAGTTCACAGCAGCACAGAGTATTTCAGGAGATGAGCATGCGGATCTTGTGCGTGGTGGTGACTTGCCAATCATGTGAACGTGTTATAGAGGACAGGAGTGGAGGAGATGTAACAGACTGAGCTACGTAATGGTAAGAACAGAGTTCACAGCAGCACAGAGTATTTCAGGAGAGGAGCTTGCAGATTCAGTGCTGCTGTGAACTCTGCTCTTACCATTACGTAGCTCAGTCTGTTACCTCTCCTCCACTCCTGTCCTCAATAACACCTTCACATGATTGGCAAGTCACCACCCCGCACAAGATCTGCACGCTCATCTCCTGAAATACTCTGTGCTGCTGTGAACTCTGCTCTTACCATTACGTGGTGACTTGCCAATCATGTGAAGGTGTTCTGGAGGACAGGAGTGGAGGAGAGGTAACAGACTGAGAGCTACGTAATGGTAAGAGCAGAGTTCACAGCAGCACTGAATCTGCATGCTCATCTCCTGAAATACTCTGTGCTGCCTTAAACTCTATGGACAGGTCAGGATCCTGTTTCTTTTAAATGCTGCACTGTAGCGCAGCCTTATATAGTGGATCGAGCGGGTTCCCCAGCAGCATTTAAAAGAAACCGTGTTTGTGTATGTGTGTGTTTGTGTATATATGTGTGTTTGGGTATGTGACTTTGTCTGTTTTTGTTTTTATATGTGTGTTTGTGTATATGTGTGTGTGTGTATATATGGGTGTGTTTGTGTATATGCGTTTGTGTATATGTTTGTGTATATATGGGTGTATTTGTGTATATGTTTGTGTGTAGATGTTTGTGTGTGTTTTTGTATATGTGTGTGTTTGTGTATATGTGTGTATCTGGGTGTGTGTTTGTGTGTATATATGGGTGTGTTTGTGTATATGTGTTTGTGTATATGTGTGTTTGGGTATGTGTGTTTTTGTTTGTATATGTGTTTGTGTATATGTGTTTGTGTATGTGTGTGTATAACTGTGTGTGTGTGTGTGTGTGTGTGTGTGTGTGTGTTTGGATATGTGTGTTTTTGTTTGTATATGTGTGAGTTCGTGTATATGTGTGTGTGTGTTTGTCTGTTTATGTATGTGTGTGTGTGTGTGTGTGTGTGTGTGTGTGTGTTTGTATATCTTGTTGTGTTTGTGTATATATGTGTGTTTGTGTATGGTTGTTTGTTTGTGTGTGCGTGTATATATGTGTGTAGGTGAGTAGAAGTATTGTTATTGTTCACATTGATAACTGGTTTTTTATGTTGTTGCAGATTTTGATGTACCGATTGGACTACGTCTTCGATTCGTTGGACTACTGCGTAGATCTACGTTTTTTCAAATTTTAATAAAATGGTTAACGAGGGTTTTGTTGGGGATTTCTTATTTCAATAAAAAAGAATTGTCTTTGTGTTTTTTTTTTAAACTTTATTAGTGCCTAGATAATGGCAGTTGGCTGATTGACAGCGTCCATTATTAAGGCGGTACTTAGTGTTAGCCGGTGCAGAGGCTAGCACTAACCACCCATTATTACCCCGGTACCCACCACCACCAGGGGTGCCGGGAAGAGCTTGGTACGATCCAGTACCCGACCATCTGTTGTGATGGTCGGGTACTGGGGCGGCCGTAGGCTGGTATTATGAGGCTGGGAAGGGCCAAAAACAGTGGACCTTCCCACCCTTGTAATGCTAGGCTGCTGCTGCTGTGTTGTATCGGGCTGGTTATAAAAATGGGGGGGACCCCCACGTCGTTTTTTTTTTTGAATTTAACAAATTTAGCAATAGACGGGTCCCCCACATTTTTAATAACCAGCCATATACAAGGCCGCAGCAGTCTGGCATTACATTGGTGGGAAGGGCCACTGGTTTTGTCCATTCCCAGGCTAATAACACTGTGTTGTATGTGGCTGGTTATGATAAATTGGGTGGAACCCCATGTCTTTAAAAAAAAAAATAATTTAAATAAATAATTTAAAAAAATGACGTGGGGTCCCCCCCACTTTTATAAGCAGCCAGATACAACACAGCAGCAGCAGCCTAGCATTACAAGGGTGGGAAGGTCCACTGTTTTTGGCCCTTCCCAGCCTCATAATACCAGCCTGCGGCCGCCCCAGAGCCCGACCATCACAACAGATGGTCGGGTACTGGATCGTACCTGGCTCTTCCTGGCACCCCTGGTGGTGGTGGGTACCGGGGTAATAATGGTGGTTAGTGTTAGCCTCTGCACCGGCTAACACTAAGCCTCGCCTTAGTAATGGATGTTGTCACTCAGACAGCGGCCATTACTAAAGTGGTAGTAATAAAATTTGAAAAGAAAAAGACAAAGATATAGATAAAATATTTTATTGAAATAAAGCACCCCCAACACAACCCTCATTAACCATTTTATTGTAGAAAAAAAACACGTCATCTAAGTAGTCCTCGAAACCGACGTAGTCCAAACACCAAACCTGTGAAAAAAAAAAAATTAAATAAAACATGTCGTAGGCTTAGATTCAGTTTAATGTGTGATACTGACTGTTATACCATGTATAGAAGCCTGCCGTGAAGTTGACTTAGATACAGGGCGCCAGCAGACAGTATCATACATGGCCATACATACATATATACAAACATACATACAAGCATGCACATATATACATGCAAATATACATGCATGCAAACATACACACATATATACATGCAAACTATCATACATACATGAATACACACACACACGACAACATTCATACAAACAAACATGCAAAGATACATACATACATACATATATACAAGCATGCACAAATATACATGCAAACATAATTACATACATGCACATATATATATATAAACATACATGCAAACACACATGCAAAAAAAACAAACCATGCAAACATACATACATGCACATATATACATACATACATGACAACATACATACAAACATACATGACAACATACATACATGCAAACATACATACATACATGCAAACATACATACACACATGCAAACATATATACATGCAAATATACATACAAACATGCACATGTATACATACATACCAACATACATGCAAACATACATGCACATATATACATACATACATAACATACATACATGCAAATATATACATGCAAATATACATACATACACACATGCACATATATACATACATGCCAACATACATGCACATATATACATACATGACAACATACATACATACATGACAACATACATATATATATACACACATGCAAATATACATACAAACATGCATACATACATACATGCAAACATACATTCATGCAAACACACATAGTTACATAGTTACATAGTTACATAGTTAGTACGGCTGAAAAAAGACACATGTCCATCAAGTCCAACCAAGGGAAGGGAAAAGGGAAGGAAAAATTTCTACACATAGGAGCTAATATTTTTTTGTTCTAGGAAATTATCTAACCCTTTTTTAAAGCCATCTACTGTCCCTGCTGTGACCAGCTCCTGCGGTAGGCTATTCCATAAATTCACCGTTCTTACTGTAAAGAAGCCTTGTCGCCTCTGCAGCTTGAACCTTTTTTTCTCCAGACGGAGGGAGTGCCCCCTTGTTTTTTGAGGGGGTTTTACAAGGAACAGGATATCACCATATTTTTTGTATGTGCCATTAATATATTTATATAAGTTAATCATGTCCCCCCTTAGTCGTCTTTTTTCAAGGCTAAATAGGTTTAATTCTTTCAATCTTTCCTCATAACTTAAATTCTCCATGCCCCTTATTAGCTTCGTTGCTCTTCTTTGTATTTTTTCCAACTCCAGGGCATCCTTTCTATGAACTGGAGCCCAGAACTGAACTGCATATTCTAGATGGGGCCTCACTAATGCTTTGTAAAGTGGCAATATTACATCTCTGTCCCGCGAGTCCATGCCTCTTTTAATACACGACAATATCTTGCTGGCCTTTAAAGCAGCTGATTGACACTGCATGCTGCATGCTGATTGACACATACATGCAAACATACATACATTCATGCAAACATACATACATACATATATACATACACACATGCACATATATACATACATACATGACAACATACATACATACATGACAACATACATGCAAAAATACATACATACATGCAAATATATACATGCAAATATACATACAAACATGCACATATATACATACATGCCAACATACATGCACAGATATACATACATGCCAACATACATACATACATACATGCCAAAAAAAATAATAATACGTTCATACTTACTTTCCTCCTGTCCGGCCTCCAGCGATGACGTTTCATCCATGTCGCCGCTGCAGCCTGTGATTGGCTGCAGAGGCGGTCACGTGGGATGAAGCGTCATCCTGGCGTGCGTGACCGCCACTACAGCCTGTGATTGGCTGCAGCGGCGAAAGGGATGAAACGTCATCGCTGGAGGCCGGACAGGAGGAAAGTAAGTACGAACGTATAATTTTTATTTTTTTATTACATTTATTAAAATTGTATTTTCCGCGCGCCGAGCATGTACTGTGAAGGTTGCTGAAAGAGTTAGTGCAGCCCATTAACTCTATCAGCACCCCGGACAGTAGCATGCTCGGCGCACGTAAGTGACAGGTTCGGTCAGAACTAGTTCGGTCCGAACCGAACTTTTCTGTGAAATTCGGCGAACTAGCCGAACCGAACTTTTGATAAGTTCGCTCATCTCTAGTCCTGAACAAACTCAGGACTTCATAGAATTAATAGAATTAACAGAAAAACATGACGTCAAGCATTCATTACCCCATTTGGTAAGCTCCCCAATATTCCAGTCAAACGTGGGATTATGCAACTGCAACCAGGGAAGGCCTAAAACCAAATCGGACGATAATCCCTGCATCAACAGTACAGAGCACTGCTCCAAATGCATGGAGCCAACAAGGAGTTCAAAAACAGGGGTATGCTGTGTAAAATAACCATTAGCAAGAGGAGTGGAGTCGATACCCACTACCGGGACAGGTTTAGGCAAATCAATCAAAGGCATAACTAGAGACATAGCATATTCCACAGACATGATATTAGCAGAAGACACTGAATCCACGAAGGCACTGCCGGTAGCAGACCTACCACCTAAAGAGACCTGAAAGGGAAGCAAGATTTTATTACGTTTCATATTTACGGGAAATACCTGTGTGCCCAAGTGACTTCCCCGATGATCACTTAGGCACGGAAGTTTTCCGGCTGCTTATTTTTACGCCTAGGACAGGTGCTCACTTGATGCTTGTCATCCCCACAATAGAAGCAGAGACCATTCTTCCTGCAGAACTCTCTACGTTGTCCGGGGGACACGGAGGCCCCGAGTTGCATAGGTACCTACGAGTCTTCCGTGGACGAGCGAAGCAACGGGACCTCGGGAGGCATCATGGGGGAGTAAGAGGGGAAAACACAAAAACGTTCAAGTTGTCGTTCCCTGAGACGTCGGTCAAGTCGTACCGCTAAAGCCATAACCTGGTCTAGGGAGTCAGAAGAGGGATAGCTAACTAGCAGGTCTTTCAGGACGTTCGACAGACCCAACCTAAACTGGCACCTTAAGGCAGGGTCATTCCACCGAGAAGCTACGCACCACTTCCTAAAGTCAGAACAATACTCCTCAACAGGTCTCTTACCCTGACGTAAGGTCACCGGCTGACTCTCGGCAAAGGCAGTCCTGTCAGTCTCGTCATAAATGAGTCAGAGAGCAGAAAAGAAACAATCAACGGAGGAAAGTTCAGGGGCGTCAGGAGCCAAGGAGAAGGCCCACTCTTGGGGCCCTTCCTGGAGCCGGGACATAATTATACCCACCCGCTGGCTCTCAGAACCTGAGGAGTGAGGCTTTAAGCGAAAGTAGAGCCTACAACTCTCCCGAAAGGAGAGAAAAGTCCTCCGGTCCCCTGAGAACCGGTCAGGCAATTTGAGGTGGGGTTCAAGAGGTTAGGTGAGGGGCACTACCATGGTAGCGTCAGGCTGGTTGACCCTCTGAGCCAGGGCCTGGACCTGTAGGGAGAGACCCTGCATTTGCTGGGCCAGGGTCTCAAGGGGGACCATAGTAGTGTCAGGGACCAGGGTAGACTAGGTATAAGGGCTTGTGATTATGTAATGATGGGGGTAGGGAAACGGACAATTGAGCCCTAATCTACCCGACTCTCTGTCCCTGCCTACTTGCAACGACCCGCCCTAGGCGACGGGGTACAACTGGGCGGCGGTCCCTACGCTCAGTAAGTGCACGAGACAAACAGACAAGGGTACACAAAGCTAAGGGAAATGGGGCAGTTGTATTATTATGTATAGTTTTTTTAATTTTTAAGTTTTTTCCCATAATAAAAGACTTACTATGGGAAAAAGTCAATTTAGCTTTTTTTTATTTGAAAAGTGTGTGTTTTTATTGTTTTATCACATTTTTATTAACTTTTTTTTACTTTTTTTACTTGTCCCACTAGGGGACTTGAGGGCCTGATGCCCCGATCGCTACTCTAATACACTGCACTACATACGTAGTGCAGTGTATTAGCGCTGTCAGTTATTCACTGACAGCAAGCCTATGAGGACACGTCGCAGGCGGGTCCTCATCGGCTCCCGTACAAGGCAGACTCGGACGCCATTATCTGGCATCCGATTGCCACAGCAACCCAGCGATTACGTCACTGGGTTGCCAGTCGGGTAAAACCTATCAGATGCTGCACAATATTGAGCGCAGCATCTGAGGGGTTAATCTGCTGGATCGGAGAATAGCTCCGTTCCTGGCAGTTACAGGAGGGTGCCAGCTGTATAATACAGCTGTCACCCGCGGTGATGGTGCCAGCTCTGCTCTGGAGCCCGCGCCATCACCGCGACGTAACTGTACTGCGCTTTGAGGGAACACCTTCCCGGCAGCGTCGAATCTGTACGGCGGATGTCGGGAAGGGGTTAATATTATTATTTTTACATTTTATATTCTATATTCTATATTTTCTATTCATATATATATTTTTTATTTATTATCTTTTCTGTTTTATTAACCCCTTAAGGACGCAGCCTAGTTTGGGCCTTAAGGCTCAGAGCCCATTTTTCAAATCTGACATATTTCACTTTATGTGGTAATAACGTCGGAATGCTTAAACCTATCCAAGCGATTCTGAGATTGTTTTCTCGTGACACTTTGGGCTTCATGTTCGTGGTAAAATTTGGTCGATATATTCAGTGTTTATTGGTGAAAAATTGCAAAATTTAGAGAAAATTTTGAAAAAATTGCATTTTTCAGAATTTAAATGCATCTGCTTGTAAAACAGACGGTTATACCACCCAAAATAGTTACTAGTTCACATTTCCCATATGTCTACTTTAGATTGGCATCGTTTTTTTAACATTCTTTTATTTTTCTTGGACGTTACAAGGCTTAGAACATAAACAGCAATTTCTCATATTTTTAAGAAAATTTCAAAAGCCTTTTTTTTAAGGTACCTCTTGAGTTCTGAAGTGGCTTTGAGGGGCCTATGTATTAGAAACCCCCATAAAACACCCCATTTTAAAAACTAGACCCCTCAAAGTATTCAAAACAGCATTTAGAAAGTTTTTTAACCCTTCAGGCATTTCACAGGAATTAAAGCAATGTGGAGGTGAAATTTGCAAATTTCATTTTTCTTGCTGAATTTCAATATTATTCCATTTTTTTCTGTAACACAGAAGATTTTACCAGAGAAATACTACTAAATATGTATTGTCCAGATTCTGCAGTTTTTAGAAATGTCCCACATGTGGCTCTAGTGCGCTCGTGGAATAAAACACAAGCCTCAGAAACAAAGGAGCACCTAGTGCATTTTGAGGCCTCTTTTTTATTAGAATATATTTTAGGCAGCATGCCAGGTTTGAAGAGGTGTTGAGGTATGAAAGCAATGGAAACCCACCAGAAGTGACCCCATTTTGGAAACTAGACCCCTCAAGGAATTCATTTATGGTTGTTGTTATCATTTTGACCACACCGTTTTTTCACAGCACCTATTTGAATTGGGCTGTGAAATTAAAAAAATGATATTTTTTCCATTAAGATGTAATTTTTGTTCAAAATTTCTTATTTTCACAAGGAATAAAACACCCCATTTTGTTGCCCAATTTGTCCTTAGTGCGGCAATACCCCATTTGTGGTGATAAACTGCCGTTTGGGCCCATGGGAGGACTCAGAAGGAAAGGAGCGCTATGTGTTTGTTGGAGTCCAGATTTTGCTGGATTGGTTTTCGGGTTCCATGTCGCATTTGCAGAGCCCCAGAGGTATGAAAGCAATGGAAACCCACCAGAAGTGACCCCATTTTGGAAACTAGACCCCTCAAGGAATTCATTTATGGTTGTTGTTATCATTTTGACCACACCGTTTTTTCACAGCACCTATTTGAATTGGGCTGTGAATTAAAAAAAATGATATTTTTTTCCATTAAGATGTAATTTTTGTTCAAAATTTCTTATTTTCACAAGGAATAAAACACCCCATTTTGTTGCCCAATTTGTCCTGAGTGCGGCAATACCCCATTTGTGGTGATAAACTGATGTTTGGGCCCATGGCAGGACTCAGAAGGAAAGGACCACCATTTGGCCTACTGGAGCTTTTCTTGTGCTAAGTCATGTAGGCAGAAGCCCCTGAGGTACCAGTACAGTTAAAACCCCCGAGAAGTGACCCCATTTTAAAAACTACACCCCTTAAGACATTCATCTAGTGGTGTAGTGAGCATTTTGACCCCACAGTTATTGTGTAAAAGGTAATGCGCAGCAGATGGTGCAAAGTGAGATTTGCAATTTCCTATGCATATATGCCATTTCAGTGTCTGATATATTGTGCCCAGCATGTGCCACTGGAGACATACACCCCATAAATTGTAATGTGGGTTCTCCCGGGTACGGCAATACCCTACATGTGGCTGTTATTAGCTGACTGGGCACACGACAGGGCTCAGAAGGGAAGGACCACCATTTAGCCTACTGGAGCTTTTCTGGTGCTAAGTCATGTAGGCAGAACCCCTGAGGTACCAGTACAGTTGAAACCCCCGAGAAGTGACCCCATTTTAAAAACTACACCCCTTAAGACATTCATCTAGTGGTGTAGTGAGCATTTTGACCCCACAGTTATTGTGTAAAAGGTAATGCGCAGCAGATGGTGCAAAGTGAGATTTGCAATTTCCTATGCATATATGCCATTTCAGTGTCTGATATATTGTGCCCAGCATGTGCCACTGGAGACATACACCCCATAAATTGTAATGTGGGTTCTCCCGGGTACGGCAATACCCTACATGTGGCTGTTATTAGCTGACTGGGCACACGACAGGGCTCAGAAGGGAAGGACCACCATTTAGCCTACTGGAGCTTTTCTGGTGCTAAGTCATGTAGGCAGAACCCCTGAGGTACCAGTACAGTTGAAACCCCCGAGAAGTGACCCCATTTTAAAAACTACACCCCTTAAGACATTCATCTAGTGGTGTAGTGAGCATTTTGACCCCACAGTTATTGTGTAAAAGGTAATGCGCAGCAGATGGTGCAAAGTGAGATTTGCAATTTCCTATGCATATATGCCATTTCAGTGTCTGATATATTGTGCCCAGCATGTGCCACTGGAGACATACACCCCATAAATTGTAATGTGGGTTCTCCCGGGTACGGCAATACCCTACATGTGGCTGTTATTAGCTGCCTGGGCACACGACAGGGCTCAGAAGGGAAGGACCACCATTTAGCCTACTGGAGCTTTTCTGGTGCTAAGTCATGTAGGCAGAACCCCTGAGGTACCAGTACAGTTGAAACCCCCGAGAAGTGACCCCATTTTAAAAACTACACCCCTTAAGACATTCATCTAGTGGTGTAGTGAGCATTTTGACCCCACAGTTATTGTGTAAAAGGTAATGCGCAGCAGATGGTGCAAAGTGAGATTTGCAATTTCCTATGCATATATGCCATTTCAGTGTCTGATATATTGTGCCCAGCATGTGCCACTGGAGACATACACCCCATAAATTGTAATGTGGGTTCTCCCGGGTACGGCAATACCCTACATGTGGCTGTTATTAGCTGCCTGGGCACACGACAGGGCTCAGAAGGGAAGGACCACCATTTAGCCTACTGGAGCTTTTCTGGTGCTAAGTCATGTAGGCAGAACCCCTGAGGTACCAGTACAGTTGAAACCCCCGAGAAGTGAACCCATTTTAAAAACTACACCCCTTAAGACATTCATCTAGTGGTGTAGTGAGCATTTTGACCCCACAGTTATTGTGTAAAAGGTAATGCGCAGCAGATGGTGCAAAGTGAGATTTGCAATTTCCTATGCATATATGCCATTTCAGTGTCTGATATATTGTGCCCAGCATGTGCCACTGGAGACATACACCCCATAAATTGTAATGTGGGTTCTCCCGGGTACGGCAATACCCTACATGTGGCTGTTATTAGCTGCCTGGGCACACGACAGGGCTCAGAAGGGAAGGACCACCATTTAGCCTACTGGAGCTTTTCTGGTGCTAAGTCATGTAGGCAGAACCCCTGAGGTACCAGTACAGTTGAAACCCCCGAGAAGTGACCCCATTTTAAAAACTACACCCCTTAAGACATTCATCTAGTGGTGTAGTGAGCATTTTGACCCCACAGTTATTGTGTAAAAGGTAATGCGCAGCAGATGGTGCAAAGTGAGATTTGCAATTTCCTATGCATATATGCCATTTCAGTGTCTGATATATTGTGCCCAGCATGTGCCACTGGAGACATACACCCCATAAATTGTAATGTGGGTTCTCCCGGGTACGGCAATACCCTACATGTGGCTGTTATTAGCTGCCTGGGCACACGACAGGGCTCAGAAGGGAAGGACCACCATTTAGCCTACTGGAGCTTTTCTGGTGCTAAGTCATGTAGGCAGAACCCCTGAGGTACCAGTACAGTTGAAACCCCCGAGAAGTGAACCCATTTTAAAAACTACACCCCTTAAGACATTCATCTAGTGGTGTAGTGAGCATTTTGACCCCACAGTTATTGTGTAAAAGGTAATGCGCAGCAGATGGTGCAAAGTGAGATTTGCAATTTCCTATGCATATATGCCATTTCAGTGTCTGATATATTGTGCCCAGCATGTGCCACTGGAGACATACACCCCATAAATTGTAATGTGGGTTCTCCCGGGTACGGCAATACCCTACATGTGGCTGTTATTAGCTGCCTGGGCACACGACAGGGCTCAGAAGGGAAGGACCACCATTTAGCCTACTGGAGCTTTTCTGGTGCTAAGTCATGTAGGCAGAACCCCTGAGGTACCAGTACAGTTGAAACCCCCGAGAAGTGAACCCATTTTAAAAACTACACCCCTTAAGACATTCATCTAGAGTGTAGTGAGCATTTTGACCCAACAGTTATTGTGTAAAAGGTAATGCGCAGTAGATGGTGCAAAGTGAGATTTGCAATTTCCTATACATATATGCCATTTCAGTGTCCGATATATTGTGCCCAGCATGTGCCACCGGAGACATACACCCCATAAATTGTAATGTGGGTTCTCCCGGGTACGGCAATACCCTACATGTGGCTGTTATTTGCTGCTTGGGCACATGGCAGGGCTCAAAAGGGAAAGATGAGGGGGATAAGCTGTGCGGAGTGCATCAGGGTAAATTAAAAATCAAGGGATGTATGGTAAATTTTAAAACAATCTTTCATACAGAGCCCTGGTTTTTCGGGACACGTGTCGCATTGGTATGTTGTGTCCTTCCTTATCCCCCTCTTATAGCACACTTTGCACCTCTTTTGACTTTTTCCCTTCTTGCCAGTTTGGGGAACTTCTCCTGGAAAGTGTTGCCCTGGTACGATGCGTGTGGCCTCGCTTCCAGAAGTACTGGGTGCCCCTCCTTCCTGGTCGCCAAAAATTAGGTTCTTTATAACCACCTCTTGAAATTCCAGGAAAGTTCCCCTCTGGCCTGCACATCGACGTAGCACGTACGCATTGTACAATGCCATCTGTATGATGTGCACGGCCAGCTTCTTATACCACACCCTCGATTTCCGCGTAGCGCTGTAGGGCTTCAGGACTTGATCTGACAAGTCCACCCCTCCCATGTACCTATTGTAGTCCAGGATGCAATCTGGTTTGGGGGTCTCTGTACTGGTACCTCGTACAGGTACATGGGTACTGGTGTGGCCATGTATTGTTGTCAATACAAGGACATCTCTCTTGTCCTTGTACTTGACACACAATATGTTGCTACTAGAATGTGCCCTGCTCTCACCCCTTCTGAGTGTTTGCCCAAGCAGTGTTTTAGGGAGGCCTCTAAGATTTTTTCTAGCAGTGCCGCATGCCGCAGTCCTTCTGGAAGCGAGGCACTTGAAGAGCGGGACGCTGGTATAAAAATTATCCAGGTAGAGGTGGTAACCCTGGTCCAGCAGTGGGTGCACCAAATCCCACACAATTTTTGCGTTAATTCCCAGTAAGGGGGGGCATTCTGGGGGCTGAATACTGCTGTCCTTCCCTTCATATATCCTGAATTTATATGTATACCCTGATGCACTCTCGCACAGCTTATACAACTTCACGCCATACCTTGCCCTCTTACTTGGCAGGTATTGGCGGAATTGAAGCCTCCCTTTAAAATGTACCAGGGACTCATCAATGGAAATACACTTCTCGGGGGTGTATGCTTGGGCAAACCGGGCACTGAAATGGTCTAATAGGGGTCTCAGTTTATATAAACGGTCAAAACTGGGGTCATCTCGGGGTGGGCACTGCTCATTATCGGCATAATGTAGGAAGCGAAGTATTGCCTCATAACGCATCCTGGACATGGCCATACGGTACATCGGGGTGTGGTATAGGATGTCCGTGCTCCAGTAGGTCCTAATGGATGGCTTTTTTAGAAGCCCCATGTTCAAGAGCAGTCCCCAGAACTTGCCCAACTCTGCTGCGTTTACAGGAGTCCACCTCTGGGATTGGGCATAAAATGAGTTGGGGTTCTTGGTGATATACTGTTGGGCATATAAATTAGTCTGGGTGACCATTAGCTCTATAAAGTTATCAGTGAAGAAGAACTTGAAAAAGTCCATCTCACTGAACCCTGCCGTGTTAAATTTGATGCCTGGGCTGCCCGTGTACTCAGGGATTTGGGGTTCATAATGGTCTGGTGTGGGCGTCCAAATGGGGTCACTTCGCTCAGGGGTATCACTTGTTGTGGGGTCACTTCTCTCAGGGATTTCTACTATGGTGGTGGTCCTGGGGCGTCTCCTAGGGGGTCCCTCCTCTTCATCGCTGGATGAGGAGGTAGACAAATAAAATAGTGTATCGCCATCCGACGAGTCTGTGTCGGAGGCCAGAAATGCATACGCCTCTTCAGCAGTAAATGTCCGTTGGGACATGCTTGTTGTGCGAAGACAAAATTTATATACTGCAAAAAAATAAATCCCTAACTGGGAGCAATAGGATAGCACAACTAGCACAAATGTGTGTTTTGTTTTTAGAGAGCAAGTGGACTTCCCTGACACTAAAGCTAACTAGGGCGAGGGTTCCTAACACTAAACCTAACTAAATTTTATGTGGACTTCCCTAACGCTAAACCTAACTACGGCGACGATTCCCTGACACTAAACCTATCTAGATTATTTCAAGCTTCCCTGACACTAAACCTAACTACGGTGACGGGTGCCTGACACTAAACCTATCTAATTATTCCGAGCTTCCCTGACGCTAAACCTAACTACGGTGATGGATCCCTAACGCTAAGCCTATCTACGGTGACCGATTCCTGACGCTAAATTCCCTGACACTATACCTAACTACGCTTTTTGACGGTTCCCTGACACTAACTAACCCTAATACTAAACTAACCAGTTAAATTTTCAAAATTGGCTAAACTAACTATTTTTTTTTGTTTCTTTTTTTTCTTTTTATATTTTTTTTTTTGTTTTATGTTTTATATAGAAAAAAATGAAAAAAAAATCCCCAGGGACCAAGAAATGTGGTCCTGAAGACTGAAAAGTGGTCAGTGATAGGAGATCACTGACCAAAAAACGTGGGTAGAACTCAAAGAGGAAGGGAACAGGAGTGGGTAGTGGATGGGGTGGTGGGAAGCAAAAAAAACGTTGTTTTAGAAACTTTTTTTCACTTTTTTTCACTTCTTTTCTCTCTGACTCTCTGCTCACAACCGATCTCAACGCCTCGCTAACTCCAACAGGGCGTTCAGGGCGGTTGCAGCAGGATGTGAGGTCAGAGAGAGGAAGTGACGAGAATGATCGCTGCTATTGGCTAGTTACTCACTGACTAGCCAATAGCGGCGATCGGCGAGGCGGGACCATAGTAAATGGTCCCGGCCCATTATGCTGTGATAGCATGCTGTCAGAAACAGCAGCTATCACAGCTCAGGAACGCCGGGCTCGAGCACTGCTGTGCTGAATGAGACCGATCGCTGCTATTGGCTAGTTACTCACTGACTAGCCAATAGCGGCGATCGGCGAGGCGGGACCATAGTAAATGGTCCCGTCCCATTATGCCGTGATAGCCTGCTGTCAGAAACAGCAGCTATCACAGCGCATGAACGCGCCGGGCGCGCGCACCGCTGTTCTAACTGCAAGACGTACTATTACGGCATGGAGCGCGAACGATAGAGCTGCCATGACGTAATAGTACGTCAAGGAGCGGGAAGGGGCTAATACTAAACTAACCAGTTAAATTTTCAAAATTGGCTAAACTAACTATTTTTTTTTGTTTCTTTTTTTTCTTTTTATATTTTTTTTTTTGTTTTATGTTTTATATAGAAAAAAATGAAAAAAAAATCCCCAGGGACCAAGAAATGTGGTCCTGAAGACTGAAAAGTGGTCAGTGATAGGAGATCACTGACCAAAAAACGTGGGTAGAACTCAAAGAGGAAGGGAACAGGAGTGGGTAGTGGATGGGGTGGTGGGAAGCAAAAAAAACGTTGTTTTAGAAACTTTTTTTCACTTTTTTTCACTTCTTTTCTCTCTGACTCTCTGCTCACAACCGATCTCAACGCCTCGCTAACTCCAACAGGGCGTTCAGGGCGGTTGCAGCAGGATGTGAGGTCAGAGAGAGGAAGTGACGAGAATGATCGCTGCTATTGGCTAGTTACTCACTGACTAGCCAATAGCGGCGATCGGCGAGGCGGGACCATAGTAAATGGTCCCGGCCCATTATGCTGTGATAGCATGCTGTCAGAAACAGCAGCTATCACAGCTCAGGAACGCCGGGCTCGAGCACTGCTGTGCTGAATGAGACCGATCGCTGCTATTGGCTAGTTACTCACTGACTAGCCAATAGCGGCGATCGGCGAGGCGGGACCATAGTAAATGGTCCCGTCCCATTATGCCGTGATAGCCTGCTGTCAGAAACAGCAGCTATCACAGCGCATGAACGCGCCGGGCGCGCGCACCGCTGTTCTAACTGCAAGACGTACTATTACGGCATGGAGCGCGAACGATAGAGCTGCCATGACGTAATAGTACGTCAAGGAGCGGGAAGGGGCTAATACTAAACTAACCAGTTAAATTTTCAAAATTGGCTAAACTAACTATTTTTTTTTGTTTCTTTTTTTTCTTTTTATATTTTTTTTTTTGTTTTATGTTTTATATAGAAAAAAATGAAAAAAAAATCCCCAGGGACCAAGAAATGTGGTCCTGAAGACTGAAAAGTGGTCAGTGATAGGAGATCACTGACCAAAAAACGTGGGTAGAACTCAAAGAGGAAGGGAACAGGAGTGGGTAGTGGATGGGGTGGTGGGAAGCAAAAAAAACGTTGTTTTAGAAACTTTTTTTCACTTTTTTTCACTTCTTTTCTCTCTGACTCTCTGCTCACAACCGATCTCAACGCCTCGCTAACTCCAACAGGGCGTTCAGGGCGGTTGCAGCAGGATGTGAGGTCAGAGAGAGGAAGTGACGAGAATGATCGCTGCTATTGGCTAGTTACTCACTGACTAGCCAATAGCGGCGATCGGCGAGGCGGGACCATAGTAAATGGTCCCGGCCCATTATGCTGTGATAGCATGCTGTCAGAAACAGCAGCTATCACAGCTCAGGAACGCCGGGCTCGAGCACTGCTGTGCTGAATGAGACCGATCGCTGCTATTGGCTAGTTACTCACTGACTAGCCAATAGCGGCGATCGGCGAGGCGGGACCATAGTAAATGGTCCCGTCCCATTATGCCGTGATAGCCTGCTGTCAGAAACAGCAGCTATCACAGCGCATGAACGCGCCGGGCGCGCGCACCGCTGTTCTAACTGCAAGACGTACTATTACGGCATGGAGCGCGAACGATAGAGCTGCCATGACGTAATAGTACGTCAAGGAGCGGGAAGGGGCTAATACTAAACTAACCAGTTAAATTTTCAAAATTGGCTAAACTAACTATTTTTTTTTGTTTCTTTTTTTTCTTTTTATATTTTTTTTTTTGTTTTATGTTTTATATAGAAAAAAATGAAAAAAAAATCCCCAGGGACCAAGAAATGTGGTCCTGAAGACTGAAAAGTGGTCAGTGATAGGAGATCACTGACCAAAAAACGTGGGTAGAACTCAAAGAGGAAGGGAACAGGAGTGGGTAGTGGATGGGGTGGTGGGAAGCAAAAAAAACGTTGTTTTAGAAACTTTTTTTCACTTTTTTTCACTTCTTTTCTCTCTGACTCTCTGCTCACAACCGATCTCAACGCCTCGCTAACTCCAACAGGGCGTTCAGGGCGGTTGCAGCAGGATGTGAGGTCAGAGAGAGGAAGTGACGAGAATGATCGCTGCTATTGGCTAGTTACTCACTGACTAGCCAATAGCGGCGATCGGCGAGGCGGGACCATAGTAAATGGTCCCGGCCCATTATGCTGTGATAGCATGCTGTCAGAAACAGCAGCTATCACAGCTCAGGAACGCCGGGCTCGAGCACTGCTGTGCTGAATGAGACCGATCGCTGCTATTGGCTAGTTACTCACTGACTAGCCAATAGCGGCGATCGGCGAGGCGGGACCATAGTAAATGGTCCCGTCCCATTATGCCGTGATAGCCTGCTGTCAGAAACAGCAGCTATCACAGCGCATGAACGCGCCGGGCGCGCGCACCGCTGTTCTAACTGCAAGACGTACTATTACGGCATGGAGCGCGAACGATAGAGCTGCCATGACGTAATAGTACGTCAAGGAGCGGGAAGGGGCTAATACTAAACTAACCAGTTAAATTTTCAAAATTGGCTAAACTAACTATTTTTTTTTGTTTCTTTTTTTTCTTTTTATATTTTTTTTTTTGTTTTATGTTTTATATAGAAAAAAATGAAAAAAAAATCCCCAGGGACCAAGAAATGTGGTCCTGAAGACTGAAAAGTGGTCAGTGATAGGAGATCACTGACCAAAAAACGTGGGTAGAACTCAAAGAGGAAGGGAACAGGAGTGGGTAGTGGATGGGGTGGTGGGAAGCAAAAAAAACGTTGTTTTAGAAACTTTTTTTCACTTTTTTTCACTTCTTTTCTCTCTGACTCTCTGCTCACAACCGATCTCAACGCCTCGCTAACTCCAACAGGGCGTTCAGGGCGGTTGCAGCAGGATGTGAGGTCAGAGAGAGGAAGTGACGAGAATGATCGCTGCTATTGGCTAGTTACTCACTGACTAGCCAATAGCGGCGATCGGCGAGGCGGGACCATAGTAAATGGTCCCGGCCCATTATGCTGTGATAGCATGCTGTCAGAAACAGCAGCTATCACAGCTCAGGAACGCCGGGCTCGAGCACTGCTGTGCTGAATGAGACCGATCGCTGCTATTGGCTAGTTACTCACTGACTAGCCAATAGCGGCGATCGGCGAGGCGGGACCATAGTAAATGGTCCCGTCCCATTATGCCGTGATAGCCTGCTGTCAGAAACAGCAGCTATCACAGCGCATGAACGCGCCGGGCGCGCGCACCGCTGTTCTAACTGCAAGACGTACTATTACGGCATGGAGCGCGAACGATAGAGCTGCCATGACGTAATAGTACGTCAAGGAGCGTGAAGGGGTTAAGGACAGAATTTGTCAAACTAACCTAATCTGTTTTTATGAAGAGGTGAGCAGAAGTCTAGACAGAGGGGCCGCTGTGGATTTAGTGTTTTTGGACTTTGCAAAGGCATTTGACACTGTCCCCCATAGACGCCTAATGTGTAAATTAAGGACTATAGGTTTAGAAAATATAGTTTGTAATTGGATTGAGAATTGGCTCAAGGACCGTATCCAGAGAGTTGTGGTCAATGATTCCTTCTCTGAATGGTCACCGGTTATAAGTGGTGTACCCCAGGGTTCAGTGCTGGGACCACTATTATTCAACTTATTTATTAATGATATAGAGGATGGGATTAATAGCACTATTTCTATTTTTGCAGATGACACCAAGCTATGTAATATAGTTCAGACTATGGAAGATGTTCATGAATTACAGGCAGATTTAAACAAACTAAGTGTTTGGGCGTCCACTTGGCAGATGAAGTTTAATGTAGATAAATGTAAAGTTATGCATCTGGGTACCAACAACCTGCATGCATCATATGTCCTAGGGGGAGCTACACTGGCGGATTCACTTGTTGAGAAGGATCTGGGTGTACTTGTAAATCATAAACTCAATAACAGCATGCAGTGTCAATCAGCTGCTTCAAAGGCCAGCAGGATATTGTCGTGTATTAAAAGAGGCATTGACTCGCGGGACAGGGATGTAATATTACCACTTTACAAAGCATTAGTGAGGCCTCATCTAGAATATGCAGTTCAGTTCTGGGCTCCAGTTCATAGAAAGGATGCCCTAGAGTTGGAAAAAATACAAAGAAGAGCAACAAAGCTAATTAGGGGCATGGAGAATTTAAGTTATGAGGAAAGATTGAAAGAATTAAACCTATTTAGCCTTGAAAAAAGACGACTAAGGGGGGACATGATTAACTTATATAAATATATTAATGGCACATACAAAAAATATGGTGAAATCCTGTTCCTTGTAAAACCCCCTCAAAAAACAAGGGGGCACTCCCTCCGTCTGGAGAAAAAAAGGTTCAAGCTGCAGAGGCGACAAGGCTTCTTTACAGTGAGAACTGTGAATCTATGGAATAGCCTACCGCAGGAGCTAGTCACAGCAGGGACAGTAGATGGCTTTAAAAAAGGGTTAGATAATTTCCTAGAACAAAAAAATATTAGCTCCTATGTGTAGAAATTTTTCCTTCCCTTTTCCCTTCCCTTGGTTGAACTTGATGGACATGTGTCTTTTTTCAGCCGTACTAACTATGTAACTATGTAACTATATAACTAACTATGTAACTATATTATTTATATTTATTATTTATTAATATGTACTCTCTATTATCTATAATTATTAACATTTTATTTATTTGATGGGGTACATATACATTCTGTCCATTTTTTAATATTATTATTTAGCGTCATATTTCCATCTCTTTGCATTAGTCCCATGTACACCGTGTTCCAAATTATTATGCACATTGGATTTAAGTGTCATAAACATTTAATTATTCGTTTTTCAATTAAACTCATGGATGGTATTGTGCTTAGGGCTCTTTGGATCATTGTAATCAATCTCAGACACCTGTGATAATTAGTTTTCCAGGTGTGCTCAATCAAAGGAAAACTACTTAAGAAGGACGTTCCACATTATTAAGCAGGCCACAGGTTTCAAGCAATATGGGAAAGAAAAAGGATCTCTCTGCTGCCGAAAAGATTTGTGGCTGATTCAGAGCACAGATGGGTTCGTTCAGATAAAGGCATAATGAGGAAGGTTTCCGCCAGACAAATTAATAGGATTAGAAGAGCAGCTGCTAAAATGCCATTGCAAAGCAGCAAACAGGTATTTGAAGCCGCTGGTGCCTCTGGAGTCCCGCGAACCTCAAGGTGTAGGATCCTCCAGAGGTTTGCAAGTGTGCATAAAGCTATTACTCGGCCACCCCTAAACAATGCTCACAAGCAGAAACGGTTGCAGTGGGCTCAGAAATACATGAAGACTAATTTTCAAACCGTGTTGTTTACTGATGAGTGCAACCCTGGATGGTCCAGATGGATGGAGTAGTGGGTGGTTGGTGAATGGCCACCATGTCCCAACAAGGCTGCGATGTCAGCAAGGAAGTGGCGGAGTCATGTATTGGGCTGGAATCATGGGGAGAGAGCTGGTAGGCCCCTTTAGGGTCCCTGACGGTGTAAAAATGACCTCTGAAAAGTACGTAGAGTTTATGACTGACCACTTTTTTCCATGGTACAAAAAGAAGAACCGTGCGTTCCGTAGCAAAATTATCTTCATGCATGACAATGCAAAGAATACCTCTGTGTCATTGGCTGCTATGGGCATAAAAGGAGAGAAACTCATGGTGTGGCCCCCATGTTCCCCTGACCTCAACCCTATTGAGAACCTTTGGAGCATCCGTAAGCAAAAGATCTATGAGGGTGGGAGGCAGTTCACATCAAAACAGAAGCTCTGGGAGGCTATTCTGATATCCTGCAAAGATATTCAAGCAGAAACTGTCCAAATACTCAAAAATTCAATGGATGCAAGAATTGTGAAGGTGATATCAAAGAAGGGGTCCTATGTTAACATGTAACTTGGCCTGTTACGTTTTTTTTTATTGAAAGTGCTTTTGATTTCTGTAAATATGACCTCCTAATGCTGCAAATTTAACAAATTACCATTTTAGTTACAACCTTTAACCGGTTAAGGACTAGGCTGTTTTACAGCTAAATGACCAGAGCAAATTTCACAATTTTGCTATGCGCTTCTTTAGATGACTATAACTCTGCAGGTGAATAAAGTTCATCTTTGAATTCTACACTCTTTTTAAAGGACAGATAGGGCTTTGTTTTAGTGGCATTTGTCAGTATATATCTTTTTTATTTTTTTCTCTAAAGTTGGCAAAATTGGAAAAAAATGCAAGAATTTAGCAATTGCGTCAGTTTATGCTAGCATTTTTCACACACGGTATGGACCACGGACAAAATTCATCTCCTTTCACATTCTTCCACTTCTCCCCTGCATGGGGATACCAAATATGTGTGCCTTATTCTCTGTGCGGGCATGTGCCAGGGCTTGGCATAAAAGGAGGCTTTTTGGCCTTTTCGGTCCAGGAATTTTGCATTTGATTTTATAGCCGCATACTGTATTCTGGGGGGCGTAATGCTGCTGAAACATTAGAATCACCCCATAAATTACTTCATTCACACAAGTAGACCCCACAAGGTTTCCTTCAAGGGGTTTATCATATTTTCAGCAAGTCCAGTTTTCTTCTGAAAGTTTCTTGAATAAGATAGAACAAAAAAAAATCAGCTATTTTTTAGCAAATGCGTCAGTTTAGGCTAGTATTTTTCACACACGGTATAGACCACGGACAAAATTAATCTCCTTTCACATTCTTCCACTTCTCCCGTGCATGGGGATACCAAATATGTGTGCCTTATTCACTGTGCGGGCATGTGTCAGGGCTTGGCATAAAAGGAGGCTTTTTGGCCTTTTCGGTCCAGGAATTTAGCATTTGATTTTATAGCCTCATACTGTTTTCTTGGGGGCGTAATGCTGCTGAAACATTAGAAACACCCCATAAATGACTTCATTCACACAAGTAGACCCCACAAGGTTTCCTTCAAGGGGTTTATCATATTTTTAGACAGTCCAGTTTTCTTCTGAAAGTTTCTTGAATAAGATGGAACAAAATAAAATTAGCTTTTTTTTTAACAAATGCGTCAGTTTATGCTAGCTTTTTCACACACAAAATGGACCACGGACAAAATTCATCGCATTTCACATTCTTCCACTTCTCCTGTGCATGGGGATACCAAATATGTGTGCTTTATTCACGGGCATGTGCCAGGGCTTGGCATAAAAGGAGGCTTTTGGGCCTTTTCGGTCCAGGAATTCTGCACTTGACTTTATAGCCGCATACTGTTTTCTGGGGGGCGTAATGCTGCTGAAAGATTAGAATCACCCCATAAATTACTTCATTCACGCAAGTAGACCCCACAAGGTTTTCTTCAAGGGGTTTATCATATTTTTAGACAGTCCAGTTTTCTTCTGAAAGTTTCTTGAATAAGATGGATCAAAATAAAATTAGCAATTTTTTAGCAAATGCGTCAGTTTATACCAGCATTTTTCACACACGGCATAGACCACGGCCAAAATTAATCTCCTTTCACATTCTTCCACTTCTCCCGTGCATGGGGATACCAAATATGTGTGTCTTATTTATCATATAGAGAAGTAGGAGGGCTGACGATAGAAGAAGCTTATTTCACAAATCGCTTTTTTTCAAAGCTGGTTTTACAGAACTCAACAGAGTTTCTATAACACTTCCAAAACATCTGCTCTTGAAGCAGAAATCCAAAAATATTCATCTAGGGGTATAATGGGAATTAATTTTTTGGGGTTTTCTAAAATAAGAAATTGCAGGTTTATGCAAATGGAGCTCTCCAGCAGATGAACTTTAGAGAATATGCAAACATGACATTCACCCCCCACCCATTCCCTCCCTCACCCTTGGAGTAAAATCAGGGGAAAAATAAAAACGTAATGTAGGGCAAATATATTTTCAACGAATTAACTAAAATCTAACAATTCAGAACAGTGTGGTATTTTTTAAAACATGGCTCAATGCACAGGCCTGGTTGCGAAGGACATGAGGGACAGAAATATCGGGAATCTTTGCGGTGCCCGTCTTTTCTGCAGACGCGGCACTTTTTCTGGGGGTTGCTTCTGGTTGCTGTTGGGGGAATCCGACTGATGAAGTGTCTTTCAGTCAGTCGCGTGACATCCTCAGACTGGGGGCATTCTCGGGTGTCCTGAACATCAAAAATGAGGCCTTCAATAATTTTTTCCTGGAAATCCAGGTATGTGTTTCTGTCTCTGTTTTTTTTGTAGATTACAAATGAGTTGTGGATGGCCACCTGTAACAAATAAATGGCCACTTTTTTGTACCAGGTTTTAGTTTTGCGTTTTACTAAATAGGGCTGTAAAACCTGGTCGCTTAAATCCACCCCCCCCATGTACTTGTTATATTCGGACACGCTCACTGGTTTGTGCTTGTCCGATGTTGCCCCCCTTTCCCTCACTGCCACTGTTCCTGCGGTATGAATCGTGCTTAGCACATACACATCTTTGCGATCCCTGAACTTGACCGCCAGCAATTCTTCAGATGCATAAGCACAGGAGTCCCCCTTTACCATGCGCTTCTCCACTAATTGCTGTGGAAAACCAATTCTGTTTTTGCGCATGGTACCACATGCCCCAGTCCTTGCAGCATGCAAATGCCTAAACAGGGGCACACTCGAATAAAAATGATCACAGTACAGGTGGTACCCCTTGTGAAGCCGAGGCTGCATTATCTCCCACACGATCTTACTGCTGGTGGAAAGATCAGGGGGGCATCCAGGAACATTTATTGTGCGGTCCCGCCCTTCATAAATCCTGAAGGCGGTGGTATATCCTGACCTGCTTTCACACAATTTGTAGAGCTTAACGCCATATCTTGCCCTTTTGGAAGGTAGATATTGGCGAAAGCTAAGTCTGCCATGAAAGTTGAGGAGGGATTCGTCCACACTTACATTCTGCTCAGGGGTGTAGAGTTGCAGAAATAAATTATTATGGGAATTTATTAGCGGTCTTATTTTGAACAACCGATCCCGGTTTGCATCGGTACTTGTGGGGGCCTGTGCGTTGTCATTGAAGTGGAGGAACCTCATTATTTTCTCATAACGAGACCTGGGCATTACTGCAGAATATACTGGGGTTGCTTGGGCGGGTCTTGTTGACCAGTAAGACCTAATGGAGGGCTTTTTGACAATACCCATATTTAGGGTGAGCCCCAAAAATTTTTTGCATTCCTGCAAATTGGTGGGCGTCCAATCTCTGGCATGGGTGGATGAAGGTTTCTGCCTTATATATTGCGTGGCATATAAACTTGTTTCGTGGACAATCTGATTTAGGATGTTGTCCGTTATAAATAAATGGAAGTAATCCATTTGGACAAAATTTGTATTGTCCACGGTTATGCCAGGAGAGGCAGTAAATCCGTGGATTCTAGGCCCAAAAGATGGGGCAGGTGCCCATACAAGAGCCTGGACTGAAGGGACCAGGCTGTCCCGTGCTACAGCGCTACTTGGCCCTGTGCTTTCATGTTCTGCAGTTTCAACTGCATCAGGGACAACGTCCCCTGAAGATGAACCTGAAGTGACGCTGTCATCGTCACTACCTAAAACAGGTTCCATCTTGGACGCCATCTCTGATGCGGTCTCCGACTCAGACCACAGCATGGTGTATGCCTCCTCGGCGCTAAACAACTTCCTCGCAATAACGTAACTAACACTAACACTAACTAAACAATTTTTTTTTATTTTTTTATAAAACACACAAACTAACTGCTATATATATCTACACTACCGCTAACAAAAAAATAAACCGCTATTGCTATATATATTATATATATATATATATATATGTGGATATATATATAATTATATACTCCCTACCTGCCTATTCTAATAGAATAAAAGAAAGAAAGGTAGATAGATAGAAAAAAAGATAGATGGATAGATAGATAGATTGTATAGATAGACAGAAATCTATCTATACAGAGAATGTTTTAGAGTGTAACTGTATTTTTTTGTAACTGTAATCTTCTGGCAGCAATTCTCCCGAGTCTCTTCTTCTCCTCAAACTGAAACAATGTTTGAGGAGAAGAAAAGAGGCAGGAGATTTACTGCCAGAAAAGTCAAAATAAAACAAATGTGGTCGCTGTGATAGGTTTTCACAGCGACCACATGTTCAGGGACCATCAGATTGGTCCCTGATACTCTGCCCAGTGCCCAGAGCTGTTGGTCACAGCGTGGGCACAGGGCTGTGTGCACGCGATCGCGTGCACACTGTTTTCTATGCAGAAATGCATGTGATCACTGTGATTGGTTGTCACAGCGATCACATGTTCAGGGGCCAAAAGATTGACCCCTGACATTCTGCCCAGTGCCCATGGCTGTTAGCAACAGCCAGGGCATAGAGCTGTGTGCACGCGATCGCGCGTGCACAGTCTCTGAAGTGCCGCCGTAAATAGTCCATACGGCGGACTTCAGAGACCCTGACCGCTGGCCGTATAAATACGGCCAGCGGTCGGGAACCTGTTAAAATGTTTTCATCTCTGTTGTGCATAATAAATTGAAACAGTGCATTCTGAGTTTTTTACTTCTAAAAAAAACTGTTATCATTAGGAGATTTGTTCAATAAAATTTGCATTATACTCCAACGGTTGATGGCTTGAAGATTATACTGACTGTCATTTGCATAGACTATTTAGGAAAATCAGCGAAAAATAACATTTGCATTATAATTTGGAACGCGGTGTATAAGGTTTCTTAAATACATTTTCTCCTCGTACTTCTGTTGTCTCGGCTCTGGTCTACGCACAGACGCTCGGTCTATATTCTTATCCATATTTCATTCAGACTTTTGGTCTTAATTGTATTCGATGTTTAGGACATTCCGTACCATGTATTACTTGTTTACAATTAGTTAGCACCTCTATCTTTGTTCATATACAGTGAAGGAAAGTTTGCCCACTGTCAAAGACATGAACAGTCTAGAATTTTTAGGCTTGGTTAATTTTACCAGTGAGACATAGATTATATAAAAAAAAAAAACATAAAATCACATTGTCAAAATTATATATATTTATTTGCATTGTGCACAGAGAAATAAGTATTTGATCCCTTTGGCAAATAAGACTTAATACTTGGTTGCACAACCCTTGTTGGCAAGCACAGCAGTCAGACGTTTTTTGTAGTTGATGATGAGGTTTGCACACATGTTAGATGGAGTTTTGGCCCACTCCTCTTTGCAGATCATCTGTAAATCATTAAGATTTCGAGGCTGTCGCTTGGCAACTCGGATCTTCAGCTCCCTCCATAAGTTTTCGATGGGATTAAGGTCTGGAGACTGGCTAGGCCACTCCATGACCTTAATGTGCTTCTTTTTGAGCAACTCCTTTGTTGCCTTGGCTGTATGTTTCGGGTCATTGTCGTGCTGGAAGACCCAGCCACGAGCCATTTTTAATGTCTTGGTGGAGCGAAGGTGGTTGTCACTCAGGATTTGATGGTACATGGCTCCATCCATTCTTCCATTGATGCGGTGAAGTAGTCCTGTGCCCTTAGCAGAGAAACACCCCCAAAACATAATGTTTCCACCTCCATGCTTGACAGTGGGGACGGTGTTATTTGGGTCATAGGCAGCATTTCTCTTCCCCCAAACACGGCGAGTTGAGTTAATGCCAAGGAGCTCCATTTTAGTCTCATCTGACCACAGCACCTTCTCCCAATCACTCTCAGAATCATCCAGATGTTCATTTGCAAACTTCAGATAGGCCTGTACATGTGCCTTCTTGAGCAGGGGGGCCTTGCGGGCACTGCAGGATTTTAATCCATTACGGCGTAATGTGTTACCAATGGTTTTCTTGGTGACTGTGGTCCCAGCTGCCTTGAGATCATTAACAAGTTCCCCCCGTGTAGTTTTCGGCTGAGCTCTCACCTTCCTCAGGATCAAGGATACCCCATGAGGTGAGATTTTGCATGGAGCCCCAGATCGATGTCGATTGACAGTCATTTTGTATGTCTTCCATTTTCTTACTATTGCAGCAACAGTTGTCTCCTTCTCACCGAGCGTCTTACTTATGGTTTTGTATCCCATTCCAGCCTTGTGCAGGTCTATGATCTTGTCCCTGACATCCTTAGAAAGCTCTTTTGTCTTGCCCATGTTGTAGAGGTTAGAGTCAGACTGATTAATTGAGTCTGTGGACAGGAGTCTTTTATACAGTTGACCATTTAAGACAGCTGTCTTTAATGCAGGCACCAAGTTGATTTGGAGCGTGTAACTGGTCTGGAGGAGGCTGAACTCTTAATGGTTGGTAGGGGATCAAATACTTATTTCTCTGTGCACAATGCAAATAAATATATATCATTTTGACTATGTGATTTTCTGTATTTTTTTAAAATATAATCTATCTCTCACTGGTAAAATTAACCTAGCCTAAAAATTCTAGACTGTTTATGACTTTGACAGTGGCCAAACTTACAAAATCTGTATGTGAGCATATTATCTATTGTGCAGTAATAATTTATTGTTGTGGATTATTGAGTGTACCCCCGATTACTTATGGTCATTGGTCTATTTCATCTGACCCTACTGTCTTGTTTTCGTGTATAGTCCATTCTTTTATTTCGTATTGCATTATTGTCTATTGCATTGAATAAAGATTTTCTTCTTTTGCATATATTTTTGTATATTACATTTTGTTATGGTCTTTGTTCCCTTGTGGTTAGCCTCTAGGTTGTCTACTTGTAAATTAGGGACCCCCCTTACGCCATTGGTTTGGTTAGAGGTTTTTGTAGGTTGTTCAATGAAAGTATTTAGACCAAGAGTACCTGGGTAGAAGATAGGGAGACACTTGGCGTGAAGACAATGGCACAGATGACACTTGGCGCAGATGACACTTGGCACAGATGACACTTGGCACAGATAACAAACTCTACTCCAACACTATACTTCGCACTTGAACAAACATAATTATGGGATACGGGAACACAGGATACAACTAAGGGGCCATTTGCAATAATGAACATGGGCAGACACAACAACGCTCAGGAAAGGAGGAAGAGGTAAGAGTAATTTTTATAGTTCATTGTATGCTGGGATAGAATGGGGGAGATTTACCTGGTGCGCTCGATGGCCCTTTAAGGCTGGGAGTACCCTATGCACAGCAGCAGCAGCAGCAGCAGCTGAGGGCAGTATTGTGTGCCGGCGTCTCAGAGGAGGGACACACCAGCAGGAGTTAACAGGCCTGCGGACGAGGGTGTTGGCAGGTACCCCCCTATACGCCTCCTCTTCTTAGGTCCAGAGCGTGAGATCGATTTCCTGATGAGAGCTGGAGCATCCACATTTTCTTCAGGCTCCCCCGACATCTCCTCAGGAACAAACCCTTTCCAGTCTACGAGTTAGAAGGTCCTCCCTCCTGTAATGGCCGGAAGGAGGTGAAGGGAAAGTGAGCCCTAATCTACCCACCGCCCTGTCCCTGCCTACTTGCAACGACTCGCCCTAGGCGACGAGGTACAACTGGGCGGCGGTCCCTACGCTGTCTAAGTGCACAGGAAAACAAACAGGGAACATGCAAGGGAAGGGGCAGTAGCCACGGAACGCCACGAGGAAACGGAGCGGCGAACGGACAGTCAGGACCAGGACGAAGTGAGTACACCCAAGCGGGCAAGGAGACAGAAGCAAGCCAGGGGCAAAGCAAAGCAGGTCAAGCAGAACTGCAGCAAGGCAGAAGCACGGCAGAAGCAGGCTGGAGCAAGCAGCAGTGGGGCCAGGAATCCAAAAGAATTACAAGCACTGAGGGAGAGAACAGGGCAGGTAATAAAGGACAGGGGGCGGAGCTAACTCCGACAGACCAGGCCGCGATAGGCTCTCCCACTCCTGAGCCTGCCACCCTGGTTGGTGGGAGATGGTGTCAGTCGAACAGGTCTGGCCTCAGGTGTGGATTGATTAATCCCAGGAGTATACCTAGATGAAGTACCTGGCAGATCCCTAACAGTACTCCCCCTTTTATGAGGGGCCACCGGACCCTTACTAAGGGGACCCGGTTTAGTGGGGAAGAGAAGGTGGAACCTCCTGATCAATACCCCAGCGTGAACATCACGGGCAGGTACACAAGTCCTCTCCTCCGGCCCGTATCCTCTCCAATGGACCAGGTACTGGAGGGAGCCCTGGACCATCCTACTGTCCATAATCTTGGCCACCTCGAATTCCACCCCCTCAGGGGTGAGAACGGGAACAGGAGGTATCCTCGAGGGGGACCAGGACGGGGAGCAGCGTTTAAGGAGGGAGGCATGGAAGACGTCATGTATGCGAAATGATGGGGGGAGCTCCAGACGGAAGGATACAGGGTTGAGGACTTCAATGATCTTATAAGGTCCAATAAATCGGGGAGCAAACTTCCTGGACGGGACCTTAAGGCGCAAGTTCCTGGACGACAACCAGACCAAATCCCCGACGACAAACCGGGGGTTAGCAGAACGTCTACTATCCGCCTGAATCTTTTGTGCGCTCTGGGACGCCTCTAGGTTCTTCTGAACCTGGGCCCAGACGGTGCACAGTTCCCGATGAACATCCTCTACCTCAGGATTATTGGAACAACCAGGGGAGACGGAGGAGAATCTTGGGTTAAACCCGAAATTACAGAAAAACGGGGAGACCCCTGACGAGTTACTGACCCGGTTATTCAAGGAAAATTCAGCAAGGGGAAGGAATGAGACCCAATCGAATTGACAGTCAGAGATGAAACACCTTAAATATTGTTCCAGGGATTGGTTGGTCCTTTCCGTTTGGCCATTAGTTTCGGGATGGAAGGCGGAGGAGAAGGACAGATCAATCTCCAACTTTTTACAAAAAGCTCTCCAAAATAAGGAAACAAATTGTACCCCTCTGTCAGAAACGATATTGACTGGGGCCCCATGGAGACGCAGGATGTGTTTCACAAACAAAGAAGCTAACGTCTTGGCGTTAGGTAGCTTCTTAAGGGGCACAAAGTGGCACATCTTGCTGAAGCGGTCGACTACCACCCACACCACCGACTTGCCCTGAGATGGAGGCAAATCGGTGATAAAATCCATGGAGATATGGGTCCAAGGTCTCTGGGGAATGGGCAAGGAACGTAGTAGGCCCGCAGGTCGGGACCTGGGGGTTTTGGACCTAGCGCAAACCTCACAAGCGGCGATGTAAGCCCTAACGTCTTTAGGCAACCCAGGCCACCAATAGTTTCTGGTAATGAGGTGTTTGGTGCCCAAGATGCCAGGATGACCAGATAGAGCGGAGTCATGGTTTTCCCTGAGTACCCTCAGCCGGTATTGCAGGGGAACAAACAGTTTGTCCCCAGGGACGTTCCCGGGAGCTGCACCCTGATCAGCCGCGATATCAGAAGCTAAATCAGAATCCGTGGCAGAGACGATTATACCAGGGGGTAAAATACAAGCAGGATCCTTCTCAGAAGGAGGATTGGCCATGAAACTACGTGACAGAGCATCAGCCTTAATATTCTTGGACCCAGCCCTATAGGTAACCAAGAAATTAAATCTGGTAAAGAATAGTGCCCACCGAGCTTGTCTAGGATTAAGCCTCCGGGCCGATTCTAGGAAAACCAGATTCTTGTGATCCGTAAGGACCGTTACCTGGTGTCTGGCCCCCTCCAGGAAGTGCCGCCACTCCTCAAAAGCCCATTTAATGGCTAGAAGTTCGCGGTTGCCAATATCATAGTTACTCTCCGTGGGCGAAAACTTCCTAGAGAAGTAAGCACAGGGGCGGAGATGGGTGAGGGAGCTGGTACCCTGGGACAAGACGGCCCCCACTCCCACCTCGGAAGCGTCAACCTCCACAATAAATGGCTCCTCTTGGTTGGGCTGAATCAGCACGGGGGCCGAGATAAAGCACTTCTTGAGGGTCTCAAAGGCCTGGACGGCCTCAGGGGGCCAATGGAGGACATCAGCACCCATGCGGGTAAGGTCCGTAAGAGGCTTAGCGACGACCGAGAAGTTGGCAATAAATCTCCTGTAATAGTTGGCGAACCCTAAAAAACACTGTAACGCCTTAAGGGAGGCAGGTTGGACCCATTCCGCCACAGCCTGAACCTTGGCAGGGTCCATGCGGAATTCATGAGGAGTGAGGATTTGCCCTAAAAATGGTATCTCCTGTACCCCAAAGACACATTTTTCAGTCTTAGCAAACAGATTATTCTCCCGAAGGACCTGGAGCACCTTCCTGACATGCTCCACGTGGGAGGACCAGTCCTTGGAAAACACCAGTATGTCATCAAGGTACACAACAAGAAAATTACCCAGGTACTCTCTCAGGATTTCATTAATAAAATTCTGGAAGACAGCAGGGGCATTACACAACCCAAAGGGCATGACCAGGTATTCGAAATGACCCTCGGGTGTGTTGAACGCAGTTTTCCACTCATCCCCCTCTTTGATGCGGATAAGGTTATATGCCCCCCGTAGATCGAACTTAGAAAACCATTGGGCTCCCTGAACCTGATTAAAAAGATCCGGAATCAAAGGAAGTGGGTACTGGTTCCTTACGGTGACCTTATTCAGGTTACGATAATCAATGCACGGCCTAAGACCACCATCCTTCTTCCCCACGAAGAAGAAGCCAGCACCTACAGGAGAAGTCGAGGGGCGAATGAAACCCTTGGCCAGGCATTCTTGGATATATTCCCTCATAGCTTTACGTTCAGGACATGAAAGATTAAATATCCTCCCCTTAGGAAGCTTGGCACCAGGCACCAAATCGATAGCGCAATCGTAATCTCTATGGGGGGGCAACACCTCGGAGGCCTCCTTAGAAAACACATCGGCGAAGTCCTGAACAAACTCAGGAAGCGTGTTTACCTCCTCCCGGGGAGAAATAGAGTTAACAGAAAGACATGACATAAGACATTCATTACCCCATTTGGTGAGATCCCCAGTATTCCAATCAAACGTGGGATTATGCAACTGCAACCAGGGAAGGCCTAAAACCAGATCAGACGATAATCCCTGCATCACCAGTACAGAGCACTGCTCCAAATGCATGGAGCCAACAAGGAGTTCAAAAACAGGAGTATGCTGAGTAAAATAACCATTAGCAAGGGGAGTTGAGTCGATTCCTACCACAGGGATAGGATAAGGTAAATCAATACAAGGCATCTTTAGAGACATAGCAAATTCCGCAGACATGATATTAGCAGATGACCCTGAATCCACGAAAGCACTGCCCGTGGCAGCCCGGCCAGCAAAGGAGACCTGAAAGGGAAGCAAAATTTTATTGCGTTTCACATTAACGGGAAATACCTGTGCGCCCAAGTGACCTCCCCGATGATCACTTAGGCGCGGAAGTTTTCCGGCTTCTTATTCTTGCGCCTGGGACAGGTGTTCAGTAGATGCTTGTCGTCCCCACAGTAGAAGCAGAGACCATTCATTCTGCGAAACTCCCTACGTTGTCGAGGGGACATGGAGGCCCCGAGTTGCATAGGTACCTCCGAGTCCTCCGTGGAGGGGCGAGGAGACGGGACCTCGGGGGGGATCGCAGAAAAGTCAGAGGGGAGCACACTGAAGCGTTCTAGCTGACGTTCCCTGAGACGTCGGTCAAGTCGTACTGCTAGGGCCATAACCTGGTCAAGGGAGTCAGACGAGGGGTAGCTAACCAGCAGATCCTTCAGGGCGTCAGATAATCCTAACCTAAACTGGCACCTTAGGGCCGGATCGTTCCACTGAGAAGCTATGCACCACTTCCTAAAATCAGAACAGTATTCCTCAACCGGTCTCCTACCCTGACGTAAGGTCACCAGCTGACTCTCGGCTAAGGCAGTCCTGTCAGTCTCGTCGTAAATGAGTCCGAGGGCAGAGAAAAAACGATCAACAGAGGAAAGTTCAGGGGCGTCAGGAGCCAAGGAGAAGGCCCACTCTTGGGGCCCTTCCTGGAGTCGGGATATGATGATACCCACCCGCTGGTTCTCGGAACCTGAGGAGTGGGGCTTTAGGCGGAAATACAGTCTGCAACTCTCCCGGAAGGAGAGAAACGTCTTACGGTCCCCTGAGAACCGGTCAGGTAACTTGAGGTCGGGTTCTAGAGGTGAGGTGAGGGGTACTACTAAAGCAGCGTCACCCTGATTGACCCTTTGGGCCAGGGCCTGGACCTGTAGGGAGAGGCCCTGCATCTGCTGGGCCAGGGTCTCAAGGGGGTCCATGATAGCGTCAGCGTAGGAGAAATGGTAGACTAGGTAAGGGCTTGTAATTATGTAATGGCCGGAAGGAGGTGAAGGGAAAGTGAGCCCTAATCTACCCACCGCCCTGTCCCTGCCTACTTGCAACGACTCGCCCTAGGCGACGAGGTACAACTGGGCGGCGGTCCCTACGCTGTCTAAGTGCACAGGAAAACAAACAGGGAACATGCAAGGGAAGGGGCAGTAGCCACGGAACGCCACGAGGAAACGGAGCGGCGAACGGACAGTCAGGACCAGGACGAAGTGAGTACACCCAAGCGGGCAAGGAGACAGAAGCAAGCCAGGGGCAAAGCAAAGCAGGTCAAGCAGAACTGCAGCAAGGCAGAAGCACGGCAGAAGCAGGCTGGAGCAAGCAGCAGTGGGGCCAGGAATCCAAAAGAATTACAAGCACTGAGGGAGAGAACAGGGCAGGTAATAAAGGACAGGGGGCGGAGCTAACTCCGACAGACCAGGCCGCGATAGGCTCTCCCACTCCTGAGCCTGCCACCCTGGTTGGTGGGAGATGGTGTCAGTCGAACAGGTCTGGCCTCAGGTGTGGATTGATTAATCCCAGGAGTATACCTAGATGAAGTACCTGGCAGATCCCTAACACCTCCTTCCTTCTTGTAATCCAGGATCTCTCTTACTTCAAAAATGTCAGAAGAACCACAGGGAGCAACTGTAGAGCCAGGGGTTTTTCTGACTGTACATAATGTAGAATGTAGAAGAAGCAGTAGACTTACTTGTATGTTTTTTGAAGGGGAATTCTGCCTAAGGTAGAAGCTGTACCCAATTGTCATGTTGGACAGAAACAAAATGACAAAGATAATTTTCTAATTTTTGATTGGTTCTTTTCACATGACCATTAGACTGTGGGTGATAGGCAGAAGAAAAGCTTCACATCTAGGAGATTACACAGGGCTGTACAGAATTTGGATGTGAACTGTACACCCTGTCTGACACAATATGGAGAGGTAGTCTGTGTAGACGAAAAATGTGCTGAATGAACGGATTTGCCAGACGCGGAGCAGAGGGAAGACAAGTTAAAAGAACAAAATGTGCTATTTTGGAGAAACAGTCTACCCATACACAGTGTATACAGCCGAAAGGAGAATGTCTGTATTAAAGTCCATAGCGATGTGTTGCCAGGGGGCATCAAGCACAGGCAGAGGTTGGAGCAGGCCAGCAGGTTTGGAATGGGTAGACTTGTTTAAGGTACAGTTTGTACAGGAGGAAATATAGTCCACAACATCCCTAGGCAGTGTGGGCCACCAGTAGTGTCGAGCAATAAAGTCCCAAGTCTTACGGACACCAGAGTGTCCAGCCAGTTTGGAACTATATCAGCATTAGATAATTCTTTTGCGGTCAGCAGGACGAACAAAGCTTTTTCCAGATGGGAAAACTTTGATCTGTAGAGGGTTTACAGCAAAAATCCTGGAAGGGCCATTTATGTGTTGAGGACTTTCTTCATCGTCGTCTGTCTGACCAGGACAGGGCACCAGCCTTAATGTTTTTGTCCGCAGGGATGAAGTGAGGAAGAAACTGAAATTTGGCGAAGAACAGCGACCATCTGGCTTGACGAGGATTTAGTTGCTGTGCAGACTTCAAATATGTGACATTTTTGTGATCCATAGAGATGATGATGGGATGAGCAGCCTCCTCCAGCAGGTGTCTCCACTCTTCCAAGGCCAACATGACGGCGAGTAATTCTCTATCTCCAATGGAGTCGTTTCTCATAGCAGGAGAGAAAAGTTTGAAGAAAAATCCATACGATACTGCTTTTCCTTTGGAAAAAGCTGAAGTGCAGACACACTTGAGGTTGGAGAAAGCCTCAGGAGACCAGTCCTTAGCGTTCACTCCCTTCTTGGTAAGAGCGGAGATGAGTGCAGTAAGGGATGAGAAATTTGGGATGAATTGTCGATAAAACTTGGCGAATCCAAGAAATCTCTGGATAGCTCGGAGACCTTGAGGACGTGGCCACTCCAAGATGGACTTCATCTTCTCCGGATCCATTTGAAGACCACCATCAGAGATAATATAACCGAGGAAGGACAAGGATATTTTTTAAAACACGCAATTCTTGAGTTTCGCATACAGGCTAATCTGCCTTAAAGGAACAGTGTCATCACAAATAATTTGTTTATATGTTAAAGATGTTAGTGCCTTAATATAAACGTTTATTTTCATTTGTGTGTTTGTGTTTTACTGTTTCTTATTTTCACACTTTTTCTTCCCTATGGGGGCTGCCATTTTTTGTTCCATTTCTGTGTGTGTCGATTAACGACACACACAGACATGGAATACGGCAGCCACAGTCCCATAGGGACTGCGAACGGCTCCCGTCCCATTGACTGCCGTGTACGGCGTCTGTGTGGGAACTGCGCATGCGCCGCTCCCACACAGTCCTATTCGAAATTGGCGCCGTCCGGCGCCATTTTCCCGTGGACCGGAAGTCGCGGCTGGACAGTAATATTACTACTTCCGGTCGCGGCTTCCGGACAAGTGCACATGGAACAGCGGCAGCAAAGGGAGCGGACGGGCCGCGGCGGCAGGAGCAGGTAAGCGATTTCAATGTATGTTAGTGTTTGTGTGTGTTTACTACTGCATGTAAACCTACTACACTGTGGGTTACCTCAAAAAATGGCGACACACAGTGTAGGAGGTTAAACCTTTCAAACCCCTCGTTTATCCCGGCACTAGCCAGGATAAAGGAGGGGGGATTGCTGAGAGCTCACTAGAGCGATAGCTTTTAACCCAATGTTGCAATGCTGCAATTTTGGGAACTAGCTCCAAACAGCTCCATCTAGTGACCAAAAATGGGTAGTATTATAAATTTGAAAAAATTTATAATATTTCCTGACTCGCGAAAAAAATAAAAAAAATTTGAACAATGTTTAATCACCCACACACTAAATGTTTAAATTTTAAAAAAAAAACATGTTTTTGGGGCGACACCATGCCTTTAACTGCAACAAGACTTGGCGTACATGCTTCCAATTCATCGTCAGATCTTGCGAGTACAGATGTAGCTGTCTTTATCTTGACTTTTAACGCATTAAATACACAGTGACAAGATCCTTTATCTTGACTCCTTCAATGACTTATCAATGGCTTTTTTGTGTGATATCACGCTGCAGCAAGTTATCAGAGTCAAGATAAAGATGGTTACATCCGTAGATCAAGAGGTCACCCAGATACACCACCACTCAGACATACCGAAGATCAGAGAAGATGTAATTTACAAATTATTGGAACACTGCTGGAGCATTGCACAGTCCAAAGGGCATTATGAGATACGCGTAGTGACCGTCCCGGGTGTTATATGAGGTTTTCCATTCATCACCCTTGCGGATACGGATCAAGTTATAGGCCTCGTGTAGATCCAGTTTATTAAAAAACCTTGGCTCCAGGGGGGTGGAGTTAACGTCGTGACTGAATGGACGTGTCTCGCTGAGCTCTGTTACATCCAACAGCCCTATAGTAGCTAACATAAGCTTACCCGGCCTCAAGATGGTCAAGCTTTGAGGCAGCAAGGCATGGGATGCGACTGACTCCACAGCTCCGGTCTCCTCTCAGAAAGACGTGGAGAAATTCTTTAACAAGAAGTCCTCCTCTCTCCCAGCACTCAGCCCCAAGATGGTGCCGTCTTCCTCCCGCTGCCGACGAGAAGAGGAGATCTCTGAAGCCTCGGACATGGAGAGCCAAACTGAGGGAGCTACAGCCTCGGGGGATCTGCCGCTGACACGAGCGTTCTTTAGACAGGTACTTGAAAAGACCTTAGAACCAGCTATTAAAGATGTAGCAGACATAAAGCAGGAGATCCGTCGAATCGGCCACAGGGTGGAGGCTCTGGAAAGCTCACAGGTCTCCATTTTGGAGTTTAACCCCACAACCACTCAAAGCTTCTCCTCCTGTCAGGCCAATTTGTATGCCATTTACATATCTATAGAAGATCAAGAGAATAGAAGCCGGAGGAATAACCTGAGATTCTGTGGTATTCCTGAATCTGTTCCTCCTGAAAACATACTGTACACTGTTTTAACAATCTCCCGCTCCATATTAGGTCCTGAATTTCGTGACGACATTGTCATTGAAAGAGTCCACAGGGCCTTACGTCCCAAGCCTAAGGTTAATGAACCTCCACGCGACATTATCTGTAGATACCTCAATTTGAAGATAAAATATATGATCTTGTTCAAATCTAAAGATACTACGCCCATTTTGTTTAAGAAATCCGTGGTATTGCTATTTCAAAATATAGCTGCTGTAACCCTTCAAAAACGAAGAAAGCTCAAACCTTTAACTAATATCCTGAGAAATCGTCATGTAGTCTATATATGGACTTTCCCATTTGGACTTTCGTTTTTCATGGATGATCGTCGTTTCTTCATCTCCTCAATTGCTGATCTGGAAGACGTATACACCTTTCTGGACATTGCCCCCTTGGATATTGAGGATTGGGATCTGGTGAAAGACCTTGCTTCTCTTCCCCAGTTTATTCCAGCTACCCCCTGGAAAGAGATGCCAGTTCCGAAATCTCACAGAAATCGGAAGCGATCCGGTCCTTTGAGCCCCAGGAGACTTCTGGATGGCGGCACCTGAGTGTTTGTCTGTATATGATATTCATTTATGGTCATCTTAACTTCATTGTTGATTTACATGCTCTTCCGCTGTCTGTTAGGTTGGAGGATGTTTTCACTCCTTTCTGGTTGACTGCCCTCCTTCGGCCTTTTCCTCTATCCTTTATCTTTTATAGATCTCTTTTGTTTTGCTGCCCTCCTTTCCATCTGTTGAAGGCAATACTTCTCTGGGCTTTGGATAATGTGTTATGGAATTATAATTCTCCCTGGTATTGCATACAATATTCCGTATGATGTAATATGGAATTTTAGTTTCTTTAGTAAACTTTATTATTGCTCACACTATCTTTTTTTAGTGCTGTTAGTCACTTAATTATGTAATTGTTCATTATTTGTGTTTTGCTTGTTTTTCTTTTCTTACTCTTTGGCCTTTGGTGATCGATTCTTACATGTATACAAACTGTGCTATGAATACTTGTGCTCGGTCCTTTGGGCTGCTGCTCATCTGCTCCAGTGATGGCTTCCCTATAACTAGTGTCATATAATGTTAAAGGCTTCAACTCTCCTTCTAAAAGATTACAATTTTCTCGTTTCTGAAAAAGGCCTCCTGCGATGCATTGATATTGCAAGAAACTCATTTTAAATGTCACCGTTTTCCTAATTTAGCCTTCTCTAACTACGCTACATGGCATCATTGTTGCTCTGATAGCTCAGCTTCCAGAGGGGTGAGCATAGCCTTTCAACAAAATGTTCCATTTGTTTATTACTCTCATATTCAAGATTCAGGTGGTAGATACTTATTTTTAAAGGGTAAAATTGTCTCACAGCCCTTTACTTTCGCTAACATGTACGCCCCCAATACGAGTCAAATAGATTGGTTGCTTAAAAAACCCTAACATTGCTTGACTCTTTTACAGAGGGTCTTTTGGTTGTTGGAGGGGACCTGGATCCACTTGTGAACTCCACTTCAAAAAAATCAGCTTTGTCTTACAGGGCGATGAGACGATTTAAATCTCATCTTGCGGATTATGGCCTGGTTGATGTCTGGAGATGTCTTAATCCAACTCAAGTGAATTATACTTTTTTTTCCTTGGTGTATTCCACATACAAACGATTGGATTATTTTTTTTCTACCCATGTCTTAAATTCTGTCATGCAATAACGATTGGCTCTCAAATCAATTCTGATCATGGACCTGTTTTCCTATCTCCCTATTTCCCAGACATGAATAAACGTATGGGGAAGTGGCGGCTCAATGATTAAATTCTAAGCACTCTTAAAGTCACGGAAGACTGCCAATTAAAATTGGAAGACTACTTTCAGATCAATGAAACTCCTGATGTTTCACCTAATGTGATATGGGATGCTCATAAAGCATTTATAAGAGGCCATTTCATTAGTTACTGTTCTCATCTGCAGAAGGAAAGGAATAGAGCGGTGGACGCTCTTTTATTTAAAATACAAAAGCTGGAGAAAATACATAAAGCTTCACTAGCGTTGCTTCATACTTAGGAGCTGGTTGATCTAAGATCTCATCTTAAAAACATCCTTAATAAATCTTCAGCAAAATATTACACTTACTCCCTACACAAATTTTACGCTCATGGAAACAAAGCATCAAAGTTTATGGCTAAACGGTTAAAGCAAAGACAGTCGCTCAATCATGTGCACATGGTAAAGCATCACACTGGTAATTTAGTCTATTCGTCTGTCAACATAGCTAAACTATTTTGCTCCTTTAACCAACAATTGTACAATCTAAAATATGTTGATGCTCCCTCCTCTTCGGATGGTAACGCCTCCATAATTGCCGACTTTTTAAACTCCCTTTCATTGCCAGTAATCCCTGAGACTCAGAGTATAGATTTAGCTCGTCCTTTTTCTCTAACGGAATTGGAAACAGCCCTAATCCACTCTCCTTCTGGAAAATTCCCTAGTCTAGATGGACTCCTCATGCTTTATTATACTAAATTTAATGAAGTCCTGCTCCCCCGATTACTGCTCATAGCGAATTGTTCCCTAATGCAACATCCACTTTCATCTGATATGACGCATGCTCATATCTCTGAGGGAAAAGACTCCATCACCTGCTCCAACTATAGGCCTATTTCTCTCCTAAATACTGACCTGAAACTGATTGCAAAAATGCTGGCCAATAGTCTAATAAATGTTCTACTTGACATTATTTGACCAGACCAAGTTGGTTTTGTGAGAGGTAGAGAGGGAAAGGATTACTCAATTAGACTTCTACATATCTTATACCACGCCTGTAAACAAAAAATCCCCTTAGAAAACGTTTGATAGAATTAGTTGGACGACGTACATGCGACAGGTCTTACAGGCCTTTCAACTTCCGACACCTTTTATAAATACAGTATTCTCTATGTATGCCTCCCCCTCTGCGGCTGTAGCAGTCAATGGGATATTGTCACAACCCTTTATGATTGGTAATGGTACTCACCAGGGCTGTCCTTTATCTCCGTTGTTGTTCTTGACGGTCATGGAGACTCTTCTGCAGGCTCTTAGGAATGACACTGATATTACAGGGATAAGACTAGGCGGTAGAGAACAGTCTGAACTATTACAATATAGTGTTATTGAATGCGCACGTTGAACGTCGTAAAAATAAAAAACTGTAAAACGACAAAATCGCTGTTTTTGGTCAACTTAGCTCTTAAAATAAATGTAATAAAAAGGGATCAAAAAGTTCTACATACCAAAAAGTGGTACTGATAAAAACTACAGCTAGTGGCGCAAAAAATAAGCCCTCACACCGCTCAATTAGTGAAAGAAAAAAAAAGTTATGGCTCTCAGAATGTGGCAACACAAAACATTTTTTTTTAACATAAAGTTTTTTATCTATAAAAGTAGTAAAATATAAAAAAAAACAATATAAATTTGGTATCAACATAATCGAATTGAGCCACAGAATAAAGATAAGTTGTCGTTTTTACCGCACGGTGAAAGCCGTAAAAACGAAACATAAATAACTATTGAGGAATCACAGTTTTTTCCAACTTCAGCCTGCAAATAATTCAATTTCGCAGTACATTATATAGAACTATAAATGGTACCGATAAAAACTACAATTCCTCCAACAAAAATAAGCCCCACACCACTCTATTGATGGAAAAATAAAAAAGTTACTGCTCTTGGGGAGTGAAAAACGAAAATGAAAGTGTAATGTCCATGGCTGCGGGCTGTCAGCTCCAACCTCCCCCTGACAGCTGCAGCCACGAGTCGGCAAGCGCTGGCCTCAGCCTCCTCCTCAGGAGACGCCAGCGCTCGCATCCACTCACCTCTGAACTTTGACCTGTGAGTACCCTGGACTATAAGAGGGGACCAGCTCCCTAGTTCTATATCTGAGCGTTGTTGTGTTCCCTATAGTTTGTCTATGCAAATGGTCCCCTAGTGTTTCCGGCTCCCAGCGTTCCTGTTCCTGTACCTATATATTGATCTAGTTCCGTGCTTGATGTAGTCGTGCTGTGCTGGATACCACGCCTGTTTGCTTCTCCACGCCTGTCGTCTACCCGCTGCCTAGCTCCTGCCAAGCTACTATTTGTGCTGCCACAGGTACCCTATATACTATAGACTCTTGTCAGGGATCATTAGCCTGTATATTGTTTGCAAAAACATTATTACTTTATATCAGTATATTCCTCAAAGAACTCGAATGTAACAAAATGGAGCCTGTATCAGGAACACGCCTATGGAGACACCGCCCCTGGAATGCAAGAGGAGTGTACAGATGAACTTGCAGCTGAATAGAGCCAATGGGGCTTAAGCACGCCACACCTTCCTACAGAGAAGGTTTTTTGTAAATCTTTGTTCAATAAAAAAAAAGTTAGTTGTCCTTCCTGTTTCACTGAAGGAGGATCTGTACCAACACTATTCTGCCTGGTATATTTCTTCCATGCATGCACTCAGTTTCCAATTTACAGAGGTGGCTATTCGGTGTGGAATTACAGGGAAAATTAAGTTTACCCTCACACTCTGACCTACGCCCTGTTGGCCAGCTGCTTTACCGCCAAGGGGTACTGCCCAGTGGGTCCACAGACCCTTTGTGACAGTACACTCAGGCCATGGACACCGCTGGTCGGTTCAAGACTATGACGACGACACAGGAGATGCGAGCGGATATGCTGGACCTCCGGTCTCGACAGGACCAACTCCTCCAGGCGTTGAACATTCTTGCTTGTCGGCAGGAGGCACAAGCTGCCGTTCCTCCTACTACACCTCCTGGCAATGTGGATCCTCAGTCTCCACCTCTTGGCAGTATTGACCCACGTGTTTCTTTGCCACTTCCTGACCACTATAATGGAGAAGCAAGTACCTGTTGTGGTTTTCTTAATCAATGCCAGATCCACTTCAGTTTGTATGCTAGAACATTTTCGTCTGATTGTGCCAGGGTCGCTTTCATCATTTCTCTCCTCACCGGAAAGGCTCCTGCATGGGAGAACCCGATCTGGGAGAGACAATCACCAGAGACCCGTGACTTCCCTGCCTTCCTCTGGACTTTTTGCATGGTGTTTGAGGAGCCTGGACGGGTCTTGTCTGCAGCGGCCTCTTTGATTGACCTGCGCCAATGAGACACCTCCGTGAGTGAGTACGCAATTTGCTTCCGCACCCTGGCGGGAGAGCTCTTAGGGAACAATGAGACTCTGGTGGCTGCATTCTGGCACAGACTATCTTCCAGAATTAAAGACGAACTTGCCGCCCGGGATCTGCCATCTACCTTGGATGACCTCATCCTTCTGTCTGCCCGGATTGATATACGGATCCATGAATGCCTCCAAGAGGTTCAACGGGAGGGAGCCCTTCCTAGTCTGCTCCCTACGATGCAGCAACCCCTGCTGTCCTCAGATGTCGATCCTCCCAAGAAGTCGGTAATACTGGATCAGTATAAGTTATCTACCCAAGAGAGACAACGCAGACGCACATCTGGACTCTGTCTTTATTGCGGTCTCGATGGCCATCTGGTTCACCTGTGCCCCCCAAAAATCCAAAACCTAGGATTGCTTGGAGTGACGACCTTGGGTAAATATGGACTTCCGTCTAAATTGTCCATACCTGTGACCATAGTGTCCAGCGAGAGAATGCATCAGGTCTCTGCGTATCTGGACTCTGGATCCGCTGCTAATTTCATCCGCAGAGATCCTTCTGCAATTGCCCACCACCCATCTGGATAGCCCATTGACAGTAGCTTCACTAAATGCACTACCTCTGCCAGATCCTGTTTTAGCTGTGACCAAGCCGCTGAGGCTCCAAGTGGGAACTCTTCACTCTGAACTTCTGCCTTTCTATGTCCTGCCCAAAGCTGTTAACCCTGTGTTGCTGGGCCTGCCTTGGCTCCGACTGCATGCCCCAGTTCTGGACTAAAATTCTGGAGAGGTTCTCCTGTGGAGTCCTGAGTGTCAAGGTCGTTGCCTGGTGCGGATTCGTTCGGCTCAGCCTTCGCTGCCTCAGTCTCTGGCAGGATTGCCGGGTCATTATGCTGCCTTTTCGGACGTCTTTAGCAAGAGGGAGGTGAAGATATTGCCCCCACATCGGGCGTATGACTGCCCTATTCAATTGATTCCTGGTGCTTCCCTTCCCCGTGGTAGGGTATATCCTCTCTCCTTGCCAGAGACTCTGTCCATGTCCTCCTATGTGAAAGAGAACTTAGAAAGGGGCTTCATATGAAAGTCTCCATCCCCGACACAAGCCGGGTTCTTCTTTGTCAAAAAGAAAGATGGCTCACTTCGTCCTTGCATCGACTACTGAGGTCTCAACCAGATCACGGTGAAGAATAAATATCCGTTGCCACTGATCTCCAAACTGTTTGATCGCATACGTCGTGCAATTTTTTTTCTAAATTAGACCTACGTGGGGCTTACAACCTAGTCTGGATTCGCCAGGGTGATGAATGGAAGACTGCATTTAACACCCGTGATGGACATTATGAGTATCTAGTAATGCCCTTCGACCTGTGTAATGCTCCCTTGGTCTTCCAGGTGTTTGTGAATTACATTTTCTGTGACCTCCTCTATGTTTGTGTTGTAGTCTACCTTGATGACATCTTGAATTTCTCCCCAGATCCTATGACGCACCAGAGACATGTCCGCCAGGTTCTGCTACAGTTAAGGGAGAATCGTCTGTACGCCAAGTTAGAGAAGTGCGTATTTGACAAGGATGCTCTACCCTTCCTGGGCTACATCGTCTCGAATCGAGGTCTCGAGATGGACCCTAAGCAAGTAAAGTCTGTCCTGGAGTGGCCACGTCCTCAAGGCTTGAGGGCCATACAGCGTTTTTTGGAATTTGCGAACTTTTACAGGAAGTTTATTTCGAATTTCTCCTCACTGTCTTCTCCCATCTAGAAACCTTACTAAGAAGGGTATGAACGCCAAGGTGTGGACTCCCGAGCCAGAGTCCGCATTCAATAGCCTGAAGTGTGCCTTCACGTCTGCCTCTATCCTCCATCATCCGGATGTCTCTCTGCAGTTTTCGTTGGAGGTTGATGCATACTCTGTCGGTGCTGGTGCACTCCTGTTCCAGCGATGTCCCAAAGGGAAGTCAAGGGTATGTGGATACTTTTCCAAGCTCTTCTCTTCCGCAGAACATAACTACTCGATTGGAGATCGGGAGTTACTGGCCATCAAATTGGCTCTGGAAGAGTGGAGACATCTACTAGAGGGTGCAGCTCATCCTATCTTGATTTTTACAGACCACAAGAATCTGACCTACCTCCAGACGGCCCAACGGCTGAACCCTCGTCGGGCCAGGTGGTCACTGTTCTTTGCAAGGTTTCAGTTTGAGCTTCATTATCGCCCGGCCGACAAGAATGTGAGGGCCGATGCCTTGTCCAGGTCTTTTGAGACAGAAGACACCATTGAGAGTCCACAGAACATTATCGATCCATCTTGCATTGTCTCGGTCAATCCCCTGCAAATTGGGGACATTCCTCCAGGGACTTTTGTGCGCATGGCCAATCGTTGATGAATCCTGGGGACACTTCTCTAGACTGGCAGGTCACGCGGGGTTACGTAAGACCCGGGATTTGATTGCTCGTCATTTCTGGTGGCCCACTCTGCCCAAGGATATTGTGGACTTTGTTTCTTCCTGTGCTGTTTGTGCAGCCAACAAGGCCACGCACTCCAGACCTGCTTGTCTGCTCCAGCCATTACCTGTGCCCAATGCCCCCTGGCAGCATATAGCGATGGACTTTATCACGGACCTGCCTCTCTCTGCTGGTTGCAGTGCTGTCTGGGTGGGGGTGGATTGATTTTCGAAGATGGCCCACTTCGTTCCTCTGACCTGTCTTCCTTCTGCTCGTCAGTTGGCCAAGTTATTTATTTAACACATCTTCCACCTGCATGGCTTGCCGCAGCATATTGTGTCTGATCGGGGTGTCCAATTTACCTCGAGGTTCTGGAGAGCCCTCTGCGGACTTCTTGGCGTGAAGTTGGACTTTTCTTCTGCCTACCATCCTCAGTCTAATGGTCAGGTAGAGAGGATCAACCAGATTTTGGAGAACTACCTATGCCACTTCATCTCCAAACAGCATGATGACTGGGTGCAGCTGTTCCCATGGGCGGACTCTCCTACAATAATCACACCAGCAAGTCTACTAGGAATACACCGTTCTGCATTGTCTACGGCCAGCACCCACGAATACTTCTTCCAGTGCCTGATACTTCCGAGGTACCTGCAGCTGAGTCCACGTTTAGAGACTTTTTGCAGATCTGGCAGCAGACTCCATCCTCCATCCTAATGGCAGTGGACCGCATGAAACAAAAGGCTGACACAAGGAGAAGAGAGGCTCCTCGGTTTCTTCTTGGCACTAAAGTCTGGCTGTCGTCAAGGAATATCCGACTGAAGGTACCGTTATGTAAATTTGCCCCCAGGTTCCTCGGACCATTCGAGATCCTGCAGCAAATCAACCCTGTCGCCTACAAGCTTCGGCTGCCTCCTACCCTCAGGATTCCCAACTCCCTCCATGTCTCCCTCCTGGAGCCAGTGATCCTGAACCGCTATTCCAAGACTTCCAGCCCTGCGGTTGCCTCCAGCGGCCCCTTGGACATCTTTGAAGTCAAGGAGATCTTGGACACCAAGAGAGTGAGAGGAAAGACATTTTATTTGGTGGATTGGAGGGGGTTCGGCCCTGAAGAGAGGTCCTGGGAGCCAGAGGAGAACCTCAATGCCCCTACTCTTCTGAAGAAGTTTCTCTCTCACTCTGGTCCCAAGAAGAGGGGGTGTAAAAGAGGGTATACTGTAATGTCCGTGGCTGCGGGCTGTCAGCTCCAACCTCCCCTGACAGCCACAGCCACGAGTCAGCAAGCGCTGGCCCCAGCTTCCTCCTCAGGAGACACCAGCGCTCGCATCCACTCACCTCAGCCAGAACCCGTAGGGTGCTCGTGCACGCTCGTGCCCGCTCTTAAAGGGGCAGCGTGCGCACCGAACCTCGTGGATGAACTTTGACCCGTAAGTACCCTGGACTATAAGAGGGTTCCAGCCCCCTAGTTCTATGCCTGGGCGTTGTTTTGTTCCCTATAGTTTGTCTATGCAAATGGTCCTAGTATTTCCTGCTCCAAGAGTTCCTGTTCCTGTTCCTGTACCTATATCCTGATCTACTGCCGTGCTTGCTGTAGTCGTGCCGTGCTGGATACCACGCCTGTCTGCTTCTCCATGCCTGTCGTCTACCCGCTGCCTAGCTCCTGCCATGCTACTGTCAGTGCTGCCACAGGTACCCTATATACTATAGACTCTGACCTGCGCCCTGTTAGCCAGCTGCCTTACCGCCAAGGTGGTACGGCCCAGTGGGTCCACAGACCCTTCGTGACAGAAAGATCAAAAAATGCCTCAGTCCCAAAGGGATTACGGTCCGTACTTCAAGTACTGAGGGAAAATTTGAAAAATTGATTTTCGGAGTTCAGGAAGTTAACTTCTTGGGATATGTGCTGTCTACTCATGATTTTTGTATGGACTCCACTAAGGTTCAGGCAATTCTTAATTGGGTTCAACCCACTTCACTAAAAGCTCTGCAGAGATTCTTGGGTTTTGCTAATTATTACCAAAAATGTATTCATAACTTTTCCTCCTTTTGAAACCTTAAAACAGTGTTTTATAGAAGCGCCTGTACTTGTTCAACCTGACCTTTCCAATCCATATTGACTAATTTGCGTCCCTGTGCTTTTTTCTCTCGCTAATTTTCTTGCACTGAAAAGAATTACGATATAGGCAGGGCCGCCATCAGGAATTTCAGGGCCCCCTACAGCTAAATTTTCTGGGCCCCCCTACCGTGGCACCGCCTGTTAACGGCACTCCGTCCAGCACTATATCATGGTATCCAGGGCCGGGTAGGGGGGGCAGGGGGGGTATTATGGGTACTGATGTGAGAGGCTCGGCCAAACCTAATTGAAAGGGGGCCCGGCAACTGCCGCGACTTGCCTTTGGTAGAAAAAAAACAGGCCCCTGCAATGGGGCCTGTTTTTTTCACCAAAAGAATGTTGTGAGCTGCGGGCCCCCCTTTCAATTAGGTTTGGCCGGGCCTCTCACATCAGTACCCATAATACCCCCCCTGATGGCGGCCCTGGGTAGCATGGGGCTCGTCATGGGGGCCATCAAACACTGCCGCCCGTGCGACCGATCGCGCGCACCCTCAAACTCCCGCGCATGCGCACCCGCGACCGCCTGGTACCAAGCAACCGAATTTTGAGGCAGATTTTGACCTGCCCACACTATCTTGCAGCGTTTTTTGCCCGCGGCGATTGAGGATAGCAGACAAAAAACACAGCGAAAAATGCATTTTCTGCCTCCCATTGATTTCGATGGGAGGTCAGAGGCAGAACCGCGGCAAGAAAGGACGTGTTGCTTTTTCTTTTTTCCGCGACTTACTCCCATTGATTTCAGATTAAATCAATGGGAGGCGGTTTTGGAAGTTCTTTGGTGCTGATTCTGACGCAGTGTCCGAGTCAATATCAAGGCTCAAAAACTCTGGGAACTGGGCATTATTGTTAGGGCTTATTCAGACGAACGTGTAATACGTCCGTGCAACGCTCGTGATTTTCACGAGCCTCGCACGGATCTATGTTACTCTATGGGGTCGTGCAGACTGTCAGTGATTTTCACGCAGCGTGTGTCCCCTGCGTAAAACTCACGACATGTCCTATATTTGTGCATTGTTGGCGCATCACGCACCCATTGAAGTCAATGGGTGCGTGAAAATCACGCCCAGCACTTCCGCAGCAGTATAAACTATGAATGAAAACAGAAAAGCACCACGTGCTACAAACATACAAACAGAGTGTCATAATGATGGCGACTGCGCGAAAATCACGCAGCCGCGCATCATACGCTGCTGACACACGGAGCTGTTATGGACCTTTTGCATGCGCAAAAAGCCACGTTTTTGCGCACGCAAAAAAGCACACGCTTGTGTAAATCCGGCCTTAGGGTAGGAACACACTAGGCATGAACACTGCGGATTTTATGCAACACATTTTATTGTGGAAAATCCGCACCGTATCAGTCGCAGCCGAGTGAATGAGATTTAAACAAATCTCATTCACACGCTGCAAAAAAAATGGACCTGCAGTGTGGCTTTTTAAGCCGCAGCATGTCAATTTATTCTGTGGGATCGCTGCTCCTCTGTTGCGGAAATGCTGCGGTTCTGCCACAAAAATCATACATGAGAAAAAACAAAAAAAGGCACTTTTTTAAATTTATAAAAAAGTTTAGACTTGCCCCGGCCGTAGTCCTGGTGACGCGATCCTCTATTCTTAGCGCAGCCCCGCCTCCTGTCATGACGTTTCATCCCATGTGACTGCTGCAGCGGTCACATGGTCTACAGCATCATCCCAGGAGGCAGGGCTACGTTCAGAAGAGAGAGATGCGTCACCTAAACTATAGCCGGGGCAAGTCTAAACTTTTTTTCCCTGCAGGACATGCCTCACGAAACCTGCGCCACTATTTGGTGCGGTTTTGCTGTCGGAATTCCCTGCGGCTACCGGGGCGGATAAGCTGTGGAGTTTTACTCAGCATATCCGCCTAGTGTGTCCCTTATGATGTCGCTCCTGGAGCTGCTGCCGGTCTCTAAATAGGCAATTGGTCCAGTAGAATTTGGAATTATTTTTTTTTGTTAACCAGCTAAAAAAAATACAAAACTTTTGTGTTACGGCCTGTTCACATCACCGTTCGCTTCCGTTCCGGGGTTCCGTCTGAGGTTTCCGTCGGGTGAACCCCGCAACGGAAAGTGAAAGTGACAGCACAGCTTCCATTTCCGTCACCATTAGCGCAGTCGACTTCGCTATTGATTCCGTCCGAAAACCTGCCGCAACGGTGACGAACGGAAACCATTAGCGATGTTTCCGTCACCATTGAGATCAATGGTGACTGAAACGGAAGCTGTGCTGTCCCTTTCACTTTCCGTTGCGGGGTTCACCCGACGGAAACCTCAGACGGATCCCCGGAACGGAAGCGAACGGTGATGTGAACAGGCCCTAAGACAAAAGTTTTGTATTTTTTTAAGCTGGTTCACAAAAAAAAAGAATTCCAAGTTCTACTGGACCAATTGCCTATTTATCAAATCTGTTTTTATTAACAATATGTACAAGGTACAACAATTCCAAATTATAAAAATACATAATAGATAGAGGCATATGACATTTCCATTCAACAGTACATGGTGAGGTAGTAGTGAACTTGACATTGACTCTCCGCTCTCCAATTTTGCTGAAATTGTAATAGTTTTTAATGAATTTTATTATATTTTAATACAACTGCGGTTCCAGACACTAGGTTAGATTCTATAAGACCATTTCTTTCTTGTTATATGTCTATTACCACTTCTCGCACAATTCACTACTCCGCCATCTCCAATAAACAGTGCCCTTTTGAGGAATATGTACCAATCAAGTCTGTCTCGGTATAACCATAATGCCTAAACTTGGCTCTAGGAGCCATACATACCTAGAGACTGGGGTTGACAAGAAAAAGCAGAAGGGGAAAGAGAAAAAAGATTAGAGGGGGGGTGGAGGGGGTGGGGAGAATACCTCTCAGTTTTAGTCGGTAAATTTGCATTAATTTGCGAGCTGGTTACTGTGAAGCTCTAAGTAGGTCATCACGATGTTGTATCCAGGGAGCCCATACTTTTATAAATGAGTCGTAAGTACCCTCCTCTCTATTAGTCAGTTCTTCCAACCTATAAATCTGATTCACCTTATCAATCCACTGACTCAAGGTAGGAGGCTCCACCTGCAGCCAGTGTAAAGGTATCAATGTTTTTGCCGCCGCCAACAGATGGGTGAATAGACTCTTTTTGGATAGAACTATATCAGAGGAAGGAAGTGCTAGAACAATAAGTGCTGCGGTCATCTTAACCTGTGTACCACATACTGTGTTGGCAGATACTTCAATTTGTGTCCAAAACTTTGTTATCAGTGAACAATGCCACCAAATGTGCGAGAGGCAACCCTGCTGAGATTTGTATCTCCAGCAGATATCTGAGTCTGCCAAACCCATTTTATAGAGAGCTACTGGTGTTTTATACCATCTAGTAAGCAACTTATAGTGGTTTTCTCGTAGTTTTACGCACCTTGAAAAACCATGAGAGTGATCTAGTATGAAACTTTTCTCCTGATCTCACAGCCGCAGCCCGAGTTCCAGCTCCCACGAAGACACAAAGGATGGCAGATCCAACACATCAGGTGTCAACAACTGGGTATAAATATTTGAAAGTTTGTGTTTCCTTAACTTATGTGTAGCTAGACATTTTTCAAACCAGGTAAGTTCTCTATTTGCTTTGTATGTTACTAAAAATTTTGAGCAAGTTACTTGTATATTATGCAATTGGAGAAAGTTAAGCTTTTGGACAGAGGATGACATCAGAGACTGAAGCTCTCCAACCGTAGGGATCTGATTTCCCGGCATCATCTCCGCAATCTGCACTCCAGTGAAGTGTGTCCATATATCTGAACTATAGCGCACTGGGATGGAGAGTAGTTTTGGCAAAGCTACAACTGGTGTCAAAGGTGACGGCCTAGAGACCACTTTATCGGTTAAACCATATCTCGCCCAGACCTCTAGCGTCCCCTTTAATAAAGGGTTTGACATTGACCTAAGGTCTTGTTGTGTGGGCTCCCATAATGTAGAATGAAAACTCTCCACAGGGTATAAGGAAGACTGATCAGCTCCCTCTGGACCACCCATCACTGAAGCCATGTCTAGCCACCTCTGTAGGTGGATAGCTTTATAATAAGTTTCTATACTAGGAAGGCCAAGGCCTCCGTATCGCTTTCCCCTGGCTAGGAGTCTATATGAGATGCGTGGTCTCCTTTGTTTCCACAAAAATGTGGAAAGAAAGGACTGAACTTTCTGAAAAAAAGATTTTGGTAAGTAAATGGGTACCATAGTCATAGTGTATAGGAGCACTGGGAGTATATATGTCTGAATCAGATTTTTTCGGCCTATCCATGAGATATATGGAATGTCATAAGATACCAGCAAGCCCTTAATTTTTTGTATCAGAGGTATATAATTAAGAGCGTACAAAGAGTCGAGATTATTAGGAAGTCTGATCCCCAGATATTTCACCGAGTAAGTGGGCCACGTAAAGTCGGAGGTGGCTTCCAGCCCTCTCGCCTGCACCCGTGGTAGTGATATATTAAGGATTTCAGATTTAGTATAATTTATTTTTAAATTGGAAATAAGGCCATAGTTACTAAAAATTTCTAAGATAAATGGAAACGCCGACACTGGGTTCGTAATGGTTAGTAGCAGGTCGTCTGCGAAGGCATGTACCAAATGCCGTTGAGAGTTTACAGATATACCCTCAATCCGCTCATCCTGTCGTAGTGTCTGCAAAAGTGGTTCTAAAGTCAATATGAACAAAGTGGGTGACAAGGGGCACCCCTGTCTAGTTCCATTACCAATCGAGAAGGAGGGTGACAGAATCCCATTCACCCTGATCCTGGCTGAAGGTCTACTATACAACGTAAAAATTGCTTTTATGAGGCCCTCTGGGAAATTAAACTTAGCCAGTGTAGCTGCCATGAAATCCCATGCTACTCGGTCAAAAGCTTTTTCAGCGTCCGTACTCATAAGTACCATAGGCACCCTAGAGTCTTTCGCTTTCTGAATATAATTCATCAGGCGAATGGAATTCTGTCTCCCCTCCCTCCCCGGGACGAATCCCTGTTGGTCCGGATTTGCTAGGTTTGCTAGGTATTTATTGATTCGCGTCGAGAGTAGTTTAGCCCAAATTTTTAAGTCTAAGTTTAAAATTGATATAGGTCTATAGCTTGAACACAAGATAGGATCTTTACCCTCTTTAGGCAAAATGGTAATGTAAGCCTCTAGAGATTGTGTAGTGAAGTCCTTTCCCTGGAGTAGCTCATTAAATGTGTCAACTAAATAAGGTAACAGTATGTCTTTAAATTTCCTATAATATTTGATAGTTTGGCCATCCGGGCCTGGGCTCTTCCCTGAAGGAAAGGATCTCAAAATGTCAGCCACTTCGTCAAGTGTAATCAGTTTCATGAGATCCTCCGCTTCTACATCCGAAAGTGTTGGCAACGCCAATGGGCCTAAAAAGTCCTGTATTTGTTGTTGTCTAGAATTATTTGCGATGCTTGGAGGTGGTGGGATGTTGTACAATTCAGAATAGTATGCGCTAAACGCATCTGCAATATCCGCTGTATTTGTGCACCTGTCGCCCGTTGTGTTTCTGATTTCATTATTAAAAGATTTTTCCTTTTTCTTTTTGATAAGTGACGACATAAGTTTTCCCCCTTTATCACCATGTTCGTAAAGCTTCTAACGATAATACATTAAATTAGTCGCCCCTTTTTTATTTAATAAGTCTTTTAATTTAGTTCTGAGGATTGTAAGCTCTGTTTGTATGGCTTTAGTGGAAGAACATTTATGCACTTTTTCAAATGCTGCAATTTGTGAAAGCAAAGATCTAATTTCCTGTTCTCTATCTTTTTTCACTCTTGTACCTAAAGATATCAGTATACCCCTAATGTATGTTTTATGTGCTTCCCACACTATAGTAGCTGATACTTCCCCTGTTACATTAGTTTCAAAATACGTCTGCAACGAATCAGTTAAGGACTTATTGTGTTCCGGGTGGTCCAGAAGGGTCTCATTCAACCTCCATGTCCATTCTTTCGCGGGCAGGGCCGATATAACCAGAGTGGTAAACACTGGTGCATGGTCTGATACTGTGATCGGGCCAATACTAGCCGAATGCAGGGTTTGTGCTAAATGAACATGTACAAGAAGGTAATCCAGTCTCTGATGCGATCCATGAGAATGAGAATAAAATGTATAATCAGATATCTGGGGATGCAATAGTCTCCAGGTATCGATCAAATTAAGTTCCTGCAACTTGCTCAATAATTTTCTACTGCCTACTTTTGGTAACGTAGATTTATGTGTAGAGGTGTCAATCTCTGGGTGAAGCGCCCAGATTTAGATCTCCTCCTAAAATAATAGGGCCTTCCGCAAAAGCCCGCAGTTCTTCCATAATATGTAAGAGCCATGAGATTTGCGATTTATTAGGTACATATAAATTCGCTAATGTGCATGTCAATGATCCCAATTTACCTTTTATGAATAGCGCTCTGCCATCCCTTGAGTCGTGACTAGCTGTCTTGATGAATGGTAAGTCCTTGTGGAGTGCAATGGATACTCCTCGCGAGGCAGAACTCGAGCTGCAGCTATGATACCAGGAAGAGAAAAAATTAGTGGGTAATTTTGGCACTCTATCTACTTTAAAATGAGTTTCCTGTAAGAAGGCTATGGACACTTGTTCCTTTTTTAACAATGTAAATACCTGGCTCCGCTTCTGAGGAGTATTTAAAGAGGCTCTGTCACCAGATTTTGCAACCCCTATCTGCTATTGCAGCAGATCGGCGCTGCAATGTAGATTACAGTAACGTTTTTATTTTTAAAAAACGAGCATTTTTGGTCAAGTTCTGACCATTTTTGTAGTTATGCAAATGAGGCTTGCAAAAGTCCAAGTGGGTGTGTTTAAAAGTAAAAGTCCAAGTGGGCGTGTATTATGTGCGTACATCGGGGCGTTTTTAATACTTTTACTAGCTGGGCGCTCTGAAGAGAAGTATCATCCACTTCTCTTCAGAACGCCCAGCTTCTGGCAGTGCAGACACAGCGTGTTCTCGAGAGATCACGCTGTGACGTCACTCACAGGTCCTGCATCGTGTCAGACGAGCGAGGACACCGGCACCAGAGGCTACAGTTGATTCTGCAGCAGCATCAGCGTTTGCAGGTAAGTAGCTACATCGACTTACCTGCAAATGCCGATGCTGCTGCAGAATCAACTGAAGCCTCTGGTGCCGGTGTCCTCGCTCGTCTGACACGATGCAGGACCTGTGAGTGACGACACAGCGTCAGTATGGCCAACCCGAAAGGAAATAGCCAAGTGTAAGGTAGCTTGAGATCTCGCAATTTCGCCAGTAGTGGACGCATTATACGTCGTTTCGCCAACGTGGATGCTGCGATATCCTGGTATAATTGTAAGGGTGCTTCTTCGAACACTAGGTGTTGTTGCTCTCTGTTTGCCGCCAGAATAGCCGCCGTATCTACAAAACGTAAGAGACCGCATATGACATCTCTAGGCGGGTCAGCAGGTTTCGGTTTGGGGCGTAGCGCTCGGTGAATACGCTCTATCACCACTCTACTGGCCCGTTCTTCCCCCAAGAGTGAGGTAAAAATTTGCTTCGACACTGAAGGTAAAACTTTGTTAGCATACGATTCCGGTAGCCCTTTTAGTCTCACATTCTTTCTACGACTTCTATTCTCCATATCCTCTAGCAGTGTAAAAGCTCTGTTAAGCTGCGTTTCTTGCACTTGTAACTTGTGCTCTACTGAATCTGAGTGATTCACCACCTCCATTACCACATTTTCTAAGTGCTCAAGTCTATTCCCCATAAGTTTGAAGTCTGACCTGAAGTCGGTGAGTTCCTTCAGCACCGGTGTGATAGCCTGCTGCAGGGTCTTTTTGAAGAAAGCCTTCGTGATCATGCCCGTCTCTGTGGCTGAGTTGTAGGCCGTCGTTCCACACATGCTGTCTGCATCAGAGTCTTCTGAGGCAGGATACGGCGCCATCTTGGCTGCTCCAGCGCCGGGCTGCATATCCTTCTTTTGAAGGAATTTACCCAGATCTGCTTGATGTTTTTGCGGTCCTTGAGTGCCAGAGGGGTCTCTCGTTTTATCCTTCCCGATCTTGACCATGGTTAAGCTGTTATGCCTCGATAATTTGAAGGATCCAAGCCGGCTTGTGAGGAGCTCGCTTTTATGCGTCCATCACGTTCGTCGGTCAGGCTCCGCCCTCCCAATTGCCTATTTAGAGACCGGCAGCAGCTCCAGGAACGACATCATAAGGGTTGGAACACACTAGGCGGATATGCTGAGTAAAACTACACAGCTTATCCGCCCCGGTAGCCGCAGGGAATTCTGCCAGCAAAACCGCACCAAATAGTGGCGCAGGTTTCGTGAGGCATGTCCGCTGCGGGAATCCTGCAGGGAAAATAAAGTTTAGACTTTCCCCGGCTGTAGTTTAGGTGACGCATCTCTCTCTTCTGAACGTAGCCCCGCCTCCTGGGATGACGCTGTAGACCATGTGACCGCTGCAGCAGTCACATGGTATGAAACGTCATGACAGGAGGCCGGGCTGCGCTAAGAATAGAGGTTCGCGACACCAGGAGTACGGCCGGGGTAAGTCTAAACTTTTTTATAAATGTAAAAAAGTACCTTTTTTTTTTCTCATGTGTGATTTTTGCGGCAGAACCGCAGCATTTCCACAACAGAGGAGCAGCGATCCCACAGAATAAATTGACATGCTGCAGCTTAAAAAGCCACACTGCAGGTCCATTTTTTTTGCAGCGTGTGGATGAGATTTGTTCAAATCTCATCCACTCTGCTGCGACTGTGATACAGTGCGGATTTTCCACAATAAAATGTGTTGCATAAAATCCGCAATGTTCATGCCTAGTGTGTTCCTATCCTAAGGCCGGATTTACACAAGCGTGTGCTTTTTGCGTGCGCAAAAACGTGGCGTTTTGCGCATGCAAAAGGTCCATAACAGCTCTGTGTGTCAGCAGCGTATGATGCGTGGCTGCGTGAGTTTCGCGCAGCCGCCATCATTATGACACTCTGTTTGTAGCACGTGGTGCTTTTCTGTTTTCATTCATAGTTTATACTGCTGCGGAAGTGCTGGGCGTGATTTTCACGCACCCATTGACTTCAATGGGTGCGTGATGCTCGAACAATGCACAAATATCGGACATGTCGTGAGTTTTACGCAGCGGACACACGCTGCATGAAAATCACTGACAGTCCGCATGACCCCATAGAGTAACATAGGTCCGTGCGAGGCGCGTGAAAATCACGCACGTTGCATGGACGTATTACACATTCGTCTGAATAAGCCCTAACAATAAGGCCCAGTTCACAGAGTTTTTGGGCCTTGATATTGACTCGTAATAGGGAGGTTCTTAGTGCACATTTTGATCAAAAAGTGTTAGCCCACCTGCCACGACAAGGCGACCTCTGTAAGGTGGGAACCTACGCTGCACATACACCCAGAACTGGGACTAAGCCTACATGTATACCTGGGGATGGTAGGATCCAGCATTGAACTGATTAAAATCACCCAGGGCAAAATGGGAGGAGTGCAAGAACAATAAATGGAGGCAGTCACTAACCCCACATATATGGATCCCATAAACACAACAAATTTGAACAGCACATTCCAATGTGCATACACATTTTGTATCATTTAGTTGGAATGTGGTGTTCAAATTTGTTGTGTTTATGGGATCCATATATGTGGGGTTAGTGACTGCCTCCATTTATTGTTCTTGCACTCCTCCCATTCTGCCCTGCTCACGACATTGTTTTGGTGAAAAGAACAGGCCCCATTGCAGGGGCCTGTTTTTTTCTACCAAAGGCAAGTCGCGGCAGTTGCCGGGCCCCCCTTTCAATTAAGTTTGGCCGGGCCCCCTACAGTAGTACCCCTAATACCCCCCTGATGGCGGCCCTGGATATAGGTGATCTTGAGCTTCTTGCTTTTAAGTGGGCGTTTGAAGAGTGGCACCATATTCTAGAGGGAGTTAGACATTAAATTACTGTATTAACTGATCATAAAAACCTGACTCTTTTAGAATGTTTAGGATGTTTTTCACAAATCTCTCCTAAAATTTTTCCACCATCTTTTCCTCGCAGAAAAACTCCTCATCCAGTTAAGGTAGAATAAGATATGGAGTTTGAGGTTCAGAGGATTGTGGATTTTAGAAAGGTCAGGGGCACTCTCCAGTACTTGGTGCACTGGAAAGGGTATGGGCCAGAAGAGCGAACTTGGGTTCCTGCCCATTCAGTACATGCTAATCGTTTAGTTAAGAGCTTTCATTCAAAGTTTCCTTTGAAACCTAGGCCCATGTTTAATGGTCCCGTAGCCTCTCTTAGAATTGGGGGTACTGTTAGGAAAACGCCTGTTCCCTTAAGATCACCATGACTACTGTTGTAGCTTCTGGGCATTTCTGGTCTTACTTTGAGATTATCTCTTTTCTCAATCCTTCTGTCTATCAGGTTTAGGGTTGTATTAATATCTGGTGTCCTCCACCTGTTCTTTGCTTGGGAATTTCCTGTCTGGATATGTTTTGATCAAGCTACTTACCTACACCCTTTACCATTGACTTCTGGACTTGTTGGAAATTGACCTTGGCATGTATTTAGATAAACCTTTGTTTACCTATTTTGATTATGTGCTCCTAGCTGTCTTTGACCTCTGCTTTACCTGATATGCACTTGCTTAATGTTTTGGATGTTCTGTTTACCCTCTGGCTGTCTGGTTCCTGTTTAGGTTTGTCTGCATTGCACCTCTTATCCAACACTGAACTCTGCTAAGACAACCTGGGTTCTATGCAGCAAAAAACATCCTGCCTTGCTGTCGGCTCTGGCGAAGACCTTAGAGTTCTTGGCCTGGCCTAGCCTTAGACTCTGTCGATCAGAGTTGTGATGGATTTGTGGTTGCAGTTTTATTTGCATGCTTTCTACCGGCAGTCACCAGCAGCCTTTGGGGAATTGTTCAACTTGCAATTCCATAACAGCTACTTCTATAACTGGGCTGGAACTAAATCATATATTAATGGTATTGCTTTTCAAACTTTGTATTGCCTCTTTGTGTATAAATAAACGTCACATGGCCTAAATATATAGAGATAATGCCACATTTTTTAATACTGATAAACGTCCATGTCTGTGTGTTCATTCCGATGCATCATTATCATGATACCAGGCTCCCTCTGTATTATGCAAGTCATTCAAGTTACTGACGCCAAGCAGCGTCAGTACCTATGTGAGACAGTGCTCAATGTCATCAGTGATGCGTCGTCACATAGGTAATGATGCATCAGCACCATAAATGAGCCGTGGTGTGAAGAGGGTGCCGGAGGAGACCCGGTGAGGAGAAAAGGAGAGGAATGGGGAGATGAGTATGCTTTTTTTTATGTGATAACGAGGATGGATGAGGCGCAGTCATTTTGCTTCAATTGTGGCGTACAGTCAGCAGAAAGATGCAACACATTTATTAAAGGGAATGTGTCACAAATTATTTTTTTTAGTAAGTTTACGTTTTTACGTTTTTTTTGCTGTATTTTGTTTTCCTTGTGGGAAGTATTAAAAATGTAATAATAATTTGACATGTTTTCTTATGTTGACCACCAGAGGGAGCACGTCCCAGAATTACAGCAAGGTGAATAAGAGAAAGCAACCTGACTCACAACTGCCGTAAATGTGGGAGGGAATCTCACCCCCTTCCCTATTTTTGGCTACAAGCCAGGAAAAGGTATCTTCAAATTGCTAAGCATTGTCAAGATTTTAACAATGTAGCTGGTAGAAGCTATAGGACACCAAATGGCTAACAACTAGAGATGAGCGAACTCATGAAAAGTTCGGTACGGCAGGTTCGCCGAATTTCATGAAAAAGTTCGATTCGGACCGAACTAGTTCTGACCGAACCTGTAATACAAGAAAGCCTCTAAAAATCGTGTATAACACTGTTTAAAAGCCCTAGAAGCCCTGTATAACACTCCTAGGTCACCCATGAGTGTATCCAAGTACTATTGAGCTGTCTTTAAGGCAAAGTTAGTGTCACAGTTACGCCAACATGTATGGCTATAGGAAAACGGATGGGACACGGTGATAACTAACAAAAACCACTGCACTTGTGCATGTTGTATGCTTAATGCATTGTTAAAAAAGGTACAAAAATTAACCATTTTTGGCGGCAGATGCCTGCCAGGGTTCATACATATAAGGTGGTAAAAGAAGAAGCAATGGCTTTTGACAAGCCCTCAAAAAATTGACCCTTTATGGTGGCGGATGCCTGCCGGGGTTCATCCATACATGGATGTAAAAGCAACAAGCAATGGCTTTTCACAAGCCCTCCAAAAATTTACCCTTTTTATTGGCAGATGCCTGCCAGGGTTCATCCATACATGGATGTAAAAGCAACAAGCAATGGCTTTTGAGTGCAAGCCCTCCAAAAATTGACCCATTTTCTTGGCAGATGCGGCTTGCTCTCTGAGGAGAGAGTATGTGCTTTGTTTTTGGGTGTGGTGTTTTTTGTGTGTACCTTCCCGGGGACTCTGCCTTATTACATGCCCAGGTTTATTACACCTGCCTGGGCTAGCAGAGTGCCCCGAGGGGGGCTCCATCTGGAGATGGAGTCCCGGTCCTCCACCCTCCGGAGTAGGCCGGTGGGGGGTGGAGGGACATCCCAGCCGGCTGGGAAAGCTCAACCAGCCCCAGGGGAGAGGAGGACATCGCGGGGCTGCAGCAATGTGGCCTCATCCCCCGAAGCGGCTGGGGCATCGCAGCTTGCCGCCAGGAGAGCAGAGGTAACGGAGCATGGAGAAGCAGGACCGGAACACCATGGCTGCAGGGACCTCGTGGAGTGGGGGTCACTGAGGCCGGGAGAGGAGGCCACTACTTTTGGCTCCCGCCTGGTGGCCCACCTCGAGGAATATAAAGACCTGGGGAGGTCCCTGCAGCAACTCCGAGGAGACCTAACAGTGGCCCGGCAGAGAGCGGCAAAATCCTCCGGCAGCAGGAGGGCCAAATACTCGACACAGGTCCGCTCCCTGCGGCGGGAAGGGGAGGAGCTTTCTCTGAAAAACTGCGCAACGACGACAGGTTTCTGCAAATGGCTGGATTAAGCCAGGAAGAAAACAAAAAACAAAAAAACTGACAGCAAGCAGATGAAGTAAACAAGCAAGCAGAGGTACTTCAGAGGAGGAAACTCCTGACATACCAATGCCGGTCCCGGCACGCAACGAGGCGGGTGCAGAGAAACCAAGCCAGGCGGGGGAAGCCTCCATCAGCGGGATCGTGCCAAATGTGGTGCGGCCACCAGATTCGGGGAGCAGCTCCAGGTCCGAGGGGGATCACCCCCCTGGTCTGATGACCCAAATCTGCGACCAGGAGTCCCCCATGTCGCTGGAGGGGTTTAGTTTTGGATCGGAGCTGCCCCCGGAAAAGGAAGAGAGGAGTGCGGCATCGGAGCGGAGACGGAGGAAAAAACGAAAAACAGAAACAGATGGAGGAACGGCGGAAAGAGGTGAGGCTGGTATATGTGCACGGGTCTCCCCTGCACTCCGGACCAGAAGAGATTCTGGTACGACGTGCAGGACCCGCAAACCCCCCAGCCCCGGCTTCTTCAGTGGAGTCGGGGCGGGAAAGCAGGGAGATAACATCGAGGGCGGGCAAGATGGCGCCGGACGCCGCTCACTGTGAAGTGGGCGGCGCTGGCTGTCAGAGAGCTGCAGGGGGCGTGGCCCCAGTCCCGGCTGACGGCGAGCCCCGGAGACCGGTGTGCGGTGTGAGCCGCATACCGGAGGAGGGGGCGGACCGGAAGTCGGGGGCAAGGGCGTACAAGGACAAGGGCGTAGCCGAAGCCTCTGCTGGAGGCGGAGCCAGCCACTCTTGTATGGAGGAGAGGAGTGGCCTGGCTAGTAAACACACGGAGCAGCCGCTGCTATGCAGGTCGGCAAGTGAAAGGGGCGGAGCCGGCCACTCCAGAGTGGAGGAGGGGAGTGGCCTGGCTGACAAATGCATAGAGCGGCCGCTGCAAAGCAGCTCATCATATGAAATGCTGATTGAAGCAGAAAACAACATGGTGAAGAATAAAGTTAATAATAGAGTTAGAGATGAGCGAACCGGGACAACCGAACCCGGTTTCGGTCTGAACTTCCGGAAAAGTTCGGTTCGCAGCGAATCCGAACTTCACCGGGTTGGGCCGAACCCGTTTTGACCGAACCCGGTCAAAAATATTATACAAATCGGCAGCCACTAATCTCTATCAATCACTAATAGGGAAAAGAGGCTGCTGATTAAAAATAAAATAAAAAGCATTTCATACGTACCTGGTCGTTGTCTTGCGGACGAGTCCCTCTTCTTCCTCCAGTCCGACCTTCTCGTCTGACGCGGCAGCCTGTGATTGGCTGCAGAGGCCTCTGCAGCCTGTGATTGGCTGCAGAGGCCTCTGCAGCCCGTGATTGGCTGCAGCGCTCACATGGGCTGCATCGTCATCAAGGAATGTCGGGCCGGATGTCGCGAGGGACGCGTCACCAACGGCCAGGAGACCGGACTGGAGGAGGCAGGGAGTTCCCGGTAAGTATGAACGTCTTTTTTTTTTTTACAGGTACTCTATATTGTGATCGGTAGTCACTGTCCAGGGTGCTGAAACAGTTACTGCCGATCAGTTAACTCTTTCAGTACCCTGAAGAGTGACTATTTACTGACGTCGCCTAGCAACGCTGCCGTAATGACGGGTGCACACATGTAGCCACCCGTCATTACGGGGCCTCATGCACACGACCGTAAAAACACCCGTTATTAAG